>NC_133206.1:5728055-5920555 GCF_958299795.1 Porites lutea
CCGTGCATAAATTTAGACGTCCAGCCGTTGAAGAAAAGTTGAACGCCAGAATCTAGGTCAAATTTTAAACCAGTGAGGTCGAAAATTTTACTGGAGCGGTGAGATTACCATACTGCTTTAATGGCAAAGGCGCGGTTGCCTGGATGCGTGGTAAATCAGCTTGGAGATGCCATTTGAATTTGCTAAAGTAACGCGTCAGTTTCCTGTGAACTGAGCGACAGCATTGAATTTCTTGAATGATTTCTTGTTGTGAATCAAGCATCTGCTCAAGTGATAAAACACATCACAGACAAACAAGGGGTTTTACGCAAGGATGTCTACATTTTCTTTTTTTTTTTTTCCGAAGAGGAAGTTATAAATCGAGTTATTCTTTGAATAATCTCCTTCTAGAAGGGGAAGTAAATATTTTGAACAAAAGTTTTCAACTTCTCAATGCTTTTATGTGCAAAGCAGAACGATTAATAGGCAATACAATTAGGTACACGCAAAATTTTTTAAGCTTTCGGCAAACTTAAGGTCGAGAGAGGATATCCTAAATTGACTATAGAATTATTTGAAAGATCTAATCATGTGCACACACACACACACACCTTTTTTGGTTTTGGCATCCGGCGTTCTCGTTATAATTGCGGAGATGACGCCACCTTAGCGAGTGAGTGACACATTTGCATATCGTAGCGCCGCACCCCCATCCCCCAAAATCGATCTTTCGCTACGGGTATCTGCTAGTTTAAAAAAAAATGAATCACTGGCTGTTTTCTCTGCATAACCTGTGATTTCAGTCGGTGAAGGAGTTAAGTACATCTACTAACAAAGCTACGACCAAGGACAGTTGGTCAAGATTACAACCTTCTGTGCGAGAGGCCCCCAGTTCGACTCCCAGAAGTGACTTAAAATCATTGTTTGGACTTCTCTCATTTTTGAGTAGCTTTGAGTAGCTTAAAAAACCGGTAAGGTGGAGCAGGCGGAGCGCGGGGAGCACTGATGGAGAGAAAAGGGTAAACACTGGGTAAAATGAGCGTAACTTACCTCACCTCAGGTTTGTTAGTTAGATTCAGCTACCGACGTAAATTAAGGGCGCTTTACCTTTTAACTTTAACCTAGTTTCACAGCAATGTTCATAACACACTTTTATTTTTATTTTGTCATCCATGGTTTTTTGTTTTTTGCTCGTTTTCTTATTTTATAACATAGCACTGAGTATTGGAGACTTGGGTTAGCGCGTTTCCCCTCATTACCACGCGCTTTTCCAAAACATATTTTTAAATGTAGCGATGACATTTTCAAATTTCAATTCTATGTGGCATGTTTTTCAAAAGAAGTAGGGTATCTGAGAGAAGGGATCAATAACATTCTAACCTCAACAAAAACAAGACAAAATCTTGCGCGTGTTGTGTTTTAATCTTAATTAAACTTGATCTTTACAAAATAGAAAGTCACATTAGTTTACGTTTTGCATTAGCACTCCTAACGGGCTAATATCTAAGCGTGCCTTTGTTATCACACACATCCCATAGAATGACACAAAAAAAGCAACCCCAATGAACTAGGTCTGAACTCCGTTCGGAATCCATCTTGGAATGAAGTAGGGATATGTGAGGTCATCCTTGTCCTTCCGTTTCTCGTTCCTTTCTTGCAGTTTGGGCTGAACAACACGCATCAAGTAGCTGTAGTGATTGTTGATAATGTTAGCGGCCTTACTGTCCTCAAGACTGTCGCCGTAGTCAAACAGTGAATCAAAGCGGAAACTTGCTAACGAGTTGCTGAAGCTTGCCTCAATCTGAAAAGATAAAAAAACAAATTAAATCGCTTCAGCAAAAACGTATAGTTACGGTATTAAATTTAATTCATTAAATTATAATCTAAAAAAAAAACAGTCATTAAGCTCCTGGCTGACCAACTTTTCAATAGATGGATAGACTATCATTATTTTGCTCTTCGTGTCAATTTACTAATAAATGAACAAAAAAATAGACACAGATAATTTCAAAGGCATTATTTGAGCCTGAAGGCTAATTTAGCTTGTACGTTTTCTAGTTATTCCCCAGTCATTTAGTTTCTCGTTTTAAATACAGGTAAAAAAGAATGTTACCTAAGAATCAAAAGTCATTTTTCGCAGAGTAGCACAGATGGCGCAAAATAATTTCAACAAAGTCAACATTATGTCATATCGTGAATAATATTACTTGGTTATTTAGCCGCGGTTGTAAATTTTCGGTCGAACGATAGCCTCAGCTTTTATATTTTCGGGATCTATTAGTCATAACTATCCACTCGAAGTTAAACTTTTAATAAGGGCAATGAAATTTAAGTTTAATAATCTTAGATATGAACGCTGTGCCTACCGCAGATGTAAACCTGTTTGGGAGTCGGTAAACAGAAAATTCACCCTCTTTAACTCTGGTATCATTGTACAGTTTCGTTGGCAGATTAGGGATGTACACGGCATAGTCTGTCAGCAGGTAGTTGCATGCGGTGTGCTGCAGGCTTAGGTGTGAGATAATCCGGGTAACAACATCACAGAGTTCTTCTTTGGAGTCAATTCTTGCAGGGAACTTTTGTATCTGTCGGTTATTTAAGTGAAAGTGGCTTAAATAAAGAATGTAGAAGTACCCGACAATTTGACATCAGTTTTCGCGGAAACGTTTTGGTCGCCAAGCTTGAAGAAATCATTATCTATTTGTTACTCAACCGCACCTAAAACCGTAAAGTTTATAGACAATAAAACACACCTAAATTACCAAAACTGATGAGCAACAAGGGGTTAACCAGAAAAGCTCTAAAAAATAACCATTCCCTTTGGCTTGGCTTCCATTATTATCGTCCGGATAGGCTCGGTCGTCTCCAAAAAAACGTGGTGATCGAAACTTTTCGTCAGGCCGGACAACGATTATGATTAAATGTAAATTTGAAGTAGTGCAAGTTTTAGCACTTTCAGAGTAACTGCGTTGTACAAATCTTAAATGAAATGCACCCGCTGAAAAAGTACGTGTTCGTCTTTCCCTATAAAACTACGAAGGAATTTGGAAGGACTGCTATTCATTTTGGAGGGACTGCTAGCACTCTTGATTTTCATTGCACCCAAAGTTGTCTGATTTTCTAAAAGTCACTTTACGAGTTAATGTACGCAATGAAGGTACTAATATTAATTGGTATACTGATACTTACTCTTCCAATTCCGCCATTCTCTCCAGTTCCGTTGAGAGACAGTTCGTTGAGGAAAGCCTCGAGTTCCTTGTCTTCCTGGACAGCTCTATCGTCTTTATAATATCTGAAAAAAAAATTGGCTATGTTATTATGAAGCTATTATTGGTCATGCAGTAACTTCCTCAAACTAATGAATCCTTGAAAAAAATTGTATTCAAAGTTTTGTATTCCTTCATGTCATAGTATCGAAGAACCTGAACAGCCCTTTATCTCCTAAACTTCTCGACACACACATGCACTATCGAGATGAACTTAACATTAATGTAGGTAAGCGGGTTTTAGCTTGTTTTTAAACTAGGAATTATTTTGAATGAATAATAAAACAATTATTGAATTCGGCTTCGTATCATAATAAATGGATTTAGCCAGGGCTAAAAGCGAAGCTCTCATTGATAAGTTTATTAAATCAAACAATAAACTTGTATTTCACAAATCAGTAAACTTTAGAGCACATTCATATGACTTTCGAGGGAGGGGCTAAGTTACTTTAATTTAGAGAAAAATAATTTGCAAATAGTCCAAGAGTGAACCAAATCTGACATCGAGTTGATAGCCTTCTATGTACACCCAAAAAATAGGAACCATCTTCGATCACATTTAAGAGACATAATGGCTCTTGATCACAGTAGATTAGGCCTGGAAAACAAATTCTTGGGAAACAAATCAGGCCGAATTTTTTGCGTTCAACAAGTTTACTTTACAAAATCTGGGGGCGCGTAAACCAACCTATTATACTTTTTATACATCCCATCTGAGGTGAAATAGTACTATGAGGCGCTGTTTTTATCATACAGACCTCGGACAGCAGTATTTCACAATTTTGAAATACAAATTGCGCTCATTCAATATTCAGGACGATCTAAGAATGCGTGGGCTTTTAGCGAAACCGCTAAGAAAAACTTTCCAAAATCACCTATACGGCCAGCCGGTTGCGAGCTGTGGAGTGTTGAAGGAACATTAATAGAATTACGCTTCAACATAATAAGGAGTTTATTTTTTATTTAGTGGTTTTATAACGATGTGCAATCTTCAAAAGCGTTACGCGCGGCGTTTTGAGTTAACTCCTGCAAGCGATGTTCATGAAGGACTGAAAACAAACGGCACAGCGATTATAATTGCAAGAGAGACTACTGACAATCCATAATGAAATATAATTCGGTGAAACATATACAGAGACAACAATTTTCATTCACGAAGACAAGTATTTAAGTGTCTCTAAAAATCCTGAGTCTTCAAGTTTAAAGCTTAACTTTATGTTTTAAGCCCGCTTCCCGGTGTTTTCTTTTTTCAAAGATGAACTCGAGCCAAGAAAATCGCTCAAAGTTTTATTTTACAGCCAGAATTTTAATGAAATACTCTTTGGAACTTTTTCTTTCTATTTGCGGTGAGAAAATTTCTAAAGGCTTTTTAAAGTTCTGTTAGCTTATATCAAACCTGATCTCGGTCAGATCATTGTCTCAAGTCTCACAAACGCGCATAAACTAAATAGATGCATAAACTACGCTCGACTTCATTAAATAAGATATTAAAAACAAACATCAAATACAATAATTATTCAGGCTTACCATTCGAGATGCAGCTCCCGGAAGCTATCAAGTAAGGCCAGAATCGCTTCAGACTTTTTAACCCTCTTACGACCTCTATTACGCATCAAGCAAGGTGAAAAACGAAAACAGTGCCATCCGAAATCAGATTTCCAACTTTGACAAGCGACGTATTTCTCAACCAAAAACCCAATAAACAAACTAGCCATGAATAACAGTAGACTCTTGATTGCAGCTGAATTTCATTTTGTACATCCAGTAGAAAAAGACGTTTCAAAACATCACAAGTTGACACAAAACTCTGTCAGCTTCAGCTGTCAAAGTAAACAAGATTCAAGATGCTGCATAAATTTTCCACATGAACTCACCTGTCAAATTTTGACCAATCAGGGTATAAAAATTAGGCGTAGAGCGTGACCAACGCAAGACCATGGTGAGAAAAGTCAAAAGCAACTGTTCTCCCTGCCTGTAATAGCTGGCTGAATTTTCACGTCCGAGATCAGTTTGAAATCAAACTTTTAATTGTGCGGCACATAAACACAACATATTTCATATGAGTCTGAAAAAAGAAATAAGCTTGAGCCTGCGATCGTTTGAAAACTAGTAACCGGTCAATGGATAACTCATGTTCATGGGTGGACACCTGAGCCCGCGATACGGTCAGGTGATACTAGTCAGTGGATATCCTGTTTTGACAGCTGCCAATTGATCACAAAATTGATGTGCAATATGTGTACAATATCAGTTGTCCTGTGCTCCCAAACTTGCCAGAAAGTGTGAGATTAAACATTGGTATGCCTGCGGTGCGGACGGACGGTCGTTCGTTCGTTCGGTGTACGGTCATGTGATTACCAAATGTCCTGGGATGGGTAGATTTACTTACCCGTAGTGCTCCGCTAGCGCGCGCTTCGTGCGCGAGAGCTCCGCTATGAATCCGCCGAGGCTGACACCCTACCCGATCCTTATAATTCTTCAGATGACACGAAGCCGAAT
The DNA here is from genome assembly GCF_958299795.1 of Porites lutea. NCBI lineage: Eukaryota > Metazoa > Cnidaria > Anthozoa > Scleractinia > Poritidae > Porites > Porites lutea. The sequence continues at coordinate 5,733,800 of NC_133206.1, forward strand.
TCAATAATTGTAGATTTGTAATGTTTTTGAAGAAACTCTATGAAAAAGTGAGGATGTTAAGAACTTAAAAATATTTTGTATGAATGATTTAAAAAACTTTCACCTTACGTGTTAATATGCAAAGGTATAAAGAAAATTTTATCAACTCTCCTGACCAGTAACTTTGCCTGATGAAAATACTTACAAAGAGACGTACTTCTCCACCATGTGATCGATTACTCCTAAAATCTCCTCGCCATCATCACGGTAAGGAAAGTATGGAATAAGTCTCCGGTCATCTAGTCCACGTTTCTATTAAGGTGTATTAACACCACACACATAAAAAGGTCAAGACTGGCAAAAAGTATCAAAACTAAAACTAAAACTAAAGACTAAATCCTTCATATAGGGAAGTTCTTACAAATAAAAAGGTAGCGTTTCTTTTTTGATGCCAGGAGTCGAAGTTTCATGTCGCTGACTGAACCAGAGAATTATTCCTATCCATACTCGCTATGCACAGTTTTATGTAACTTCAGATCGAGTTCCGATAGAAATTGAATGTTTGACAATCGTTTTAGGCCATGGACCTTAATCTTATCGGCATGAATTAGCCTAGTCCACGTTTTAGTCAAAAAGCAATTGTTCTGACAAAAAGATGTCATTAAAAAAGTGGGAATTTTTGTGCTTCTTCTGAGGCAGGCATGAAGCTCAGATTTAGGTGTCAAGAGATGTTAGAAATAGCTGATATAAATGTATGGATTGTAAGCATTTAAAGGAGCTCTTTCACAGCAGTCTAGTTTAGTATCGCTTATTACTCTTCCTTACTCACTTCTGAAATTACCCTCAGCGAAGAAATTATTTGTAAATGGCACCTTCCTGACAAACAAATTTGTCTCCCAAGCATTATAATTATTCATCTACACTTATAAAACAACACAGATGAAAAACCTTTAGAGCGAGGAAAACTAGTTTTCTAACACCCCGATTGCAATCAGTTGAAAACTTCTTCGTTCTTTTTTCTCCTTTTGTGTTTGCTCACACTGCTCATTAAAGCTTCCATTGTCTGAATTTGGCTAGATTCCACTTCACAGCTCTTTTTGATGAAACTAAAGAAAGTAAGATAGCATGACAACAAACCTTTACTTCTTCTTTCAAATTTGTCACCTCCCATGTGGCTACTTTATGAGAGTCTTTTAGAAGCCTTGCGGTGCCGGTATTGCCATGTGCAAAGAGCAAATCCATAAACTGTGCCTCGTCTACAAGCTTTGGAGTTCCAAATGTGTTTGGGACTGTTATTTCTCTGCAATGAAACTTGAGTATTTGATGAAGAGGATGCTGGGATGAAAAGGTCCGTTTTAGGATAACACAAAATGGCTCCATCAGATAATGAATCTTTAAAAGAAAAAAATCAAGAAATAAAGCGTTTATTATTATCATTATCAGTAACATTCGTTATCAGTATCATTTAGTATCATTATTATTATTATACGAGTCTTAGAAACAGGCAAATATGAAATATGTACAGCACTTTAATGTCATCACCTTTGCGAGGTGCTCCACGATTTGCGCGTAGCCGAGATCTGTGATTTGGACATTAAGCTTAGCCAGCATCCAGTTGCCGCCATCTTCAGGAGTGTGCACGGCTGAATCTAAAGAATACAGTGATAATACTATAAGTTGACCCGGCATGCTGTCACATTGCAAAATAGATAAATGAAGATGTAAAATGAATCTACTAGAGACTCGTCTACATATTTACAGCCGCTATGAATATTTATCGACCTTGCGGAACTGTATATTCTTTTTTTTTTATTATTGTATTTTATTTTCTTTATTTTCCGAAGTTACTCTTTCCAGATTCCCAAGTTTAATTTTTATCCTGGTTTTTCGACGGATATTCACTGACTGGTCCTTGAAAACTAAAACAACATGGTAAAAAAAAAAAACTATTGGAAGAGATTGAAGAAGTGATATTGTTTACAGTGAAATCAGGTTTAGAGTCTGATGTTTGAGTTTCCTGTACAAAAGTGATAGATAATAGGAATTGCTAGGAAGCTTTCCGAAAACTGAACAGGTATAGCTGGTAGCTCTTCTGGCCTCTGATCACTGAGCCAAACCATCTTGTATTACGTAGTACACACGCATGCGCGGCAATTTCAACTACATTTGGGGAAATAATTTTAAAACTGATGTAAAATACTGTTAACGTATCCCTTCCCCGTATTGCAGAAAACTACCCATTACATTTAGTTAAGTGTATTGGACATTTTCAGTCACTCACATGTTTAGCATTTTACCTGGTTTATAATCCATTTGAATGGCCACAGGAACAAGCTCATTTTTACCGTTTTTATTCCCCTTAGACGCAAACAAAGCGATAGGAGAGAGAAATTTCCACATTTTTCTTCGAGGATCTCTATCAGTAAGATCTGGTGATTTTGCCATGTCGTCACACATCTCATATCGTAGAGCGTAAATGCGGCCCTGATCTATAGCCTGCAAAGCAACACAAGTGGCACCGTCCTTAAAATTTGTTAAACGAAATAAATACCCAGTACAACTACCTGGCTGGAAATAGGCGGCCTCTGGTCAAATAGCATAAAGGGACTCTCTGTTACGCTTGTAGCTGAATACAAGCAGAGTATAAATTTTAATTAAAATTTCCCCCCCATGTTTTTGTCATGCAACATAAGGCTAACTAGGTTATGTATTGTTTGATAATAAGAGGCCCGGAGATTTTTATGTAACCTTGATACAACTACGCAGTCTTTACCTGAGGGTAAATGAAATTGATCGGGTTTATTCAACCGATACAAGGTGGGATTTAATTAGTTTTTATATATTTATTGTATTTTACCGATAAATTGGGAGTAGCTGTTATGTTTCACGGGATTTAACAATATGATTTTATTTATTTTATATTAATTGTCTACAAGCATTATTAATCAATTTCCGTTTTGCGTAGTATTGCTTATAATAAGCTTCGGTAAAACGGGCAACAAAAACGTGCAATTGTTATGCAACATTGCTGCAGAACAATTTAAAAAGCCATGTTGCACGCCGGTTTTACCACCCACTTTCAAACTTGTTCTGAGAACCTGATTTGTTGTAAGACAGGTTTGATAGGGCTGGTAAAACGTTCAACATCGCTATTCAACTCCTTTTGCAGCATTGTTGCATGACAAGTTGCATTTTTTGTTGCCCGTTTTTCCGCACCTTAGACGATCAATGAGCGGCCATTCACACATTTCTTGTCGTCATAACGTTATTTAGTTATTCATTTTAATTTTCATCAAAACCTTTCCATCCAGTGAGAAAATGAAATTGCAATCAGATCCATTAAAATAGTATTAGCGATACATTCAGTGTAGTTTGACTGAAAATTTTTATCTCAAAGTATTAGGACTATATATATCCATACTGATTCTAAAGAGTCTTCTGTATTTAGAGCTGCTTGCACCGCTTTTTTCCATTCAAAGGTGGGATTCAATGTTGCCTTTAGTTCCCTCCAGTCAAGTCCTATTTGTCCTAATACGGAAAAGACTTTTGTAAGGTAATGTAAAAAAATATAATTATTATTTTTTAATTTGCTTTTAAACTAGTAAAGCGAAGATTAGTAACTGCGTCCGAGGGTTTTCCATTAGAATTGATCTATGAGGTGGCAGATAAATGTCAAAAAAGTGAAGCTGAAGCGAAGTTTGTACAATTCAGTGAACTATGCAGACTAGTTGAATCGCCAAGGCTGAAGTATCAGCAGTATCTTCAATGCTTTTATGTATTTTTAATAACTCAACACGATTTTAATCGTCGCAATCGTTGTGGTAGAATTAAACGATGAAGTGAATAGATCTATCAATTCCAATCTGTTTAGGTAAGAATTCCGGCCTTGGTAACCTGGTAAATCCTGGCAAGTTCAAATTGCTCCTGGAACTCCAAGAATGAGCCATCAGGTTTTGGCGCGAGTGTTAGAATTTAAGTTAAATTTTTTTTGGATCGTTCGCAGTCGTTCAGTGTACCTACCACGCTGCTCTCCTCTCTTCTCTTCTTTCCCTGCAAAGAACAAAACCAAAATCAGTTGAAGAGTGTCTTTACCTCAATGAGGTGATGGCTAGTTTACGGATAACGGTTTAATTTTTAATTCGTTTTATTTCATTTAATTTCATTTCCTTACATTTTACTTACCTCACCAATAATACAACCAAGCAGATCGAGTGTCAAAAATAATCCAAGTGGCAATTGAACACTTTTCTCTAGTAAAAACGTTTTTTATGTTCGCAGAAATTTGCATAGCCACTGATAACGAAAGTGAAATCGATCTACGGGTTGGCAGATTTTTCCCATCACTGACTGTACTAATTAAACAGGGACGATTCTCTTTGACACTTTTTAAGGGGACTTGTTTAGAAGTTAAGTATCAGCAAAGTCACAACCTCACAGTACTTTAAATCCATTTTTGGCTAATATGTGAAAAGTTTAGGTAGATTAGGAAAAAAGTAAATGGAGAGCAATGTTTTAGCGCAAACCTAGGGAAAAGACATGCGTCTTCCGCGAGGGTTTACCTTTGCAATTTCCCCATTTGCCTCTGTAGTTTTTTGTAGTTGAGCACCACGGTCGAATGTGATCATCTTTAGTGCACTTCGTATATTTCCTTCCATAATAGGTAAATGGAAAATAGCACCATTCACCTTTTGTGGTCTTGACACTGCAGTCCTCGTCGTCTGAAAGCACGGGAAAAAAGCTTTCGTATAAGATATGGTAATTGTGCCTCCTTACCCGCTTGTTTTTATACCCTAAATTTCGGGGTCATCCGCTCAAGATTTGTGTGCAAGAGCGCCTAAAGAAATGAGCAACAACGAAATATTTGGGTAAAATTTTGGCCACGTAAGATGGCAAAGTTGAAGGCACGAGGAAAAGGCACCCAAAGTAAGATGAAAGTAACATTAAGAATTAAAGAGGCGGAGGAAGGGAGGAGGAGGGTCAAATTCGCAGGGCGTGTTAAGCCTGGAGACCAAGAGGACGACTTTGAGGATCACAGCTTGTCTCATATATATACCCCAACCTTAAATGAAGTCGAGGCTACAAGGAGGCAGCGTGGCCGAGTGGTCAGCGCGTTGGACTCGTAATCTCGCGGTCCCAGGTTCGAGCCCGCGCCTCTGGCCACTTGCTGGATTTGTTCTCGGTCGTCCCAAATTCAAATCCTCTGAGCCACGCTTGTAAATAGCCAACCGGTTGCCTCCCGCCAGTTGGGGTTTTTATTCCTGTTATGTTATGTTTAAATTATTTGTTTTTTAAGTATTTGATTGGAGTACCTGTAAACTAGCTGGATAAGCTAAGTGCACTTTCCAATATAAACAAGCCTTTAAACCTTTTTTTCTTTTTAAGTACTTTTCCAGACAAATTCGTGACAAGAGTGAGTGAGCTAGCTCCTCTTTTGCTCGTGACTAGTAGTTTTACAGCTGTAGTAATATTCCGGCAAGTAACATCCCAGCTAGTGATTTTCCGGCTAGTAATTGTCCGATTTATCTCGTGATATTCTTTTGATCAATAATTTGGACCTTGCTCACAGCCCTTCCCTGCCGAATAACATATGTTGAAGCTGAATTGGTGAAGAGGAGTCAGTGCTCTTCTAAGCAAACAAACAAAACTCCTTCAGTGACTGAGAGACATAAACATTTTTTTATTTGTAGGCAAACAAACTGTCAAACATGGCTTTCGAATAAATAGAAATAGTTAGAATACTACATTTTCTGAGCCAATAATATACTCCATAGCATCAAAAAATACTTGATGGAAGGGGAAGAAGCACAGCACAAGGGCACTTAACGGCGGTTTCCTCCTAAATGCATTGAAAACACTTTTTAGGCTGTGCAGAGTACTTTTAGATCTCTAGAAATGCATTCTAAGCAGCGCTATAAAATTTCTGTTTTGTCATCCTAGGGCAACTTGAGTCTTTTCGAAATTACAAGCGCTTGAGTATTATTTTCCCGAAAATTTTAGATGCAATTTGACGTATTACGAAAGTGAGAAATTTTCTCATTCCTCTCTCCATCACACTTTTTAATCTGAAAATTTTAGGTTTCCTCTTTTGTACGAAAAATAGCCTAACTTGGGAAGTGAAATGTGAAAATTAAACTTCAGAAAATCGTAGGAAATTTATTAGATAGGCTTCGAAATTTGTACATGAATGGAACGGTCATCTAGAACGTTTTAGCCAGTGACTTTAGCCCTCCTATAATAGAAAATTCTAGGCAATATTTGCTTCTCCGCACAGTTATTTTACAGAAAACAGTCGTTGGGTGCCCCTAACAGTATGGCTCAGTAGAATGAGGTTTGTAATTTTATATATTATTAGCGCTTACCACTAACTAATAAAATAAACAAATTGAACTTACCCATTCCCTGTTCTTCAGTACCTAAGGAAGAGGGAGACGTAACACAAATTAAATATGAAATATAAAGTGAGTAGCAACCAATAAAAATTAGAGTAACAATTAACAACGTTTCTTTTGTTACCTTGACAGTTTCCCCATCTTCCAAAATTATTTTTGAAGATATATTTCTGACTCGTTGAACACCAACGTCTATGATGGTCTTTTGTTGTACACTTGTGATAGACTTTACCACGATAAGTAAAAGGGAAATGGCACCATCTTCCGTCAGTCGTTTTTACTGTGCATCGTCTCTTTTCTACACGAAACAAATCAATTAAGGTAGAATTATAATATATGTGTTATTGTACAAGCGAATAAGATTACGATGACCTAGAAATTGGTCAAGCCCAATTTTTTGCTTTTTCAAAGGACCGATCCAGTTGTGGTCAAACAGAAATTTGCAAAAAAGAACGAGGCCAATATCTTGCCATTTTGACCAGTCAAGTTTGATTAATGAAGGGTTTATGATGGTAAACAGAACTAAACAGATCTTTTTTTCTCCAGTTGTGGGACAAAAGCGGGAGATCTCCAGTGGATAATATAGATCTACTCGTGCCTGCTTGGAGAAACGATCAAACATGACCTGATTTTACAGACGACAGATAAATTTTGAATTCCTTCTTTCTTTCAACAACGAATACAGATGGATTGAGCGAGTTTAAAGAAATTGAGCCCGATCATTCCATTTATAACAATACCTAACGAAAGTACCTTATACCTAGCTAATAGGATGTCCTAATATGTTCCTTATAAAGTTTAAGTGTGTTGAAAGCAAGTCTCCGATCGAGTACCATTTATTTTGCTAACTTCATTGGCACTGAGTTCTGACGATTAAAGTTTTCCATCTCTATCCTTCTACTGAAGGTAACTTTTAAAGAACCCACATCGTTTAAACGTCCTCTACGCAGAAAATTACCCTTTGAGAAGAGATTTGAAGATACACTTTGTTTAAGTTACAACTGGTCGCGTAGGTAGAGACGTACCGTGTCCGTGAACTGTCACCCGCTTCAGTGACATGGGATTGGGGCCTGCCAGGCGTTGCTGAGTAAAGTGCTTGTCGTTTATCCACTCGGGCTTATTGTCGACGAAGGCTTCATATCGTGATGGCAGCCGAGCATACTCCTAATGGTAAAAAACATCAAAGTCTATTTGCTGTCTGATTATTGGGCCGCCGGCACAGCCCAATTAAAAATTAGTTTTCATCGTCTCCGTCAAAGAGGCAAAATATCGGACGGAAGATCCAGAGGGCGCGATAGGAGTAGTTATACACTTAGTATGCAAAAAGTGAGATAAGCATAATACCCTCCAAAATATATTAGACCACTACAACGTATAGCCCAATGTACGCCCACTGTAGGCGTCTACTTTAAATTTAAATCTTTTGGATTATCGATCCGACACATGTTATCTCATCTTGCAAGTTTCATTGGGATTTAAGTACACCAGTGTAGAGATAAGCAAAAAGAATTCACACACACCCGGTACGTCAATGCAAAAAATAGCACAAGGAGCTGAATCTAGGCGTATGTTATATTGCCACGTTTTCGAAAGTAGATCGACATTCACTTCAATAATAATAATAATAATAATAATAAAAACAAGCTTTTCATATTTCTTATCCATAAATGGTCGGAGTCATCATAGTAAACAACTCTAATTTTACAACCTAAAGTTCAAAAGAAACTAGGGAAACTAAAGTGGATTTCAGTTTCAAGATTTGAACGGTGTGTAGTAGTGGTAGGGTCGTGAGGGAGGCTTTTTAGAGAGATACACTGTCGAAGGACTTGAGTTTGATGCTGGGCTAAGAATTTCTTACTATGTTTAGTACTGACTACTGTCATTAATTTTCATTGCGTCAAAAGAAAAAGGAAACCAGTTGTCTCAATAATGGCATCGATGATTACAATTTACGACAGGAAATTTAACATAGACAGTCAGGCAACATAGACAACACGGTGGGCCAGTCATGCACAATTGACAAAACAATACATTTTTTGTATAGAATTTGCATGAAAAAAGATAATTTTAAATTCAAAAATTCCCAGCAAAGGAACACGATATTGTTCCCGTCAACTAAGTTGGCCCCTCTGACACCAGTTTAATCTGGCAATACACTGACATCACGGAGGCCATTTTAAGATTTAAATATCAAATTTATTACATCACCAGCGCATATAAAATGTCGTTCGGCCCGGTTCAACCCTTGATTGAATGTCAGACGTTAGCAGTTACATCTGACTTAAGGTTTTATGCAGTTGAACTCGGTCTTTGAATAACAAAACAATATACTTACGCCAATTGCAGGTTCTAGAGCCGACTGAAAAAACGCTGACAACTTCAGATATTCTGATAGTTCCGTGATTTCCTGACCAGCGGTTATATTGTTGTACAAGTCAAAGGATTTACTGCTTGCTTGGGTGATTTGAAGATATGCCGAAGCGTAGTATCGTATAAAGGGATCTTGCAAAGCAATAGCTCCCAGCTGCTCAGAGGTCATGTTCAGTAAGGCAAAGCCATGTAAATCTGGATCATGTTTTAAGGTCCAGATCTTCTTGTTCTGATTTAAGGCAGCATTTCTCGACACTTTACAGGCAGGACTGGCGTGCTGGAGAAGGGATACTTCACATGGCGTAGCTGATACATACCTTGGTAAAATTTCAGAAGTTGTTTGTCAGGCTTGCGCATGCATAAGATCATGGATCCTTTCCTCCAAAACCTTGTAAAAACATTTTTGTCTTGCTCGGTATAGAGTAAACAGATTTTAAAAATCTCGAACTCTCAATTGCTCGATGGAAATAAGTCGCACACACCGACATTTTGAAAACTGGAAGGGCATGAAACATGAGGCACGGAAATTTTGGTCGGCGGAAACTACATATGTTTTTTTTTTCTTTTTTTTAATTTATGCAACATTTATGTCATACATGATTAGCGACGGTTACTAGTGGGCTGTAACATATAGCCTAGTAGTAGCTCAACCAATCAGAACGCAGCATTGATAATATTGGCATTTTACTCGAAGCGCGAGTCGAGGAGAGGAGGAAAATAAAGCGCCTGTTATCACTCCATTGTTCTGGCTCTTCCCACGTTCAGCACATTAACGTTGCGTTCCAATTGGTTAATTGATGACGCGTTGTTCTTGCGAGATTCTGGCATGTTTGTCTGAAACAAAATGGCCGTCAAGCAGTCATGTTCTTGTGACGATGCTGTTCGAGAAGCTTTCGTTTATTTCCAAACGTTCCAGAAATAAAGGGAAAAAAAAAGAAATGTTTAAATTTATTACTTAAGAGGAAAGATGTTCTTGGATTGCTTCCAACTAGGTCTGGATATTAAGTCTCTTTTACTAACTTTTCGAAATTAAATGTTGACAGGCCAAACACGACTCATAAGCTCGTCATAATGTGAAACGTGACCATGGAATTTGTTTGAATAACAGGTATTCCCTCTTTTCTTCCTCTCCGCTGTTTTTTTGGGCATAACTAAACTAAACTGACTGAACAAATGTTACTTTTGCTGCACTGAGTTTTACATTATTGAAGGTGAGTTTTGCCCTGGTAGTTGTTATCCATGTGCGTTTTATGCTGCTGTCCGTGTTTCTCAGTAGCCAGAAATTAAGGTGACAATTTTCGAGTAATAGATCGTGTTTTCGTGGGTCCTTTTGACATCATCGCCGTTACTCAGTACTTGTGGGCGTAGGTGGGCGGAAGAGCAAGAAAAATGGACCTGGTAACAGGCGCTTCATTTTTCTCCTCCCCTCGTCTTGCGCTTCGCTCAAAATGCCACGTTCGCCTTGCTTGGCTCATTAAGTGCCTGTTATGCAGGCTACTGTAAAGAAAAATTATTATGAGAATATCTAGGAACATACTTGGGGTAAAACCAAGCAAGCCATACCTCAGGGTTGTTTTCAAGAACAACAGAAAAAGTTGTAGGTTGAAACTCATAATCAAAGCTATAAGACTTGTTGATTAACTGCATGAACTGAGAATGGGTTAACGTTTATGCTTGAGACGTCGACTGACGGGAGTGCCTATGAAGCGTAGCTTTGCATACATGTATTAAGATATCACTTTTTCTAAATGAATAGGTGATTAATTCTTAAAGCTTATTTCCATCCCAACACAATACAATGCTCGTATTTTTGTCAACTTTTAATTGTACTAACCGGGCCCTTCTGGCATTTATTAAAACAAAGAACAAAATTTAAATAAGAAATCAAATGAACTATTTTCACGACCCTGCTTTAGCATAAAGAGTTCTGTTCTTTTGTTGAGAAGTGGATTGCAAGTTAAAGTGATGGAAATTTCGCTAAGACCGAAATTTTATTTAACATCACATGTATTTAATACATTTTTCAAAAGGTTCAATTAATGAAAAGCATTGCTGTGTATTTAAAGCGGACCTTCTGGGCATTTAAAATCAATCAATAAGAACAGAAGCGCAATATTTTCGCGTACCCACGGTAGCATTCAGCGTTATGTTTTTCTGTTGACAAGTTGATATAATTATTCACAGAGGCTTAAGTAAAGTTTGCGCAATTTTCTCTACTTTCGAAAAATGTATTCAGCAAATCTGCTCAAATTTTTCAAAAGCTTGACACAGTGAGCAACACCACTGCCAACTTTTGGTAAGATCTCCGCCAAGTGGGATATATCAGTCCAATAACTACGAGCTGAAGGCCGATAAAAGACTAAGACCACAGATGGCCCAGACGTAGTGTGTCTCAATAACATGGACAAAATGGGATGAGTCGTGGAATCTCCCATGAACTAAAGTTGTCCAGAAGTCAAAATATAACAAAACAAAGCTAACATACCTTTAACTGAAATGTCTCCTTGTCTTCCCTGGCCAGTTGAACTGGCATTTTGTCGAGTTTTGCAATCGTAGGTACTATAAACTAAAAGAAAAATTCTTCTTTAGTGGATAGTACCTACGATTGCAAAACTCGACAAAATGCCACTTTAACCGGCCAGGATAGACAAGGACGAAAAACATCAACAACAACAACAAAAACAAATGAAAAGGCTTTACAAGGAGAAAACATTTGTTCTCGTGTATTTCATTCAGTCTCAGTCAGAACATTCACGGAACGACACAAACAAACACAGTCAACAAACAGAAAAGCCCGCCTTGAGCCTGCGAGACGGGATTTAAAGAAGCTTGCGCAGAGCGTTTTTCCGCCCTGAAGACCAACATTGACGTCTCGTATAGTCTCCAGTCCAGTTTCGTGAAGTCTTTGGAAATGCTCGGATTTTGATCTTTTATCTTTCTATAAAGGCTTGGGAAGAAAAATCTTTACCCACATCTCATTTAGGATGGTTCTTTTTAGTCTGGTGAAAGTAAAGCGAAAAAAAAAAAAATTTCAATTTTTTGGTTCATTTGACCTTTAAAGCTGAAATCTTGTTTAAGGTTGATTAAACTCTTGGTGGCCTAATGCAATACTCTCTAAGGCGTCAACTCACTCGTATTGCTTTAAACAAAGAATAGAGCGCTTAGGAGAGCACTGATTATTAAACCGACGCAACAACAGTTTTACACAAGAACCTATTTGCATGTGAATACATGTGATATTGAGCGACGCCTACATCAGCAGTTATTCCGAATTCATCTGACCGAGAACTGCAAATAAAATGTCACTGAATAGTGGCATAGAAAAAGCGGATTAGTGAAAACCTCTATGGAATATCTTAAATGTCCTGGAACTATTTTATTCCTGGTGTTGTTGACACGCTTTCCGCTCATATTTAAAGGATATAAGAAGTAACTGGATGCATTTCCGAAGCAGTGGCCATTCAAAGCCATTACTGATATGATGATTTAGCTTGTCTCTGGATGAACATCTCATGATTATTTCGAATAATCATGCACTCACACTTAGCTAAATTTTTGTGCCCCTTAACTTACTAATAATTTTGATTTAAAATAGGACGCCTCAGCTTACGTAACTGAGGTGCTTGCTATATATTTCCCTTCTATTGCGAGTTTATGCATTTGTTTCTAGCATAAAGAGGTTGCAATGTCAAATCTCCATGCATTTAAGCATCAAGATTAAGTTCTCATTTACTATTTTTTTAATATTAAAGTCATAATTTTGTTTTGATATATCCTAAATACTTAACAAACCGCCTATTGTCCCAAAAATATTTAGAAATAGTGAAAGTCACTCATGAGATCAGTTTTGCTTAATTTGTTTCAGAAAAATGAATATGAAGGATTCAACAACAAAAAAACAGGAATGTAAAGGACAAACATTGCATGATTAATATCAGTTGATTTTTTAAAGGTACTCCTGACCAATACATGCAAGTTTGCAATTAACACAACATTAATTAACTTGAGCGGCGTTTGAAAACAACCCATTAATTGATTGGCTGTGAACTTCATCCAAGGGTGGAGAGCAAGGGATTTAAACAACAAGTGGTTGGTTTCAACTTCGCTTAGTTCATTCTTTTATTAATTATAATATTTTATGTTCATTTTTTGCCTGTTATATATCTGGAAATTTTAAACGCTAGAATTAGATGGTGAACAGGCTCTCTGCTCACAGCATTCAGAATCATCGCGGGCCAGCATGCAGATTATTTCGATTTCAAGAAAAATTCAAATTTTTCGCCACAAGTTAGTGGTACCTTAATACGCTTAAGATATTTATGAGTGCTTTCTAAGCACACACTGAAGTGAGATTAACTAGGTAAAATTTGAACAGCCACATACAAAAAAACAGAGATTACGGCTTAGAATTATTTTGGAGGAATTAGCAACGTGAAGAAGCGTGTTCGACGGGATTTTACATTCAATCTTCATGATCTGCGAAGAATGCTTAGACGTAAACACAGCTACGGGAATGGAAATTAAAACACCTAAGCAAAGACAGCTGAACAATCTACAATCTCCTGTATTAAGGCCTGAGAAGAGCAAGCTGTCATTTTTACAGCAAAGTCAAATATTTATTATAATTATAATGTGTACACTTGACAACAATATTTGTATAGTCGATGTTACTCCGTGCTAAGCTTTTCATGGTAGTTAAATGTTTTTTAAAGACGTTGCCTTAACTACAAATGGAAAAAAGAATTTAGTTTGCTCCATGCAGGAAAAAAATGGCCATTTTGCAAGACTAACTGGGATCAAAATTGGTCCATACTCTTCGTTACTTCTTATTGGTAAAAGAAAAAATAGGCGCGGCTAATGTCTCTCATCTTGTAACTGATCGAATTATGTTAAATATTGCTTTAGTTCTTCTTTGTATAGCGCATTACTTATTAAAACCAACTTAATTTTGATTTGTTTTTAAGCACTTGTCTACTTATCCATAGCGGTTGCCTACAATCATCCTGGAGGTAACAATCACCTGTTTTCCTTCAAAGGCAATGAAACAATTTTGTTTTTAATTCCCGTAACGGTTATTGAAGATTTATTATTGTTCTTGAGGTCAAATAAAAATTAACACTATACGTATACATTACTCAACCAAAACGTTAACACAGTTTATATTGTATATCGTTTGTACGGTAATTATTAAATTTGTTGTCGATGGCAGATTGAGGCGGTCACTTATTTTTTTTATATATATGTATCAAAGTAATATTTTCTGAATATCATGTTGTGAAACGCTGGAGCGGTCACACCCACGCAAAACGGTTTATTGTAAATGCCGGTTTTATAATACTTAAGGTGACTCGACCCAGTTTTTTTGGGGGGGTACTATCCTACTTTGAAGCTCTCTGGTATCCCCACCTTTACTTTTATCGTAAGTCTAACACATAGAATGGATAACATATAGAACAATCTACAATATAACATAAAACTTTTGGCGATGGGAATAAATGTCACGTGGTTATATTGCCACGCCCCTTTGAGGTCTGAGTCGAAAATCTGCTGTTGCCGGCATTTTTTTGTGAAAAGCTCTCGGCAACACATAGTGCGCATTATTGCCTTGCGTTGAACAGAGTTTCACCAAAATCGCAAAGACCCAATTCGAGAAATTCAGCGGTTTCCAAATTTAGGTCATAATTCATGCGAAAATGATAAGCAAACTTTACACAGATTATATCTAATAAACCAAGAGATTCATCCCTTTATTTTGGGCATCGTTATAACAGATGGGTCCTTGCAGGTCAGCAAAACGCTTTAGGGCCTTGTAAATGCGCGCGATTTCGAGCAAAGCAAACATATAGAAATTATAGTTTTCGCTATTTGTTGACGTTTGTCAGCGTTTAAGAGTCCTTCTCGCGAAAAAAGCATTTTCTTAAAAATTCGTAGTTTTTTTCCTTCAAATTTTTTCAGGGCCACAATTGATTTACTAACTACCCGGACTCTGAATTTCATGGTCATTGAAAAACTGTGACATTATCTTCTATAAGCCCAAACTTGAGTAAACATTGAAGATTTTTAGCGTTTTGGCTGAGTTTGTGCTTTGGGAGTTGTCTATTGTTTCTAGTCTGTCATGATACAGCATTCTTGTTCAGCACGCGTGCAATGACCACGCTTGGCTGACTTCCGAATGCTTACCTCCTTCGCGCGGCAATTTCAGAAACGTTTTCGTGAAGTCTTTGGAAATGTTTGGATTTTGATCTTTTATCTTTCTATAAAGGCTTGGGAAAAAATATTTACCTAAATCTCTTTAGGATGGTTCTTTTTAGTGTTTGGTGAAGGTAATTATAAAGCGAAAAAGAAAAGATTTCAATTTTTTGGTTCATTTGACCTTTTGGAGCTGCAATCTTGTTTCAGGTTGATTAAACTCCTGGTGACCTAATGCAATACTCTCTAAGGCGTCAACTGACTCGTGTTGCTTTCAACAAAGAGTAGAGGGCTTAGGACAGCGCTGACTTTAAACCACACAGCAACAGTTTTAAGAACCTATTTGCATGTGAAAACATCTGATATTGAGCGACGCTTACATCAGCAGTCATCCCGAATTCATCTGACCGAAATAACTGCAAATAAAATCTGACGAATTAGTGGCATAGAAAAAGTGGATTAGAGAAACCCTCTATGGAATATCTTATAAATGAAAATGTCTCGGAACTATTTTACTCCTGACGTTGTGGACACGCTTTTCCGTTCATATTTAAAGGATGTAAGACGTAACTGGATGCATTTCTGCAGCTGTGGACATTCGGAGCCATTACTGATATCAATGTACTTTTACAGAGCCGTAAAAGTTATTTACCGTGATAAACATTGCCAACTAAGTCTCCTTTTTTTCTTACCTCAATTGCGTCTATGATTTTGTTATTGTTGGTTTTTAATTTTTATTTTTTTGTTTTCGCGTTCCCAGGGGCGCATTGCGATGCCATCATAGCTAGAGCGCGAAGATTGCCTCCGTGTTTTCTGCACGTACTGAAAATCTGACGTGATCAGACCCAAGTGACCCTTAGCTAAAACCGCACCACAGTCATAGAAGGAATACAATATTTAAAAGCAAAGCCCCGTACTCCCAAAATCAAGGATGAAGCTCGCGTCAAGGCCGATTCGCGATTCATGAATTAAGTGATGCGCAGTTTTAAAATGCCATTCATCCTGCCCTTATAGAAATTACACAATGAAAAAAGTAATCTCTTTTTTTAATTTACTTTTTGGTCAATTTGCTGTCAGCATTTAGACTTTGAGTAACGTTTCCAAGGATTGCGTCATAAGGGGCTCAGTTGTGTCAGGGCACTGTTAACGGCCCTATGTTCAGTATTCCAGCCAATTACACGTCCTTTTTCCCGCGATGGACCTTACGTTAAAAAAAAAATCGCAAAGTAAATAAGAAAATTATATGCTTTGCGCGATGGGCAACCTTTGCCAAGTATAAAAATATAAAAATTCGCATATGACATGAGTGCAAAAATATTTCACTTCGGTTTAAGGTGCAGAGCGGTTAATAAATAGTACAAAACCCCCTGACAAAGTGTACAGGATACAAAGCTTAGAACCGTTGACAGACTGAAAAAAGTTCAAAGCAATGCTTTTCACTGATTGAACTTTTTTGTAGATAACAGCTCCGTCGTAGCAAAAATTCGGTCACTTTAATTTGCAATCAATTTCTCAACAGAAAAACATAACGCTGAATGCTAAAGCAGGGACGCGAAGCTATTTTATTTCTGTTCTTATTTAAATTTTGTCGTTTGTTTTTAAATTCCCAAAAGGTTGGGTTTAAATCCCAATAAAAACCGATACGTGGAAGAAAATATGCATTGAAGTGGAAAGCAGACTAATGAGCTAAATGCAGTGATGCAAACAAGTCGACGCTTATTTCTCAGTTGGCTTCAGAGACATTCTAGTCAGTCGTTCCAACGTCTTGGAGCAAGCTCGTCTTTTCAGGCGACTTTTATTTCAAAACAGCCAACACGAACTGAGAAACTGTCTTAAAGCCTGAACTATGACTTTGAAGCTACAGATTTTTCTGTTGTTCTTGATAAAAACCTTGAGGTATGTATGGCTAGCTTTTTTTTTAACTATACCTCGTTCGTTAGCTTTTCGTAAAATCACTAGGCAGCTATCTAGTATTAAAGTGGCTTTTTTCGGTAGTGTCGACGGTTTCCGTTCGGTTCTCCCACGAGTCATTTCGCCAACGTCTCACGAGCGCTGCGCTTTATCCATGGTTTAATTTTATCCATGGTATAATTTTATTTTCCTTTATTTCGACGTTATTAACATTTATTCCCATACCCAGAAACAAAGGGAAATGCAATTTAAACCAAGGATAAAATTAAACCAAAACTGTTATATACTTCGTTTTCTCAGCCATACTACCAAAAAGTGCGATGCGCTGCTGATCAGGTGAAACAGTTACGGAACTGACCTAAAACGTACGCGAAGCGGCTTTAGACGTTGGCGAACAGGGCGTTGGCGAAACGACCATAAGCCGTGTCGATTGGTTTCCGCCGACTGGTTCATATCAGAAGTTGTTGTTGTTGTTGTTGTTGTTGATAAAACCGTGGAAAGATAGATAGATAGATATATCTCAATAGATTGAGATATTCGCCAAACTAGCTGTCAGGCTAGAGTCAATTGTTTGCAGACACCCTAGTGGTAGTGTGTCCTCGGCAACGTTGATCGACCTTTGTGGAATTCCACCAGTTGCCTTAATTTTACTTGATTATTCATTCATTAAGTGAAGAGTTTTTTAAAGCCGTCCGTCCCATAGAAATTGCAAGAAAAAGGAACGTCTTTTGAATTCCTTGATCTCTTTCTTTTCCGTCAATTTGCCTTGTAGTTTAATAAGCATTAAAAACTGTGTAATGTTTTCGAGGATTGTGTTGAAATTTAAGGGGCCAACTGTCAGTTTCACGGTAGTGTAGTCTTTTGTTAAGTATAGCCAGGGTGCCCTTTTCTCGCTATGCAAGATAGTTAAAGAGTGTGAATAACAAAAATCATCGCTTCCTGACAAACAAATATGAGCGTTAAGTTTGAAGTTAAAAATCATAGAGATCAAAACAGAACTTTGGAATACCGTTTAGTTGTTTTTTAAAACATGAATCAATGTAAAGTCATCTCAATTCGGTTTAAGGAATATGGAGACTAAATTGAGTGCATAGCCCCATAGATTTATTATGCAAAGATGTTTCGATACTGTTGCATGCATGAATAATAAATATATGGGACTAGCAAGGCTGCTCACTATTTCATATTTGAAATATTTCAATGCATGTGCTGTTGACTCGATACATTTCTCGATCGTTTTGAAAATTGCATTCACTTCTTCTTGTTTTCAAAATTACATTGTGTGATGTAATTGGTGGATGGGTATTCGTTAACAGCCGGGGTAGTCTTAATACAAAATATATTTATTATAAGTAACTGGTCAATAACACCGGTAATCTCATAACGTTTTACATTTCCATTTTTTCTCCAAGAAAACTCATAGACATCCAGCTGATCCACGCTAGCTGAACCGAGTATCTTAGATTATGACTTTAATATCAGCAAATATAAACTCTAATTAAGATCGATAATTTTATAATGCGTTTCTAAATAATATTTTGTTTTAATGCTGTTAAAGCCAAGAGTAAGTCAGATTGACTGACTTCGTCACAAGCCCAAAGTGCAAGGGTGACAGGGCTGTAGCAATCAGCGAGAGCCTCCGGCCTTCAATCCGATTTTATCATTTGTGGCTCTACCTAAAAGTGGCGGGAAATCTGATTACCACGTGTATACGCCTCGTCACGTTACTTCAATTTACTTTTTCTACTGAACGCTGATCACGTTGGTGGCGCCATAAAAAAGCGCGATTCCAAAAAAAAAATGAAATGAAAACGGAGTTAAAAAAACAAACAAACAAACAAAAAAAATCCCAAAGGGTGATGGAAATAAAAATGTCACTAATCATATTAGCAAGTTTACGCTTTTTGAAGCGTCTGCATTTTCATTGAATTTTAGAAGACTTTCCTGTGGTTTATTTGTTGAGTATCACGTCCAGGTTCAAAAAGAGAGTGGTAAATTCATCATTGTGTAATGATAATAATTGTTACACAATAATATTCACAATGTTTTGATAATAAATGCATCTTCTTCACGTTGCTGTTCCGTTGCCGCAGAGTTGTTTGGCTTCGATCTCTAATAACGTTTTACTTGGGTACTGACTTATGAACCGTTTAGCTAACTTTTCTTCTTCTTCTTCTTCTTCTTTTGTTTATTTTTTCATAAGGTATACATCCGCTATTCGTTGTGATGTCACTCTTCCTCAAAAGTCTTCTCCAGATTGCAAGATCGTAAGAAAAGCTGCCCTTGCTGAAAACAAGAAGACGTGGACTTTAAAACATGATCCAGATGTGTATGGCTTCGCCCGTTTGAACATGACCCCAGCGCAGCTAGCTGCTATTGTTTTTAAGGACCCCTTTACTAGACACTACACTACAGCATACACTCAGACCCTGAAGACAAATGAGAAAGTTTTGACAAAGTACATCAATCAGACCTTTGGGCAGCCAATCAATGACTTCTCAGAATATCTTGCGATGTCTGAGTATTTCCAGACGGTACTGGAGCCTCTTGTGGGGGTAATTACTGTGTTATTGTTTTCTTCGACTTTGCGTTGCGAAATCCATTGTGTTCTTCCAGTTGGGAGGGGGGGGGGGGGGGGTACTCTCCCAAAATTTGGGTAGAGTTTGGCAGCTGAGGGTTAGAAACCCTGACCCGGTTTAGGAGAAAAAAATCCCAAAATCTACCCTGTTTAGGACAACACCCTCAAATTGTATTGCCTTGTTTAGGACAAACGACAAAATGAACACTATGTTATTTTAGTCATTTATTGGCAATCGCAATTACGAAATTCACGTTATAGTCATTCCTTTTGAAGACTTACGGTAGAGCACAAACAAATTTGAACAAAATAATCAACTCATGCAATCCTGCCGGCAATACTCTGTACCTGTTAATAATTAGGACTGACTTGCAGCAAATTATGTTTCAGTGACAAGGAATGTGGAATCCAGTCCCTGGAATCCAGATTTGAAAGCGTGAAATTCAGGATGCAAGACCGGGGCCTACCTACCCCTCCCCTAAGCCAACATTATACTTTCTTCTCACGTAGGGCAAATGTTGGCTTAGGGGGGGGGGGGTAGGTGGGGTAACTTAATATTTCATATAGTGGAAATACAAGCTGATCACAGGTGAAGAAAAAAAAAGGTCAATCAACCTCTAATTACCTTTATGTCGTTACAGGAATACGCCACGCTAGCTTCAAGGCACGAAGCTTTTATTAACGACAAGACAAAATGGATAAGCGACAAATACTTCACCCAGCAACGCCTGGCAGGAACTAACCCAATGTCACTCCAACGCGTGACAGTTCACGAACGAGGTAAGGCTGCCGGAAAATACTTAGTATCGGGGGGGGGGGGGGGGGGAGGGGGGTGAAGGGGATGGTAATGAAAAAAGTTTTATACGGGGAGGTACTGTCGCGAGGTTCAACCCCTTAACCTTGTATATACCATTTTTGGCAGAAAAGGTACTCCTTTCGTATATCTTCTATTGACAAAGGTAAAGGTTTTCAAAAACCTAGTTTATAGCTTCGCATGAAAGTGCCTAGTAATTTGCACCTTTTGATTTTTCTTTCCCTTTCTAAACTTGGGTGCATTCCCAAAGAAATCAACTCCTGGAAAATTCTCTTGCATTTAACATTTTAAGCGAACTGGAAAAAACGCGACAAAGTCATTCTCTCTTGGTTTGAAGTAACGCGAATTCATTTTAAAAGTGACGTTTTTGTTGCCGTCACCGTCGTCGATGCTAAAGCTCCACTTATTGACTTGCTGCTACCGAAGAGTATCGTACATTAAAACGACTTTTTTTGCAAAAGACCTTTAGCTTGATGGGAGAGTTCTCATTTCAAGAGTGTTTGCGGGATAATCTTCTTAATCATCAAGCCCCTTCCTTAAAATGATTATTCTTTTTAGTGGCTTAGCGTTTATTAGACCAATCTAACTACTAGGTAAAAGAGTGCTGCCCTTGTATCAATTATACTCGCGCCAAATTAGTTTTGCAAAAATCTCGCGTTCAGCTAGCACGCGCAATTATAAATACCTCATGGTCTTCAATTACAGCGTTTGTGATGTAGTTTGTTAGCAAAGTCGTTTAGAAGTTTTACTTGATCTGGTTTATTCGACCATTATCTTCTAGAATTATTGTGAAATTATTGTTCAATAAAACCAAGGTTGTAGAAGATAATCAAAGAAATTTTAAAAAACACGATGTTAAAAGAATTTAGGAGACATAAACAGTAATCACTGGCGGTGTGAAGTAATCTTGACTACTACACTTTTGCTACTATATGCCGTGAAAGAAAAATCACCACAGACGCATTACAACAAACCTCAACGAACTTCATGCAACAAAACGCAAGCGGAGGTCGGTATATTAATGAAATGGGCGCGTGGTAAAAATCCGGCGCCTTGTGGTTAAATATCCAGAGGCATGGTGGTTAGAAGTCAAACATTTTTGTCCATGTTCAGATAGGTCTGCTGCTCGCTTGCTACAGGCTCGCCCGCGCGGCAGCAATTATTTAAGTTAATTGCTTTTATTTTAACAATATAGACAGAGGCTTCGCTTTTAGCCCTGGCTAAATCTATAAATCTTACCTTAAGCCTGAAAAAGGCACCCTTTTCGGACGGAGCCTCCTTATATAGGCAATCATAGGGAATACCCCCTGGGATTATTTTTATTTTTTTGACTATAATGCCTGCCTGTATTCTATTCTAGGTGGGCGCTGCAAGGTGAGAACAACTGATGGCAGATGCTGCAGGTTCCCATACACATACGGATGGAGAACATACTGGAAGTGTATCAAGGATAGTCGTTCACGTTACTGGACATGGTGTAGAACCGACAGTGGATGGGGAAAGTGTAAAGGTGAACTCCAGTCGTCAAATATTATTGTAACTTACGTAATTCGTCAGGTGTTATTTTTATCATCATTCGATGTAAGTTTTTGATTTGTTGTTTTTTTCTTTTTATGAATTCTGTAAAGCGCTTTTGAGCATATGGAAATAGCTCTATATAAATAAAGTTTATAATTCTTCTTCGTCTTCTTCTTCGTCTTCTTCTTCTTCTTCTTCTTCTTCTTCTTATTATTATTATTATTATTATTATTATTATTATTATTATTATTATTATTATTATTATTATTATTATTATTATTATAGTACTATTGTAGTTTAACGGTCAACACTCAGCCGCCGATGCGATGACACTCTCTTACTCATTTTGTGGTCGAAGTAATGTGTCTAATGTTTTTTTCAAATGCTTCAGGCTTAGGACAATTGCAGATTTTGCCCTTCTACATGAGCAATGCGCCGTAACTGCCGTATGGGATATTAAAAAAAATATCTTGTTTTGTCTCTTAATTACACTTGAGCACTTAAATTTATAGACTAGAGGACTCATATCAAACGTTTGCAAGGGCAAAAGTCCCGAACATGTCTACACTTAAGAAGTCACTGTGTTAAAACTCTACTGAACAAAGCTGAACTGAACTGAACAAGTCATCGTAGGTGGGAATATAATTACTATATGTCATTCCTTATTTCTTTTTATATCATTCCCAGTTCCTGAAAAGCCTGAAAAGCCTGCGCTAGTAGGTTTGGATTGGAACAAACTGAAGGAAACGCTAAACCCTAAGTTTGACTGGGATGCCGCTGTACAAGCTGTTCTTTCGAAAGGTTACTCTTTGAAAAAGGTATGAGGACTCTTCAACAGTCTGTCAATATATAGTTAGTCCACCAAGGACTTGGTGGTAGGCTCGATTACCAGCCGCTGTTCGGGAAATGAGCCCACGCTCATCCCCAAAAGAGAGTCTTCTTGGGGAGGACCAAGAAAGCGGCAAAAATCGAGCCTAACTTGAAGGTGCAGGACGTTAAATAGCATTCCTATTAGTTTGATCTTACTGACCAATAAAAAAACTTCACAATATTATATTTCATCACAATTTGTGCACTGAAGGCAAAGGATTAAGTACCATTATAATAGAGTTCCCGAAAACTGAAAAAAAAAAAAACTATGAAATACGTCTGGCTGAGAGCATCGATGTTTGGTTACATTTAATGATTGTGAGGCAAAACAATCAACTCGTGCAACTTGCACATGTAAGGAGCGGGGGAGTATGGTGAATGCCAATTGGCGTTTGACTGCGAATGGGATAAAAATGGGGGATTTATTGGAAAGAAGAATTAAGGCTAAAGCCAGTTTGACTTCTGGTGGTAACGGTGTGCAAAGGAGCTTTTTATTTACTTCATATCTTGCTTACAAAAGGATTAACCACTCTTGAAAAGGGAAAACTCTATGATATTTTTATTATTATTTATTTATTTATTTATTTATTTTGTTTTTCAGGCCGTAGATCAGGGAAGAATTTATGCTCTTCGTTACGAACTTTGCGACGGGTTGGCGAGATCACCAGATCTTACAGATAAAGATCCTCAACGCGAAATGTGGAACTTTTTCTCTCCTATAGCTCTGTTTGCATCTAAGCCCATAAGCCGGGGAAAAAGCGAACTTCTTCCAGTGGCTATTCAAATGGATTTTAAACCTGGTATGTATGAATCAACCTATTTTCTATTGACAAAAATCTACACCAAAAAAATTGAAACTTGTCTTTACAATCCTTTTACCTAAATACTTCATGTATTAGACCGCGAGTGGTTGTCCTTCGTTTCTCAGAGTCACGTGCATCGAGCGAAAAAAAGGCAAATTAATGGTAAAAGGAGGAGAGATTAGGGTAGAGAGAGGAAAAAGAGTTCTTATTTTTTGTTCGCAGGGGCATCCGCCCTCGTTCCTCAAAACGGTTATCAACAAGGAGGCTCTGCCCCAAGGACCAACCCCATTTTTGGTAGAAAAGTATTCCTTTCGTATACTACCTTCTATTGAAAAATGGTACCCTTCCTCTTGATAACCTGTTTAGAACTTTGCGTCCCTTTCAACCTTTTGTAAATACGCTCTCCTTTAGATATGAATAACCTCAAACCAGAACGTTTTCTCGATTTTCTTTATACTTATAAAATGCATCTATTAGTCCTTTTGGGCCTTATACGGACCAAAGTGACATAATTCCCTACCCTTTCATATGCTTCTACTAGTGAAATTCCTACCCTTTGATATACCTAAAGCCTGAAAAAGGTATCCCTTTCTGGCGTAGCCTAACCGTATAGCCCATTATAGGGAGTAACTTTCCCCCCCCCCCCCCTCCCCTTCGCGGGTTAGCAATCTGACCCAGCTACATTGCCTCTCATGATATCAGTGATATCAGTGACATTGCACATGTCCAGAGATGTCAATTAGTAAAATGGTGTTTGTAAACTTTGCTTAGATTCAGCAGTTTACACTCCAAATGACGGAGACAATTGGATGATGGCCAAGTTCAACGTTCAAGTAACTGACATAGGATATGCGCAGATTGTGGAGCACCTCGCAAGGGTATGATCATTTTTTTAACAAATTACAGTCATACTCGTCTCAACAAAACATTAATTGTATTTGCCAAGTGGTAGTAAGTCAGTAAGTTAGCCACCAATTTCATTGTTGCCTTATACGCACGCTTGCAGATCGAAGGAAACAAGCATTTCCGAGTACAAAGCTTTATAATGTCCAATTTAGAGTGTTTAATTAAAGGGCGTGTTTTAAGATTTTGCGTCTTTTTTTAGGTCCACTTTATGGTCGAGCCATTCTGCGTAATTCTTAAAAGGACTCTGTCAAAACAGCATCCACTGAACCAAATCCTCAGGTTTCACTGCAGAGAGCTGACTGTTCCAAATACGTTTGGAGTTCCCAATCTTGTAAACGAAAACGGACTCACAGACAAACTGTTTGCATATGGAAACAAGGGGTCATTCAGAATGCTTAAAGACACATACCCTTTATCCACTTGGGAAATAACCGACTACCGAGGCAATATTAAGGTACGTCAGGAGATCTGCCTGTGAAAAAAGCTTTTGCTACAATTTTCTATATATTTGGCACAAAAGTCTCTTTGACTCGAAACTCAATTTCTAATCAGCTCTATCCCTTACATATCATAACGTAACCCTTAACCGTTTATTCTATAAAAAGATCAACACAAATATTCAGCTGACACACTGTCTACACTTAACCTGGAGGAAATGCAGCTGTGGAAAGCAGGTTCTCTACTAGATTTCAGAACCCAACAACAGGAAAAAGCTGCTTTAAAAACACACCTATAAATAGTAGACGATTCAGTGTAAGGACCCGTCATTGTAATTTAATTGAAATCTTATTGAGAGTGCTCATAATATTTCATTAATTCTAATGCGGCTTTCCCATTACCCTGCGAAAACAACCGTTTCTCCTCGTTCCTTGAGGCTTGGGACGTTTCGTCAGGCGAGGCGTCTGCACCTCAGCGACAGAAATTCCATGCTGATAACGTAAATTCTGCCTGGAATCTGGCTAGGAGCTCTGATTGATGTACGTTGTGACAGAGCTGAACAACGTCTGCGCATGTGCAGAGACGGGAGAGGTCTGGGATCTAAACTAGTATCGCTTTCAAAGGGATTTTCAAAACATCCTCATATTTTGGCGATTATTAAGGTGGATTCTGAATATTTAAGGTTCTCATTTAAACTAAAGGTAGATTATTTCATACTTTCTTCAATTCTCGTTTCTACCCTTGTAATTTTTCTTCTACTTTTTCTATGAACAAAAGAAGACGCAAGAACGAAGCGTCCCTGTTCTAATGGTATCGTTTGCAAAAGGATTTTCAAAACATCCTCTCATTTTCCGATTTTTAAAATGGTTTCCGAATATTCAAGGCCCCCATTTAGACTAAAGGTAGATCATTTCATACTTTATTGAATTCTCGTTTCTACCTCCGTAATTTTTCTTCCGTTTTTTGCTATGAACAAAAGAAGATGCAGCGAAGAAGCCGAGAACAGTTCTTTCATTCGAATCGAATGTGTATGTATAAGCCAAAACAGAAATGAAAGACAGACTATCAACATGTTATCACTTCTAAGAAATCGTCCGGACATCTCTTATCAGTGTCAGCATTAAAGGTACATTGTGATATTTATCTTCATTTTTCCTTGAATGATCGCTTTTTAGTTATTTCTCTTGTTACGTCTCGCTAGGTTTCACTATAAGAACTGTAAGAACACAAAACAATCACTGAGGTCTCGAATTCTCTTCTTTCTTCCAAACTTGTTTCCCTTTATGACTCATTCTTAGCTCAGCTCACAAGAGCTATTATAAATTTTGAATATGACAACAGGCAAATTAATGTTGAAAAGAGTAAATGCGTAAGTAATACAGTCGATGCCTGCTGGTGAAAAATATCAATGACTTGAAAGGGGGAAGTACAAATCTGACTCTTTATAAACTTTCATTTATTTTTCTCTTTAAAGTCTTCTTCTTCATTCCTTGATTCTTCTGCTTCATTCAAACCTGTTATAAATGGAAAACTTATAGTTAATACGAAAACTCACATAGAGCTGAGCCAACTTGTGATTGTTTCGCAAAACTTCACCAGCTTTAAGGTTTAAAAGTTTATTCATGAATTAAAAGCTTATACGTGCAAAATTAATTAAATTCTTAACAAACTTAACCGAATAAATACTGATTCGGCTACAGCTCGACCAGCACCTCTAAGCCGGCTAAAGCTTTATGTAAGAAAAAGCTTTTTTGATCGCAATAAGATGTGTAACTAAGTTTATGACTTTCATGGCTTCTTCTGTCTGATGGTATCATCGCGCTCAAAGCCGGCTTTGATTTTCTCGCCACCAAGAAACGGTCAACAACTGGCATGGTATCGCTAAGTCTGATCGCTCGGTCACATTATTACAAACATTTGCTCCTCCTTAACCACAATTAAGTAATGTTTGAGTAAATCGTTTACTTACCATCGAAGAAAAGTCGCCCAAACTCCTGGTGAGCACATTGCTCTTTCTCAATTTCTAAGTCATCTTTCTACAAACTTACTGGCGATCAAAACAAATGAAAAACCTCGCCTGGACGGTCGAAAACATTTTCCTCGATCCCTGCAGGTTTACGTAACATTTCTTTCCACGAGTTGCATTTCTAACGTATTCGTAGAATTTCTCCTTTGTTGGCATTCCCAAATATCAGCTTAACAGATGATCGAAGATAGTCTCAGATACAGGAATTTCACTTCGCACGAGTGCTTCGAGCACGGGCTATTGTTGGTAAACAAATGATGTCACGGACATGCGTAGTACGTTATTCAGCCCTGCCGTACGTTGTAGTTATACTGTTTTAGCTATTGTTTACCAATGACAGACAAAAGGCCACAAAGGTCAAATGAACCTTTTACAAAACAGTCAATATTCGTGGAATATATTCTTCTCTAGAAGAAGCCGTTGAGTTTTGCTGGATTTCGTTCACAGATGAACGCAACTTACCAAAATTGACCAGAAGAAACATAAAATCGAACAAATTTGCATTTGGAACCGCATGACAACCGGATTAGCCTGTGTACAGCCGCCTCCTCCCCTCAGGAAAAAATTGGGGAGATCTCTCCCTCCCCGATTTTTTCTGACGGGAGGGGGGCGTCTGTACGCAGGCTACTACAGGATTTATTACAGTAATTTACGTCATCAATATGGAATTTCTGTCGCTGAGACGCAGGCGTTCCTCCTGTAAAAAGCTTAATTAACAACGCAAACTGCGTTGCAAAGAAATCTTTACTCATTAAGGAAACGGAGAACCTTATTTCCCTACCTTATTTCACTAGAAACGCGGACTCGATGATGAAAGACTTCTTCCCTTCTTTCCTTTTCGAGATGACGGCTATATAATTTTGGAAGTCATTGAACAGATGGTGAAGGATTACATTACAATGTAAGTCAGCACACTGATGTAATAGATGGAACAAAAGGAAAGGATAATCTTTGTCTCAGCTTAGGAGCACCCAATCGAGCCGTTTACCATTCTTCTTCCAGTACAAAAGCAAATATTTAATATGCGTCTTTGTTTCATTCTCTTTATTTCAATCACTGAAGATAGAAGGCTACTGTCTAGCAGTTGTACTTGGCTTGTCGTCAGGGCTAGACGTAATTCATTCAACGCAGTATTTTAATGGAGCAATGTCACTGTTTTTTAATCCCGTGTTGAAGTCATTAGTTAGTGCCTCTACCCATCAATAACATGACCTGCAGGGTTATGAGAAGTTATCAAACAAATTTTATCAGGGAGAACTAATCATTAGTAGTTTTCTTGGTGACATTTGCTGGCAATGGCGTTAAAACTGAATTGAAAACAAACGCTGGCCCATCTTTTTTTAAGTTTGATCCATGTCCATCCTTCCTATCCTTAGTAACAGAAGACAGAAGACAGTTTCAATGCCTATGAGTCTTAAATAACGGTGAAATTAGGGAATTATTTTTGAAATTCATTTAACGCAAGGATACGTTTGAGCTCTTTAAAAAGGTAGCAAATAACCTGACAAAGACCCTGTACTAGCCTCTATTGGGCCATCTTTCAAGTAACATCACTATATACGTCCAGGCGAATCATAAAAGGCCATTTAATTGTCAAGGAGCGGAACGTGACATCCAGTTAATTAAACACTCAGCCTTAAAATCGATAAGGTGAACAAAACCAACAACCGTGGTCTCACGCAAATTGATAACATGTAATTTTATATTTATTTAGGTATTATGAGAACGACAAAGACGTAAAGGAAGATACGGAACTTCAAGATTACGTCAATGAACTGTCTCTAGACGGAACAGGGCCGAATGGCGGCATTGGCAGGGTAAAGACTATATAAGATATATCAAGGACAACCAACGACTTTTTTTTCCGTAAAATTACTGTTCCAAGCAGCATTATTGCCCAGAAATCTCTTATAGGTAACCGTTCCATTGATATATTAAGCTCTAAAATTCCGAATATCCTATTTTCAAGGTTTTTTCCTAACTCGTACACCTTCGATTTTTGGAAGTTGAGTTTTTCACATATTACTACCAAGATATTGACTTTACAGTCAATAAAAAGGTCCCTGGAAATTTCATTACAGAGACAAGACGTACTCTAGAATTTCTATACTTCTAATGAAAATAGGGCTATTTCATGTCCTCGAAATTTCGTCTGGAGCCATCGGGGTAGAAACAGTTTCGGATGAGACG
This sequence comes from Porites lutea, assembly GCF_958299795.1. NCBI lineage: Eukaryota > Metazoa > Cnidaria > Anthozoa > Scleractinia > Poritidae > Porites > Porites lutea. The sequence goes on from NC_133206.1 coordinate 5,762,781, forward strand.
GAAAACCTAGCTAAAACTTTACAGACGTTGTCCAAAGTTCCCCTAACACATCCAAACACGTAAGTAGTTTTTTGACCAGCTCCAAATAACGCAAAAAGGCTTCTAAAGCGAAGAGAAAATCATTTTAGACACCTCTGACGCATTTGGAAACATTCGGTCGTTGGGTGATATATTCCAAGATAAGATGAAAAAAGATTTAAAGCGTATTTTCATACCAATGATAATTATTTGCTCAGACATCGAAGGGAAATATTTAATTCTTCATTCTGTTCGAGGGCTTTGCAAAACAGCACGCACGGAGCATTCGTGACGAAAAATCATGGACACAGAGAAAAACAGTTCATTAGTCTACCTTATTCGTACAAGAATTTTTTCAGGTGTCCCTTTGTGTATTTTACCTATCACTGTGTTTCCCAACGTTGAACAAAGGTAGTGAAACATGAGAAACACAACTTTTCAGAATCACAAACATTTATTTCTTTGCTTGTTCTTTCCCTAAAAATCTAAAATTTTCCTCCTAAACGGAGCTTGGTTGTACAGCCAGTTCTGTGAAAGCTAAAAGTGGATGTGGTAGCCTACACCATAGACTAAACTAAAGTCTGCTTAAAACCGTCTGCGAAACAGAGCCGAAATCTTTGTTCTGTGCCCTCACCTGTGTTACCTAAAGACTTGAATACGCGCCATGATTGGCCTGTTAAAAAAGGCATCGTCGAAACGCAAATAAGGTTGAAAGGAAATTCGAAACGCACTTCCGGTAATTCGTTGAATCCGTTGGGGGCCCGGGACAGGGGTATCGGCGTCGCTTCGCAGAAGTTACTAACTGGAATCAGATAACGTCTGCGACGCAGGCTAGGGATGTGGGAAATCGAGGGAAAAACAATGTGTTGAGACAAAGAATTTGGACATGGAAGAGAGAGAATTCAGTCAAAAACATTAGGAAAGATTCAGTCTCGGGCAGACACTGTTGGTGCTTCTCAGAGAATTCGGTGATTTAAGAGTATTTCTGTCACTCAACTGAGTCAAGAGACATTGCTACTACTGACAATTAGGACATTTCAGACTGCAATAATTAAGTTATCCTCTTGTGTTCTTGTGTTATCATTTAAAACAGATTCAAGGTTTTCCGAAAAGCATCAGTACCAGGAGGGAGCTTTACGAAATTCTGAGCCGCTTCCTCTCCCACGTGACGATATACCACGCTGCAGTTAATTACGTAGTAGTTGACTATGGACAATACATTCCAAACCAACCGACCAAGCTGTACAATGACTCCAGGGTAGAAGTGGGAGAATTTTCAGTTTACCGCCTACCAAACAGGGTGACAACCGCGGTAAGTGGGATTCTTATTATGAAACATTGTTATTTTCGTTATTTTAACATTGAAATGTTCCTTGACAAAAAACGCATTCTATTTGAGCATCAATGTATTTAACGCGAAAGTACCATTTGGGGACACTATTTTTTACGTTTCCAACTGGAGATGCGGCCGCCATCTTACATGATCATCCCAGCTATGGGAAGCAGTGTAATCGCTTGCAATGCAAAGGAAGTACCTCAGGTTTTAAGGTCCCGGGAATCGAACCTGCGACCTCTGCTCTGCAGTCAAGCGCTCTGTCGACTGAACTAATCCTGCTGCTGTTATAAAAAGAAACGAAGAGCAAAAAAATATAGGTGTCAAAGTTATAGTTTGCATACCTCGATACCTGTTAGTGACTTCTCGGTAGTTGTAATTACTGCGCTTTTCACAAACATGCGAACTCTAAACTTCAAAAGCCGCCTTCGCAATTGCGTTTTTCGCTGCTGTCAATCATTACTCAAAGAACTGTAAGGCACGGCATTCGTGGAAAGCAGCTTTTTTATTTAAATATTTTTATTATATTAGTATTAGGCATTTTTAAAGCTGACGAATTTTGTACCGTGGATAAATAAAGATTATCTATCTATCTATCTATCTATCTATCTATCTATCTATCTATCTATCTATCTATCTATCTATCTATCTATCTAACTATCTATCTATCTATAATTACGATCACAAGCAACGAACCTTGAAACACTGAAACACACAAAAGGGGTCGAAATCCACCAATCACAAATCACAACCCTTGACCTCTTGAACCCGTAAAAGTAAAGTTTTGTTTCCTAAGAGGTCCGTGAAGATGATTGACGGCAGCGAAAAACGCAATCGTCAGTTGGCTTTTGAACTTCAGAATTCGCATGTTTGTGAAAAGCGCAGTAATGAAACTTCGTCATCAAAATCTGTGCTGTAGAAGTTTTCCTCCGACAACTTGATGTTTTTATGTATGTTTTTCATTGATTCAAATTTCATACTCAGTCCGTTCTTTGGAGCATCGCCTTCTACATTTAGTGTATTCCAGAACAGACCATGATGACATTGTTAGTGTAAGTTTAAATTATTGTGTTTGGAAATTTCAGATCCAGTCCAGTGCTTTCAATACGCTTGGAATATTCCGCCTCGACCGCTTGTTTGACTACGGCAACTTCCTTGAGGATACGGACGCTGTCAATCTTGTTAACCATTACTATAGTAAGCTAATGCTAGTTGTCCAGCCTAAATTGCAGAGTCTAAACAGGAAAAGGAAGGATCGCGGAGATCTGACCTATCCTTATTTTATTCCCAAGTGGTTGCCGAACGGAATTCAGACATAATCCACACATTTTTGCAACTTTGACATCAATGAGTGGGGCGTAAGGGTTTTCGGTAACGGGCTTTTGCTCGATTTTTTGCGCGGTTTTGCGGAAATTTTTATTTCAAGTTGAGGTATTGCGGTTTTACAAAACCAAGCTGTTTACGGTATTCAGAAATTTTCGGGTAATTTCAATGATGTGCGGTTTTCTTTTGTTATTCTGAACGGTGTTTAATCTCTGTGCGGTTTTGCGGTATTCGTAGCCCCAGTTACACAGTTTTACAATAAAATGGCCAATGTAATACTCCTAGCGCATCTTGTGAGGAACAGCACGTAAATTATAATCCTCATTTGTTGTAGAAGGGTTCACTCTTAGGGAAATCCTCTCAGAGTGTATGAAATATTGTGTTGTTAATGTGTGTTTAACATAAAGAGATCACATGACTTGTACCGCACTTACTAGTGATGTTATATAAACTTGAAATTAAAGAGCAAAAAAATATGATTTCCTTCACTTTAACAAGCCTATCGACAAAGACTGTAATTGTCACGTGTGTTTACGACCTGGGGTCAATTTAATAAACTGACTTTTACAAGTGTTATTTACAAGTGTAGCTATTGTTTTCAGTCTCTAAAACAAAAGGGAAAATTGAAAATTACACTAATAAAAGGTTTTTTTTTTCTTTTTTAATTATTAAATTGAGCCCTGAAGGCGGTTAGATCAGTCAGATGGTAAATTTAGGTGGTGGTGGGGTTCTCGGTCCGTGGGTCATTCGTCCATTTAATTTTCAATTCAAAATTAAAAATTGAAAATCGATGTCCATTTTTGATTTTCCATTTTTTTTCTTCCTGTATAAGGGATAAACATGTTTCATAACTCTTTTTACCGTTTACCCCTGTAAACAAAAATGAGAAAATAAACACACAGCTCTTATTTGCTACAATCAATATTAACACGGTTATCGAACCATGGATATTTTAGCTATTCGCGGGAAAATCGTTTCCGCAGTCATCTGTTAACTACAATGACGTGAATTTAGAAAAAAAAATAAAAATTGAATGTCGCGATCAATTTTCAATTTTTGTTTTTGGACGAAGAATTGATCAATCGATCACGCTCTAAGTGACAAAAGTACCAAGAGGGGAGGAACCAAGTGCAGAAGTGTCCAGTAGGGGAGGGGAGGGAAGAGGGGAAGGGACTGAGGTGGGGGAGTAAGGGCCTTGTACTTGTCCAAGCTACATGCTACCCGACCAAAGACGCCATCTTGAATTGCAAATAGAACACTATGGGGACGGGGGTCGGGGTTGAGTTCTCTCTTTGTTGAACCGCCGCTGTAACATCAAAACTAAGAAATTCCCAACCTTGAGTAAAACACATCAAGAACTTAATATGATATATTTTAACTGTCTTTGAGATGGACACCTTTGGGAGACATCTCTAAGTTGCCAATTTAAAAAGTGTACATCCGATTGAAAGTTGATTAGTTAAGAGGGAGTAGCCTGTGTACAGACGTCCCAACCCATGAACCAACCAACCAACCAACCAACCAACCAACCAACCAATCAACCATCCAACCCCCTCCCCCAGAAAAAAATTCAATTTTTTTTCTTAGGGAGAGGGGGCGTCTGCACACAGGCTAAGAGGGAGTTGACAGAGAGCGTATGCTTTTGGTGTCATCAATTTGCAACGTCACAGTTATCGCATTTTGGCTGAGACTTCCAGACTTTGCCTAAAGAAAAGGTAAGGTTTTACTCCTACTATGATGGTGAAATTTAAATGTATTAGACATATATCAGTCTGCCAATGGTGATCAATGTTGATTTGGAATAGAATGAGGATTTCATCTCCACTCTTAGGGGCGCTGTCCCTTATTTGGCCTAGAAGGGTACGTGGCGCTGAACAGGGTGTGGTATCCGGGTCTTGAGTCTTAAACAGGTTATACAATTTAAGAGCAAATGTCTGTAAAAATCGAGCAAAATCGAAATTTCGCGGCCACAGTCAAAAAATCATTTTCGCTCATATCTTGTCCATAGATAGGTATAAGTAAGAAATTAAACGTGGTGTAGTTTGTTTTTCAAAAGGCCGCTTGGATTTGGAGAAAATCGACAAAATCAATTTTCGTGGTCGGCGACTTGAAAACAACCAAAATTTGAGGCAAAATGAGGCGGTCTCAAAACTTCGCTCGCACGCAAAAAGGAAGAAAGCGTGGTAAAATATTCCCCGATAAATCAATTTATAAAGGATTTTAGCCGTAGTATGGCGGTTAATTCTTATCTTAACAATAATGTGGAAGGTAAACAATTTTATTTTAGTTTTGGTTCTTTTTCAACTCAACGAAGTTTAAATTTAGGCTTCAAGTCGCGATTTAATTTTTATGCATGTGCTACACCTTGGTTTTTCCTGAAACTCAAGGCATAAGTCATTTAAACATTGTGCTAAAACATATGTAAGAATTGGCCTGGGTAATTAAATTTGTACTTCACACGAACCTTCCGAAGTTGAATAAATTTTGCTTGAAATATGAGACTTTTCAAGAACGTTGGTTGGTTGTTGCTCGACAAGCCACGATGGCTGGACTCTCCAAGAGAAACGTAACACACAATCGCTCTTGTATTAAAGACATTAAATGTACTGAGACGATAATTTTTGTTACCTCACTGTGTTTTCCCGTTCTGGTTAACTGGCATTGCGCCTAGTCCAAAGCTAATCAACAGAAGATCCAAAACCTCGAGGAAACGTGGTGCGTGAAAATAACCTCAAACAGAACATTTCTTGGTATTGCTGGCCTTTCTTTTCCGCAGTCAAACTTTTACATCCATTGCCATTTAAAAATTCTAGGTCTCACAAAAACTGCGATTTTGATAGTGAAACTTTCGGGCTGCCGATACACCTTTGGTCATAAATGTCTGGTCAAAAGTGTTGCGTGACAGTATTCACAGGCTTTCCAATCTAACCATTTGAGCGATGCCTTTTTTTAATGTTCTTGCCGGAAGTAGCATATTATGCTACTAACAATCCAAATCATGTTTTTTTTAAAAATTTTTTTCCTAAGTTTTCTTAAAGTATGCTTCTATACAATACTCAATAAGTCCGAAAATTAAATATAGTTTTTCACGTCAACTTCCCCCCCTCTTGCCTTGTATTTGCCTTTGATTGACTTCAGGCTTCAATCTCTAGCTATTACACCGCGTTATCAGGCGGCTGTCTTTTCTCTCGCCGATGTAAGTTCCATTGTTTTGGATAACAGTTTTCGTAAACATTCTGCAATTATCTTTCAGTATTTTTTTCCTGATCTGAACATGGTTGTCCGATCGTCAAACTCTTGTTTCTGTTTATATACAGAGGAACCCCGCCTTTTGACCACCCCGTTTATACGACCACCTCTTGTCTCACCTCCCATAGTCCTTCGACCCAGACATGAAAATCTCCGAGTCATTTTATTATTTTGAAGACCTCTTCAATGCCACCACCTCGCTATTACGACCAGGATTTTATGGCCCAACGCTGGGGTTCCACTGTATATTTTAATTTCAGTTTTCCACTTTATAGAACAAAAAACAAAAAGATGTGCGTCAGCTGGACTATGGCGATTAATGTGAAGAATAAAATTTAGGCCCCGCTTATATGAAAAAAATTTGTCTCGAGCAGAAGGGTCACCAGCTTACCCGAGCTTCCCTGGAAGAGGCAACTTTTCACGCATTTCTTTACAAAACATGGCGAACCGTTTAAATTACAAAAAGTTGGCTCGGCTGGAAGGCTGACCCACCTTGTCCAGTCACCCTTTTGCAATGGTAGGGTCAGCCTCCTAGCCAGGCCAACTTTTCTCCATATTAAACACTTTACGCGCTTTTCGGAAAATCCACGTGCCCAGTGGAACGGTACATTCCAGTTGCACCGACCAAACAAAAGCCACCGCGAGTTTGGTTATAGTGCTTGTAAGCAGGATACAGATCAGTGGTCCTGGGGAAAATAATTTTGTCAAATGGAAGGAGACATTTCGGTCCGACCGTCTAGATCAAATCCGATCCGTATCGGTAAAGGGCTTGCATAGCCAAAGCGAGACAATTAGAGCATGCCCGAAGGCTGGTTGGGGTCAATGTCTTTTTTTTTTCTCTCGGCTGGGAGGGTGACTCTCCTACACGAGACAGGTTTTCTCCATATAAAGGGGATCAAAATTTTCGGATACGAAATTGTGATAGAGAAGGAATCAGAGAAAATTTCAAAATTCTCGAAACAAATAATTTTGAAGCCCTTGTAATTTCGATCGAAAAGAATACTCAAGTTGCCCTTTGGATGACCGAACAATTTTTATAATTATATGGCGCCGCATGAAACTTAGTAATTTGGATAGCATGAAAGTGTTTTCAATGCAGTTAGGAGGAAACTGGCGTTGGGTGCCCCTGTCAACTATCGCCTATCGCTTCCACTACTTTCTTTACCCACAAAGTTTTCTTTTCAATTTTACTCTCGGTCATTTTGCCATGTTCTGAGTGTGCGCTTTAGTACCGGTCTTGAGACTGAAACTTAGTGGCTCGTCAGAAATCCATGATCAGAACTCTTGAAAAGAAAGTCTCCGACCATAACTTTCTCTCTGTCATCAGTGAGACGGATATTGAGGCTGCATCCGCTTCTGGGCCTGTTTCTCGAAAGTCCTGATAATTAACGGGGCCCTAAAGCTGTTCTTGTTTACATGCAAGATAGAAAATTTCAATAGTTTTGCATCTAACATGATAAAACTATCAGTTAATGATTTCGGGCCCGAAAAGTAATAGGGACTTTGGACAAACGGACCCCTGGGAAACAGTGCCTAAACAGTGTCCTTTTAACGTGAATTTGAAGACGCCAGGGCAAAACCCATTGGTAAACACGTTTGATTCCAGCTTTCTAGCTTGCTGTATCTGCGGTATATCATCTTAGTGTCAGGTTTTAAAGCTTGTTTGAGTAGCCGAACATGCTGTAAGGAGGAAATTATCCGATATACTTTGAGGTATCCTTTGGTAAAGGAATCAGAGAGGAACAGGTCAGCTTTCTAGACCCCAGGTTTCCTTCATTGCATATATTCAATACTACAAACTGGAACTCACACCTTAAGTCTTCACACTCAAGGAGAGGTTTGTAGTCTTGAAAATAGCGCTACGTCATCTGCCACTCCAAAAGGCCGCCCTGCCTGAATAGCATTTCCCCAATTACTTTGCAATATTTCCTTAGTTGAGTGTGCTAATGCAAGTTTTTCAATGCTGGTTAGCCTGTGCAAGCATTTGAAAAGGGGGGAGACAGGGCTTAGAGCAAATTGCTTACCGAACATCCTTGAGTAAGAGTTACAGCATAACCCTTTCGATGGGTTCTTCTAGCCCCTCAGCGACCATTCCATGTGAGTCTTAAGAGGTAGTACCAAGAGAGAGTACCTAAGTAAGATTCAGAGCCACCCTTCCTCAAAATATACATATGAAATAGCATGATTTTTTTTAATTATGATTCTTCACTCAAAACAAAAAAAGCTTCCGAGATCATTTATCGAGGTTGTCCAAAGTAAAACCTACTCAGTGTTCGTGTGTACTAGCAGGGCGTATGATTTTGATGTTTTCCAAATCCCTTAGTCAATTCTTTTATCACGCAGGTGTCCGATAAACTGACCACCACTTTACACTTTTAAATCAAGCACTGTTGACAGCCAGACTATGCAACCTTTCAGTTGTTGTATAATTGAACAAATAACTTTGGAAACATCAAAGAAATGTATAAACAATTTTGTTTTCTGCACATTCTTAAGTTCGAAAGATGGTGTTCGTTGTCACGCCACATCACTCCTTGTCTTCTCACACTTAGGCAATACTGTGACTCGCTATATGTAGTAACTGATTCTACTAAATGGTAAGAACATCTTTCAAATCGCCGAAAATGTCTTTAAAACATATTTTTCTCGTGATATATTTTGTTCAACCACCTTAAGAATTTAGATCATAACGCTCATTTGGTTTGAGTGACATTTTAATAAACCTGGCCCATCTCCAATGACCTTTCATTAGAGGTCAAATTACAAAATGCGTTAGCGCCAGCAGAATTTGGAGCTTGAGCGTAGAAAAATTAAAAGAAGTGCCCCGTACTATAAAGGTAAGTTAATTTCTTTTTCGTGTTAGCAAATTTATTATCGTACTACTATCGTACATCAGATTTCTTTTCAGGAAACACCAATGATCCGTTTCGGCAACAGCGAGGCGTTGAATTATGCAAATGTATCCTATTTCACTCAAAAGTTGTTCAAGTTCAGAAGGTTCGTCTGAAGCGCAGATTAAATTACCCAACCCAGTTCTCACAAATGTTTTAGCACAGTGTTTTAATAACTTATAGCTTGAGTTTCAGGAAAAACCAAGGTGTAGCACATGCATAAAAATTAAATCGCGACTTGAAGCCTAAATTTAAACTTCGTTGAGTTGAAAAAGAACCAAAACTAAAATAAAATTGTTTACCTTCCACATTATCGTGAAGATAAGAATTAACCGCCATACTACGGCTAAAATCCTTTATAAATTGATTTATCGGGGAATATTTTACCACGCTTTCTTCCTTTTTGCGTGCGAGCGAAGTTTTGAGACCGCCTCATTTTGCCTCAAATTTTGGTTGTTTTCAAGTCGCCGACCACGAAAATTGATTTTGTCGATTTTCTCCAAATCCAAGCGGCCTTTTGAAAAACAAACTACACCACGTTTAGTTACTTACTAATAAGTATGTATGAACAAGATATGAGCAAAATTTAATTTTTGACCGTGGCCGCCGGTTGTTCGATATTTACAGACATTCGCTCTTAACTATTTAGAGCCTTGAACAGGGTGTCTTTATGGACCGGTAGCCTTGAAAAGATTGTGAAGGTTGATGATGAAAGGTTTACGTGTGGTACCAACAACGTTTCTCCGAATAATATCCATTCATGATGTTACTTTATGAAAAATTTCTTAATTCAACCATTTTTTTCCCCACAGGAAAAAAAATAAGAATTTCAACCAAAAATACCCACCCGAGCAACAACTTGTTTCGTGTAGTGTTCCAGCTCTTCGTTTGACAGCCGATTTTGCGCGTGAATTCCATTTTTAAGGCAAAACCTTCTAACGGACCGCGAACTTAAGCCTCTCTTTCCGGCAGGATATGCTTCTTGTAGCATCAAACTGACTTGTGAATGTGTTTTTCCCCGCGTCACAACAAGATCTCTCACGAAATCGACTTTTACGGCGTCCATATTTAGGCTGTAACAGCACTCCAAAGTTGTACTTCCCGCTTCTTTCCTAAGGCTAGTTCCCAGGTCGTATCCGACATTAAAGATGGCGGACAATTGCAAATTGCAATCCCGTCTCCCTTCTACCCTCCCCCCCCCCCCCCCCCCCCCCCCACGGTCCGTGTGGTTTTCGTCCATTTAATTTTTATTTCAAATTGAAAATTGAAAATCAAAAATTCACAATCGTGATTTTCAATGTTTGATTCGTCAAGAATTGAAAATCACAAATTTACAATCTCAATCGTCAATTTTTGTTTCTAAGAAACAAAAAATTGAAAAACAATTTTCAATATTTTGAAAATCAAAAATCAAAAATTGAAAATGGCCAGGTGGCGGATTTCATTTCTTGTTTTTAAGGAAAAGGAAAACTAAACGATAATCTTTAATTTTGAGATTTTTGCCTGGTACCGAAGTTGAAAATGTATTTTCAATTTCCTATTCCCTAAATTCAAGCTTATTAAAAATTCAAACTTGACAAAGCAATTTCATGTGTAAAGAAACTGCGGGAAACAGAATTATTGCTGGTGAAACCCAAAATGAAAATCGTTTTTTGATTTTCCTATTTATGAAAAACAAAAATTGCCAACCGACTAAAAATACCTGTGACGGGAGGGGAGGGTAAAAGCGGAAGTGGCGCGACTGCAAACAAGATGGCGGTCGTCTTGCAGTCAAGGAGTGTTCCGTGTTGCGTGTCTTCGTCAAGCTGTCTCTAGCGGAAATGTTACGCCAACAGGAAGCCAAAGCTTGCCTGTATCATGGCCGACACGTTTTCAAATAATTAAGCTGAATGTTTTTTCGCTGATAAGTATGCTTTTGTTGTAACCTTGCAGCATTACTCCACGCAGGGTAAAGCGTTTCAGTCGGGCAGTATTAATAAAAATAGACCGCGGACTGCGGACTGCGGACAGCGGACTGGGTACATGTAAAACACGGACCAGGTATAAAATGCGAACTACGTACTGTCTTAATGTAATGATAATTAGTGAACTTACGCAACAGGACGGGAGAGGAAAGAAGACGTCAAACCTTGTGCGATAAGAGTGACAAATTATTTCCGCCAAACATCACCTTCCTTTGAACAGGTCTTTCTGTAAAAGACCAAAAAACGTTAATGTGAAGTGAAAATCACGACAAAACACGCAATTAATAGCCCAGTCACGTTTGTCACACACACGCCTTTTGCCGCCCTCTTCTTTCTGTCGTCCTGTTGCGTAAACTAACTTTTGTCACTCGACCCTAACCGTGTATAACTCCTTTGTTGTTGTTAGATTAAAGTGAAGGGATTTAGGCTTTAACAATCAATGGTAGCCGCAGAGTCTTGATAAGAACTGTTTAAATAAACTTTAATAGCAGGACCGGTTTTGGAAATCTAAGATGAACCGATTGTATCCGAAACAGCCACAAAAGTGATATCAGCTATAAACGCTCTGTTCACAAACGGGCATATTACTCAAATGACTTACCCATGGCTCAGTTTTGGCCAAAATCACCGAAGAATACCAGCGTTTTACACGCTGACCAAAATACTTAAAACTACTCCTGCCGGCAGACCACTGAATCGTCTCTGGTAGCGGTGGTCCCAAAGAACGCATTTCTAGCTTTTTGGACTCGCTTTTACCAGGCCAATCGCGCAAAAACAAGAGTCTTACATCGAGGACACTGCACACCAAAGTGATATCATTGAAAACACGCCTCTTCCAGATGAAGCAATTTAAGCTACGTTAAACGTGTGTTCTCTCTGCACTAGCATTTCCCAGGAAGAGGGAATCGACATCGTTTGTCACCATTACGAAGAAGATTATCAGTCAAAGTTACCTATCCTTACTTCATATTTCGGAGACTTAATGCGGGTGATCTTAACAGAAAACTTCACCGACAAATTCACCGACAAACACTACGTGCAGACTCACGGCATTACAATGGCCACCAAAATGGCGGTTGCTTTCTCGGTCATTTTCATGGTTCACGTTGAGAAACAACTACTACATGCGAGCCCTTACAGCCATTTCTCCGGCTGGAAGAAATTTATTGATGACATATTCTCAGTCTGGACTCTTCCTGAGACCGACATTATTGATTTCGCGAACTCTTTCCACACAACAAAAAACTTTACACTGACGAACTGTCATCAAAACAGATTGTTTTCCTTGACCACTGAAGTTTTTAAAGGACCAAGATTCATTCGATTCAAACACATTATTTAAGAAGAAAGAAACGTTTTAATATGCGAATATCTCCTCATTTTACCCCCTCATCGTTTAAAAGGGCTTCGTATATGGAATAGCCTTGCACTTACTCAGAATGAGCTGGGTTAAGAAATAATTCCCGATAACTAGAGTTAAAGCAGAAAGAGTTTTTAACTCGCCTTACAGAACGAGGCTACCCTCACGACCTTGTGGAAACAATCCTAGCCGAATTCCTCTTCGAATCGCGCAATGCAGCTTTATAAAATAAACCCAAAACAAAAGATTTTGCCGTTTGTGACGACTTTCTATCCTGCAACTCCGAATCTCAAAAAGATTCTAATGAAACACAGCTGGCACCTTATTACGGGCAAAAACACACTCGCGCAAATATATCCCCACGCCCTCATTGGTTCTTATCGGAAGGAAAAGTCTTTAAAGGATTTTCTTGTTAGAGCCAAAATCCCTTTACTTTAACAACAACATTAAAGGATTTATTCACGGTTAGGGTCGAGTGACAATATTATTCGACTAAAGCATAGCACGTAGTTCGCATTTTATTCCTGGTCTGTCTTTTATAGATACCTAGTCCGCAGTCCTCCGTCCGCCGTCCGCAGTCCACAGTCCCTCGTTTATGCTTCCTGATCTGAAACGCTTTACCCTGCGTAACGTAATGCTGCAAGGTTACAACAAAAGCTTAACTACCAGTGAAAAAACATTCAGTTCATTTCTTGGAAAACGTCTCAGCCATGATACAGACAGGCTTTGGATTGCTGTTGGCATAACTTTTCCGCTAGAGGAAGCTCAAGACACGGAACACTCCTTCACTACAAGGCGACCGCCATCTTGTTTGCAGTCACGCCACTTCCGGTTTTACCCTCCCCTCCCGTCACAGATATTTTTGGCCTGTTGGCAATTTTTGTTTTTCATAAATACAAAAATCAAAAAAAACATTTTCATTTTGGATTTCATCAGCTTTAATACTGTTTCGCGCATTTTCATTTCACTTGAATACCTTTGTTTAGTTTGAACTTTTTAATCATCATGAATCTAGGGAAGAGGAAATTGAAAACAAAAAGTTAAAACCACTACCTGGCCATTTTCAATTTTCAATTTTTGATTTTAAAAATATTGAAAAATGAGTTTCTTTTTTACTCTTCTTAGAAACAAAAATTGAAAATTAAGATTGTAAATTTTTGATTTTCAATATTTGAGCAATCAAAAATTGAAGTTTTGATTTTCAATTTTCAATATTGAATGAAAATCAGATGGACGAAAACCACACGGACCCCCCACCCCCACTCCTCCTGGGCACTTCTGCACTTGGTTCCTCCCCTCTTGGTACTTTTGTCACTTAGAGCGTGATCGATTGATCAATTCTTCGTCCAAAAACAAAAATTGAAAATTGATCGCGACATTCAATTTTTATTTTTTTTTCTAAATTCACGTCATTGTAGTTAACAGATGACTGCGGAAACGATTTTCCCGCGAATAGCTAAAATATCCATGGTTCGATAACCGTGTTAATATTGATTGTAGCAAATAAGAGCTGTGTGTTTATTTTCTCATTTTTGTTTACAGGGGTAAACGGTAAAAAGAGTTATGAAACATGTTTATCCCTTATACAGGAAGAAAAAATATGGAAAATCAAAAATGGACATCGATTTTCAATTTTTAATTTTGAATTGAAAATTAAATGGACGAATGACCCACGGACCGTTCTCAGTTTCCCGTTTGGTCAGTTTCAAATTCTTGAAATTGACACTGGGCTTCGAGACTGAGGAGTATAAATCACTAAAAGCGTTGAGATTTGAAGATGAATAGCGCTTTAAAAAAGCATTCAACCACTTTGCAGTCATAGAAAATAGATTCTACCCCTTTGGGGAGAATCCAAATTCTGGGGGGAGTTCCCGACTGAAGAAATACGATTCTCATACATTCACCAGCCGTGAGATTCACCGACGCCTTTTTAAATATGATTTTTAAATTTAACATTTTTACCATTGCGGTACGGAGGGCTATCGATATCTCAGTATGCGCAATGAACCGAACACGAACCGTGTTTAATAAACTTAACTACTGTAAGTAAGTTGTAACTCAACTGCAAAAAATTGGACCAGTGACAAGAAGGCCACAGGATCGACTAATGCATTGAAAACTATCCGGCTTTTTTTTCGAATTGCCCGTGTCACTGAAAGAAACACTAAAAAATAACAGAAAGAATGCACTTAAGTATTTACTCGTGGCTTTTAATGTCCTTCAAATGCGTTATATTTGATGTAGTTCTTCCCCGAGATATTTCTTCTTCTTTTTTCATCGTTTTCTTCCATGTTGAAATTTGTCTAAATTTCATTATCAGCCTTAAGAAATTTGTGATCAGCCTAAAACAAAAGTGGAGCATTAAAACACTATTAATTTATCATCAGCGAGGGATTATTTCGGTCCGTGTGGTTTTCGTCCATTTGATTTTTATTCCAAATTGAAAATTGAAAATCAAAAATTCACAATCGTGATTTTCACTGTTTGATTCCTCAAGAATTGAAAATCACAAATTTACAATCTTTTGTTTAAAAGAAACATAAAATTGAAAAACAATTTTCAATGTTTTGAAAATCAAAAATTGAAAATTGAAAATGCTCAGTTGGTGGTTTTTATTTCTTGTTTTTAAGGAAAAGGAAAACTAAACGATAATCTTCAATTTTGAGATTTTTGCCTGGTACCGAAGTTAAAATTGTATTTTCAATTTCCTATTCCCTAAATTCCAGCTTATTAAAAATTCAAACTTGACAAAGCAATTTCATGTGTAAAGAAACTGCGGGAAACAGAATTAATGCTGGTGAAATCCAGAATGAAAATCGTTTTTTGATTTTCCTATTTATGAAAAACAAAAATTGCCAACCGACTAAAAATACCTTTGACGGGAGGGGCGGGTAAAATCGGAAGTGGCGCGACTGCAAACAAGATGATATGGCGGTCGTCTTGCAGTGAGGGAGTGTTCCGTGTTCGTGTCTTCGTCAAGCTTTCTCTAGCGGAAATGTTACGCCAACAGGAAGCCAAAGCCTGCCTGTATCATGGCCGACACGTTTTCAAAGAATTAAGCTGAATGTTTTTCCACCGATAAGTATGCTTTTGTTAAGTAGGGAGCGAAAGGAGCGACGTACGTCAACCGGAAGTGGGGGTTTTTCTCTTTTAACTGATGCCTTAACGCTACCTTTTTTTGTATTGCTAGGTGTTCTTACTCTTAAAGAGACGATTTGTCCAAGAATTTATAGAAACTCACGGCCGAAGAGTGCAAAAAGTCCACTTCCGGTTGACGTGCGTCGCTCAAAAATGTCGTTGCTTAAACTACCTAGTATAAAAGATAGACCGCGGACTGCAGACTGCGGGCCACGGACAGCGGACTGAGTATATGTAAAACACGAACCAGGTATAGCATGCGAACTACGTACTATGACTTAATGTAATGATAATTAGTGAACTTACGCAACCGGACGGGAGAGGAAAGAAGACGTCAAACCTTGTGTGATAAGAGTGACAATAATTTTGTGTGAAAAAACTTTCCGCCAAACATCACCTTCCTTTAAATAGGTCTTTCTGTAAAAGACCAAAAAACGTTAATGTGAAGTGAAGATCAGGACAAAACACGCAATTAATAGCCCTGTCACGTTTGTCACACACAAGCCTTTTGCCGTCCTCTTCTTTCTGTCGTCCTGTTGCGTAAACTAACTTTTGCCACTCGACCCTAACCCGAAAACCGTGTAAAACTCCTTTGTTGTTGTTAAAGTGAAGGGATTTAGGCTTTAACAATCAATGGTAGCCGCAGAGTCTTGATAAGAACTGTTTAAATAAACTTTAATAGCAGGGCCGGTTTTGGAAATCTAAGATGAACCGACCGTATCCGAAACAGCCACAAAAGTGATATCAACTATAAACGCTCTGTTCACAAACGAGCATATTGCTCAAATGACTTACAAGTGGTTCAATTTTTGCCAAAATCACCAAGAATACCAGCGTTTTATACGCTGACTAGAATACATAAAACTATTCCTGCCGGCAGCCCAATCATCTTTGGTAGCGGTGGTCCCAAAGAACGCATTTCTAGTTTTATGGACTCGCTTTTACCAGGCCAATCGCGCAAAAACAAGAGTCTTACATCGAGGACACTGCACACAAAAGTGATATCATTGAAAACATGCCTTTTCCAGATGAAGCAATTTAAGCTACGTTAAACGTGTGTTCTCTCTGCACTAGCATTTCCCAGGAAGAGGGAATCGACATCGTCTGTCACCATTACGAAGAACATTATCAGTCAAAGTTGCCTATCCTTACTTCAGATTTGGGAGAGTTAATGCGGGTGGTCCTAACAGAAAACTAATTCAAATTCACCGACAAACACTACGTACAGACTCACGGGATTACAATGGCCACCAAAATGGCGGTTGCTTTCTTGGTCATTTTCATGGCTCACGTTGAGAAACAACTACTACATGCGAGCCCTTGCAGCCATTTCGCCAGTTGGAAGAAATTTATTGATGACATATTCTCAGATCTTCTCAGTGTGGACTCTTCCTGAGACCAAAATCAACAACTTTATTGATTTCGTGAACTCTTTCCACACAACAATAAAATTTACACTGACGAACTGTCATCAAAACAGATTGTTTTCCTTGATCACTGCAGTTTTTAAAGGACCAAGATTCATTCGATTCAAACACATTATTTAAGCCGACAGAAACGTTTTAATTTGCGGATTTCTCCTCATTTTACCCTCTCATAGCACTTACTCAGAACGAACTCGGTTAAGGAAGAATTCCCGATAACTGGAGTTAAAGAAGAAAGAGTTTTTAACTCGCCTTACAGAACGAGGCTACCCTCATGACCTTGTGGAAACAATCCTAGCCGAACTCCGCTTCGAATCGCGCAATGCGGCTTTATAAAATAAACCCAAAACAAAAGATTTGCCGTTTGTAACGACTTTCCATCCTGCAACTCCGAATCTCAAAAAGATTCTAATGAAACACTGGCACCTCATTACGGGCAAAAATGACACACTCGCGCAAATATATTCCCACGCCCCCATTGGTTCTTGTCGGAAGGAAAAATCTTTAAAAGATTTTCTTGTTAGAGCGACAATTTCTTCACTTTAACAACAACATTAAAGGAGTACATGGTTAGGGTCGAGTGACAATATTATCAGGCTAAAAACATAGCACGTAGTTCGCATTTTATACCTGGTCCGTATTTTACTATCCAGTCCGCAGTCCACATCTGAAACGCTCTACCCGGCTGCGTTGCGTACGTAACGCAGCAAGGTTACAACAAAAGCAAACTTATCAGTGAAAAAACATTCAGATCATGTCTTTGAAAACGTCTCGGCCATGATACAGGCAAGCTTTGGATTGCTGTTGGCGTAACATTTCCCCCAGAGACGACTCGACGAAGACATGGAACACTCCTTCACTACAAGACGACCGCCATCTTGTTTGCAGTCGCGCCATTTCTGATTTTACCCTCCCCCACCCGTCACAGTTATATTTGGTCTGTTTTCAATTTTTGTTTTTCTCGAATACGAAAATCAAAAAACGATTTTCATTTCGGATTTCATCATCATTGATACTGTTTCCCGCAGTTTCGTTACACATGAATAGCTTTGTCAAGTTTGAATTTTTAATAAGCTGGAATTTAGGGAATAGGAAATTGAAAATACAATTTTAACTTCGGTACCAGGCAAAAATCTCAAAATTGAAGATTATCGTTTAGTTTTCCTTTTCCTTAAAAACAAGAAATAAAAACCACCAACTGAGCATTTTCAATTTTCAATTTTATGTTTCTTTAGGAACAAAAATTGACAACTGAGATTGTGAATTTTTGATTTTCAATTTTCAATTTAGAATAAAAATCAAATGGACGAAAACCGCACGGACCTATTTCCACTTAGTAACAAAGCGTGTTGTTTTGCGCTTTTGCCAAGAAACTGATAACTTAAGATTAAACTGCAAGATGGCAGGTCTAATACTGGATGTTCACTGTAAATGGGAGTAATTTGATCGTCATCGCATTTCATACCGATTTCTCTAAATAGAAACCAATCAACTGTACACCAGTGTTTGTCTGAAAAAATAAAACCACAGGAGTTATTTCATCACCAGACTTCCATGCATAGCAAAGAAAAAATAACCTATTTCTACCAGGTATGACTTACAGCAATTCCATCACTTGAGTTTAGCAAAGCGTTATTTATCATAAACGTTACAAGAAGAGCTAATGTGATTCCAATAAAAAGGTTTATACTAGAAAAGGGGATCCTTTCGCTCTGTCAACACTGAGACAATTGATTCCACATGTGCTTTCGCTTCCAGTAAGTAAGTATTTACTAAGTAAGTAAGTAACTTTTATTAATGAGGTCAAATTAAAAACGCTTAGCTCATTATAGCATAAAGACAAGACAACTTATCACGAGCGAAGTTTATTCAGCGTCCTAACAGTCTTAACTACAAAGTTACATGCACAATGAATAATAATTTTTAGCGCGGGGTATAGCCAATTGAATATATGAACAAAGAATGGTCCGTATTAGGAATAACGATCTCAACAATAGTCGTCTAATTGAATATGCAATAGCGTATTGCAACAACGATGGTGCTGTATATATCGGTGAATGCCAAAATTTGCCTTTAGCTTTCCTATTCTCGGAGTAGCTTTAGATGTAAGCATCTTAGCGTCCCTTGTATTCACTTACCTAATCTACATCCTGTTATCTGCAGTTTAATTAACAACAGAGGACCGCCAGCTTCATCAGTTGGAACGAATTGAACGTATCTAGCTGGAACTGGTTCATCTAAACTGTTGAAGAATAGCCATTCGCCTTCCGAATACTCTGACTTGAAGCAAAATGTTTATGAGTTTAAAAACCCTTATCAATTTTCTTACACATTAAACAGGAAAAACCCCAGTTCGGAGTATATTTTAAATGGTTTCTACACAATGTACTTTTGAGCATGTCAGAGAAGCCTTTACTCCTAATTATAGTGATGACGAACTTGCATTACTTGATACACGAAAAGTCCTAGTACATAACCTACGTTTCTAAACGGATACCCCTTCAAAACTAAAATTTTTGACAGTAACTTTGGTGCCCGTTTTGAGGAATTTTGAATTGTGGCCTGAAAGAGTCATTTCCTCAAGATTCAGGTCCGGAAGCAAGCCTGTTGTGTAAGGGGTAAGGGAACAAAAAAGCATTAGCTATAAGCATAATCTTTTTTTGTACTTACTTCCACTTGCATATTTCCATCATATTCCGTCAAGAGCTTGGAATTCAACCCGCTTATCATCAATTTGTGGCTCCTTGATACATTTGACGCAAACTGATAACTGGTAATAAGACCGCAGGAAGCCAGCTTTCTAACTTCTTCCTTATTAAGAAGAGAACTTTGGCGATCACCACACAGAATGTCGTCGACCGTAAAACTCTTTGGTTTACATCGAGACTTTACTGGAAAAAGAAGCAAACCAATAAATTCCATGGTCGTTACGAACACCTTTCATATAATTCTAGCCATACATGCTGGCACACTCAGCGTATTTACCTAAAAGATCGTCGTAGTGCTTTAGAATTTTCTTCTTTTTATACTTTCTGGGGCGGGGCTTACTTGAGGGTGTGGAGAAAGCTTCAAACATGAAATTGTTTATTTGCTTAAAACAAAGTACCAAGTGATCACCATTTTTACACGTTGTCATAAAATTGCGGAGTAAAGCATATTCATTGCGTTTTTCCATACATGTCTTTCGGTTTGGCCTGAGGCCTGACGCAACAGCATTACCTACGTGATGAGACTGCGCAAAAAAGGTAGAAAATGTCAACCAATCCAGCAACGGCCCATTTTATAAGGCCGTTAGCGAATTAATTGATGTTTTCGGCTCTTAATTTTCCTTTCAAAGGACACATTTTAAGTAGAAAATATACAAGACTAAAATTGGAAGTCTTTGTGGTTTCCTTATGTGGCGTAACTGAAAAGAAGTTAGTTTGAAAACAAAAGATAGCGACAGAGGCGCTGAAATATTCTGACCCTACCCAACGCACTTGTGTACGCAAGTGCACATATCGAGGCCTTTTTAAGTACAAGCCATTGCCGTTTTATTCATCTAAACTAGTTGTAGGAATTTTTTTCAATTAATGTTGTTTTATTTCATTGTTAAAAGGAACTGACTGAAAAAAAAATAACATGTTGCAAAACATTTATTTATCTCTATCAATTTAGTAACCCTTCGTAACTTAACCTCGCTTTGCGTTCATACCTAACGTGCAACCACTCAAAGTCAGACCATACAAACACTGTGAGTCTTCGCTTTGATCAGCGGAAAACTGCACAAAACGAGCAGGAACTTGTTCAGAGAAGTAGTAATGATACACCCAGGCTTCTTCGTTATTGCTCACAATATAATCTGTCTGAAAACAAAAAATATCAAGCAGATTTTTGTAATAAACGTGTTAGATTATGAATCAAGAAGAACTTGATCTGTTCACACATACTGCTTAAAGTATTTGACTCACTGGACGCACACAAAACACCTTCATGGTTGAGTCGGTTCTTTAACGCATGCGCAAAAGCACTAAAGAGGGAATTTCGCTATTTAACCTTTGCCTAGTTGCTATGAACAGCCAGGAGCTGCCACTGCATGGTGGATCTTCAGATGTGGTCAAATTTTCTTTCAAAGTTCTTGCAATTTTGCTTTAATGAGAATGTCCCAGATCACTAACGCAAATGATTCCGACCAATCCGCAGTATCAGTTTTCCAACATGAACGAGAATTTGTAAGTCTACGGCTCTGAAGGAGTCTCTTATTTATCTCAAGTCTTTTGAACGCTTTTGCTATGTTATGGTTATTCTGCCTCGCAGAGATTTATCTGGTGGATATTGTTATCCACCTTTTGAACAAAAGGGGCCAGGAATTTGTTGTCTACGAAAGTTGCATACGGGTAAAGGAATGACGAAACAAAATCGTTGTCACTTTAAGCTGAGAACTGCGGCTACTCAAATCTTTTACCTTTAAATTTATGTCGCCTTTGTACTCCTTCATGTTTTTGGTTTCGTTGGCACTTATAAGGAGCTTGAAGAGTCTATGTGTCCTGGTAGTGAAACTGTAACCAGTGATTACACTGCAAGGTGATAACTCTTCCAATGCATGATTAGAAATTGATGTACCCTCTTCCTCATTGCTGTAACATGGAACTTCTAGGGTTTAAAGAATATTTTTTTCTTAACAAGCAGATTGTTGTTGTTGTTTGTTTCTTTGTTTTTTTTGTTGTTTTTTTTTTTAATACAAAAAAAAGTAAAGGCGCTTTGCGAAAGTCAGAACTGTCTGGCTAGACCGGTAGCATTCACGAATAATCTAATCTGACTGTATAGTAGTGATTAAATCATGGAATACCCGAATTGCTAGACTGGTCTGCTCATGCAGTCAAAGATTAAGTGCTCTTACATTAAAGTCCCTCACATTATCTCATCCTCTTGAGCATTTTCACGAATGGAAACAATAAGCGACAACACAATACTATATATGAACGGGGGGGGCCTTGGGAACTGGATTACTTTTTCTGAGATATACCGCTTATGAAAAATGAGAAGGACGGCGTTCGCGGAGCGTCTAGACTTCAAAACGCTTTTGGGTTAGGGAAGAAGGCGGGGAGGGTATGCCTCGTCTCTGCAAAAAATCTGGCAACGTCCATTATTTTTCTATCTAGTGCGACGGTTGGCAATAACAATTTGTACGTTTGTTTCCAAATGATAAGATGAATCACAGACTAGCATATTCCCCTTTGCGAGCTCCGTGATCCACACCACCATCCACAGGGAGCTGTAGTTACATACCTATCGTCCAGGCATAGTTTCTCTTATCATGCTTGACTAACTTCAGTTGTTGAACAGTACACTTTCCTGCAACAAAAATAGACAAAGAATTGCTAAAGCAGCATATTTATCACGTACCTAATTATTTGCAGAGAGATTTCATCCAGCAAATGCTGCTTACCTAAAAACTAAGGAAACATTTTGTTTTTAAGAACAAACGTCCCTTTTTTCCTTTTTATTAATCAAAGGTTGAACATACAGTTTATTTTTTTATTTGTTTTTAGCTTTACTTAGCTCGATTAGCTTTTTAGTTATTCTGAGTAAATGTTACATTTTTTTGTATTAATATATTATATTGTAAATTAAGTTAACTTTTATTTGGTAATAAAGCTTATGTTGTTGTTGGTGTTGTTGCTCAACCAGTCGATTTACGAGGGTTTTAGTTTCTAAAAAAACTGTGGTGACACGTCTGCTGGGAAATGAAATCAAAAATTTGGTTTTATCAACTAAAGGGCTGTTTACATGTAGAGAGAAAGATCCTATCACCAGAGGAAGATCCTAGAGGGAGGATCATCCTGTTTTCAGTATTCAGATTACATACCAAGGGTTGTACTTGTCCCTAGTGCTATGATCGTCCTTGGCTAGTACTAAGATCTTCCTAGCTGAGAGAAAATCCTTGTACTAGGAAGATCCTAGCACCATGTAAACTGCTTTTGCTAGGAAGATCCTAGCACTAGGGACAAATCCGACTAAAGTGTCGGTGGGTCGTTCAGTGGATAATCAAAGCAATCAAGGCCGACTATTTCTTTTTTTCCGTTACCAAGAGCTGTTAATTGTGATAATTCTGCTGAAATTAAAAGCAGTTATTAACGCAGTAAAAAGGCCAGAAGGGCCCAAACTGCATTTTCAAGCCCTATTCACACCGGAGCTTAAAGATGTTTAAAAGTTGTTTAGTTAAACATGGTTCGAATTTTCTCTCCTTCATAAAAGCTATTTACTAACGAGTTTGCAGAAACTGTCCGATTTCATCGTGCGGGGCGAAGTACCTTGTCAGATTAGCTAACCATCCCGCGGATGTTCATCAGTTAGACCACATACAGCGAAGACAGTATTTACAAGAGGCGAAACTACAACCTAAAGTTAAAGTCGTCGTTTACGAAAGTGAAGCGGATAATTCCGGAAAAAATCACTCAACAAGTACTCGCAATCCAGTGCAGACACAAGAAACAGTGTACGAACTGTCAAGGTCACGAAGAAATGAAGCTTCTTTTAAAGCAAAAGCTAAAAGACGAACTACAAAGAACAAGACAAAGTGCAAGAAACAAAGAAAGTCGAACTCTTGTCCTAGAGGCCATAGGAAAATTGTGTAGACACGGAAGGATTATTTTGGAACGGAAAAAACTGATTTGTAATAGTCAGTCAATGGATTAATTTTCATCCCTTTTCCTTTCAAATCGCTGTGTATTTGACTCTTTTTATTATTGACTTTTAATAAAGTTTTTAAAACGGTATCTCTCTTGTGGTTTTATTGCTAGCAATTATTAGTCGCGTGTTCTAATTGATCGTTGTTAAGTTATTTGTTTTATAATAATACGTCAATATGCTCCCTTGAGGTTTTTCCTGTAGTGCTAATTGGTATTCAACTTTGGGCTTGTGAACTCGCATAATTAACTGACTTACAGTGCGTGAAACGTTGAGACTTCAATAGTTTTTCATTTCCTCGAGATAAAACGGAGAAAACAGTTCTGTCATAGTCAGACAAACTTGAAATAAAGCGTTTTCAGCTCCCCTTTGTGTATGTTTTGTTTATATATATCCGAGTTTTAGAGCTAAAAAAGAAGACATAAACTAACTTGAAAAAAAGACTTTTCAACTCTACTTTCTGTATGTGTTTTGTTTATAGGAAGCCGTTTCTTGCGTTGCTAGGTGATCGCTCCTATTTTCCTTTTAATAGACGGTCCGAAAACCGAGCTCAAGTTACTTCACGGGCAAGTCTAGGCAAGCCTATTGTTCCTATTGTAGTAGAGAGACGCTCATTAGTAAACCTATACCGAATTAGTATGCAGGAAGACACTGACTAGGCACTTAAATTAATATGGAGGAAGGCAGTGACTAGGCACTTAATAAGTATGGAGGAAGGCACTTTTTTCTTTAGGATAAAACAATGGGTGACGTCATAGACTCGACCCTTATACATATCAATTAAGGGAACGCACACGGAACGCAAAGGGAACGCACCAACGGGGCTTATCTTTGACCCTAGTCTACCGTACTCAGGAAAGATTCATCAGTGACAACTCTTAAGAGTTTGGAAGACAAAGCCGATAGTAGAGAGTGTTTTCTTGTTAATCAAGTTAAATAAGGTATAGTCCCCTGCACAACTATGAACACTTTCTGACATTTTGTAAAAAATAAGTAAGCCTGAACAGAAAATATGGTCATTTATTTTTGCTGTTTTGCTAGGCTAAGAATGATCAAGAGTTTACTATCAAGTTAGCTTGATCCTCCTTTCTTTTGTAGAAATCAAGGTGTCTCTCACAGGATTGTCCAAGTTTAAGGAGGGAGTTTCTAAAATATGGGAACTGCTGTCTTTGCGAAAAGGCATCAGCCTTCATTTGCAAGAAATCAGAATAGATTATCCGAAGAAACGAAAAGGCAAACATTTCTGGCAGTGAAAACAAACAATTGAGCTGGACTCCAAGGGAAACCATCAGTGAAGTGGAGAGAATGGATCAAATGGAAGACTTAAAGATAAGTCGTAATTTTCAAGGAGAAAGAAATTTTATTTCATTTCAGTAAAATTGATTGTGGCATAAAAATTTCTCCAGCTGAGTTGTAATTCGTCGGCTTTCCCGGATTTTTATACTAGTTCTTTGAAGAACATTGACACGGACTGCAAAAACTTTTTTTTTGTTTTTCAATTCTGGAGTTAGTGATAACAATAAATTGATGACATGTCATGTGATACCTATTATGCTCACCTGCCTATTAAAACATAGTGTTATTGATTTAAAAAAATAAATAAAATAAAATATCCTACCTGTGCTTATAATACAGCTACATTTTTTTTCATCAATTCATGATTGTTTTGTTTTCATTTTTTTTCCTCACTACTGGTAATTTATTACTCTGCAAAATAATTATATAGCTTTAATAAATATTATATGATGATGATGACAATGATTATTATTATTATGATACAGCCACCAAATGGTCTAGTTTGGAGTCTAAATGCTATATAATTAATAAAGAACAGGACTCCATATCACTAGCATATCCATACTTAAGCTTGTCCAATTAGGAAAATATTTCAGTTAATAAATTTAAACAAGATTTGGCTTCATTCAACTTTGGAGCTCATCTGAAATTTTTGGTTTAATTTTTTCGTAATTGGACAACATGGAGCCTACTATATATATAAGACATACAAAGATTCCAAGGCATCTTTATATGTATGTTACTAAAGCATATTATAAGTTTTAAGCCTTATAACCTCAACACAAGATGGATCATTTTCCCTTAACTCGCACAAACTCGCAACTGATAGGCGAGCTCAATTTTCCCTTAGCTCGCCTCAACTCGCCTAAACTCGCATTAGCTCGCACAATCTCGCGGCGAGTTAAGGTCCCAGAGTAGGCCTAACGAGAAGAAGCGTGTTCGACGGGATTCAGTCATATTCAATCTTCATGACCTGCGAAGAATACTTAGACGTAAAAACAGCTACGGGAATGGAAATTAAAACACCGAAGCGAAGACAGCTGAATAATCTACAGTCTCCTGTATTTCCTTAAAGAATGAGTTGAGAGGATTTGATAAAAGATCAAGCGATTTTCTCTTAGGTGATCATTTAATTAATTCTCATAACATAGTCTCTTGACAATGTGTGGATATCTTTGGGAGAAAATTGATGTTGGTCACTATTGGGACTTAAAGGGTTAAGGCCAGAGAAGAGCAAGCTGTCATTTTTACAGCAAAGTCGAATATTTATTATAATTATAATGTGTACACTTGACAACAATATTTGTATAGTCGATGTTACTCCGTGCTAAGCGTTTCATGGTAGTTAGAGGTTTTTAAAGACGTTGCCTTAACTACAAATGGAAAAAAGAATTTAGTTTGCTCCATGCAGGAAAAAAATGGCCATTTCGTAAGACTAACTGAGATCAAAATTGGTCCATACTCTTCGTTACTTCTTATTGGTAAAAGCAAGAAATTAAGGCGCGGCTAATGTCTTTCATCTTGCAACTGATCGAATTATGTTAAATATTGTTTTAGTTCTTCTTTGTATAGCGCATTACTAATTAAAACCAACTTAATTTTGATTAGTTTTTAAGCAATTGTCTACTTATCCATAACGGTTGCCTACAATCATCCTGGAGGTAACAATCACTTGTTTTCCTTCGAAGGCAATGAAACGATTTTGCTTTTAATTCCCGTAACGGTTATTCAAGATTTATTATTGTTCTTGAGGTCAAATAAAAATTAACACTATACATTACTCATAGAAAGAACACAATATGATGAAAAAGTAAAGCCCCGTACTCCCGAAATCAAGGATGAAGCTCGCGTCAAGGCTGATTCACAATTCAGTTAAGCGCAGTTTTAAAATACCAGCCCTTACAGAAATTACTCAATGGAAAAAGGAATGCCTTTTTTTTTTTAATTAACTTTTTGGTCAATTTGCTGTCAGCATTTAAGACTCTGAGTAACGTTTAAGAGGAATGCGTAATAAGGGGCTCAGTTGTGTCAGCGCACTGTAGTCCTTTGTTCAGTATTCACGCCAGTTACACGTCCTTTTCCTGCGATGGACCTCACGTTTAAAATAAAAAAAATCGCAAAGTAAATAACAAAATTATATACTTGGCGCAATGGGCAACCTTTGCCAAGTATAAACAATGAAATAGCATATGAATACAAAAATATTTCACTTCGGTTTAAGGTGCAGATGGGGTTAATAAATAGTATAAAACACCCTGACAAAGTGTACAAGATACAAAGCTAAAAAACATTACAGACTGAAAAAAGTTCAAAGCAATGCTTTTCACTGATTGAACCTTTTTTAAATAACATCTCCGTCGTAGCGAAAATTCCATGACTTTAATTTGCAATCAATTTCTCAGCAGAAAAACATAACGCTTATGCTAAAGCAGGGACGCGAAACTATTTTATTTCTGTTGAAATTTTGTTGTTTTTCTTTAATTGCCCAAAGGGTTGGGTTTAAAAAGGTTTAAACCCCATTAAAAACTGATACGTGAGAAAAAAATATTCATTGAAGTGGAAAGCAGACTAATAAGCCAATGCAGTGATGTAGACAAATCGACACTTTAATATATGTTTGTTTATTTTTCAGTAGGCTTTAGAGACATTCCGGTCAGTCGCTGCACTGGTGTCTTGGAGCAAGCTCGTCTCTTCAGGCGACTTTCATTTCAAGTCAGTCAACACGAAGAAACTGTCTTAAAGCCTGGACTATGACTTTGAAGCTGCAGATTTTTCTGTTGTTCTTGATAAAAACCTTGAGGTACGTATATCGCTTGTTTTTTTTTGTTTTGTTTTGTTTTTCAACTATACCTTGTTCGTTTGCTTTCAGCAAAATTACTCTCAAGCTCAGCAGCTGCAGTTGTATTAAAGCGGCTTTTTTCGGTGGTGTCGACGGTTACCGGTCGATTCTCCCACGAGCCATTTCGCCGACGTCTCACGAGCGCTGCGCTTTATCCATGATATAATATTATTTTCCTTTGTTTCAAAGTCATTAACATTCATTCTCATACCCAGAAACAAAGGAAAATAAAATTTAAAACAAGGATAAAATTAAACCACAACTGTTATATACTTCGTTTTCTTAGCCATAATACAAAAAAGTGCGATACGCCGTTGCCTAGGGCACACTACAACTAGGGTGTCTGCAAACAATTGACTCTAGCCTGACAGCTAGTTTGGCGAATATCTCAATCTATTGAGATATATCTATCTATCCTTCCACGGTTTCATCAACCAGTTGGCAGAAACCAGTCGACACTGTTTACGGTCGTTTCGCCAACGTGTCAGGTCAGTTCTCTAACTGTTTCGCCTGATCAGCGTAGATCGACCTTTGTGGAATTCCACCAGTTACCTTATTTACTTATTAATAAGTATTCATTCATTAAGTGAAGAGTACTTTAAAACCGTCCGTCCCATAGAAATTGCTTGAAAAAGGAACGTCTTTAAAAACTGAGTAATGTAACTGAGTAATGTTTACTATGATGTGTTGAAATTAATTTAAGGGGCCATCTGTCAGTTTCACGGTAGTATAGTCTTTTGTTAAGTATACCTAGGGTGCCCTTTTCTCGCTATGCTAGGTAGTTAAAGAGTGTGAATAACAAAAATCAACGCTTCGTGACAAACAAACATGAGCTTTAAGTTTGAGGCTAAAAATCATGGAGATGAACTTTGGAAATGTAAAATCATCTCAATTCGGTTTAAGGAATATGATTGGATACTAAATTGGGTGTATAGCCCCACAGATTTATTATGCGTAGATGTTTCGACTCTATTCATAAACAATTTGTGTGAAACAATATGAGATTGTTGCATGAATAAATGATAAATATATGGGACTTAGCAAGGCTGCTTACTATTTTAACTATTTGAAATATTTGAATGCATGTGCTGTTGACTCGATACATTTCTGGGTTGTTTTGAAAATTGCATTCACTTCTTGTTTTCAAAATTGCATTGTCTGATGTTAATTAGTGGATGGGCTGATTCGTTAACAGTCGGGGTCGGTCTTAATACAAAATATATTTATTTTAAATAACTGGTCAATAACACCATTTTTTCTCCAAGAAAACCGGCATTAACATCCAGCTGATCTACGGTAGCTGAACCGAGTATTTTAGATTATGACTCTAATATCACCAACTTCAAACTATAAAGATCGATAATTTTATAATGCGTTTCTAAATTATATTTTCTTTCTTAATGCGGTTAAAGCCAGGAGAAAGGCAGATTGACTGTCTTCGTCACGAGCCCAACGTGCAAGGGTGACAGGGCTGTAGCAATCAGCGAGAGTCGCTGACCTTCAATCCGATTTTATCATTTGTGGCTCTATCTAAAAGTGGAGGGAAATCTGATTATCTGATTACCACGTGTAAACGCCTCGTCACCTTTCTTTTACGTTTTCTACACAACGCTGATTACGTTGGTGGCGCCATAAAAAAGCCCATTTCTAAAAAGAATAATAAAACGAAGGTGATGGAAATAAAAATGGCCCTAATCATTAGCAAATTTACGCTTTTTGAGGCGTTTTTGCAGCCCTTTTTCACTGAATTATAGGAAGACTTTCCTGGGGTTTATTTGTTGAGGATGTCACGTCCAGGTTCAAAAAGACAGTGGGAAATAACTCATTGTGTAATGATAATTATTTTTACAGATTTTTCTTCGTCAAATAATTAATGCCCCTTCTTCACGTTGTTCCGTTGCCGCAGAGTTGTTTGGCTTTGATCTCTAAGAATGTTTTACTTGGGTACTGACTTATGAATCATTTAGCTAACGTTTTCTTCTTCTTCTTCTTCTTCTTCTTCTTCTTCTTCTTCTTCTTCTTCTTCTTCTTCTTCTCCTTCTCCTTCTCCTTCTCCTTCTCCTTCTCCTTCTCCTTCTCCTTCTCCTTCTCCTTCTCCTTCTCCTTCTCCTCCTCCTCCTCCTCCTCCTCCTCCTCCTCCTCCTCCTCCTCCTCCTCCTCCTCCTCCTCCTCCTCCTCCTCCTCCTCCTCCTCCTCCTCCTCCTCCTCCTCCTCCTCCTCCTCCTCCTTCTCCTTCTCCTTCTCCTTCTCCTTCTCCTTCTCCTTCTCCTTCTTCTTCTTCTTCTTCTTCTTCTTCTTCTTCTTCTTCTTCTTCTTCTTCTTCTTCTTCTTCTTCTTCTCCTTCTCCTCCTCCTCCTCCTCCTCCTCCTCCTCCTCCTCCTCCTCCTCCTCCTCCTCCTCCTCCTCCTCCTCCTTCTCCTTCTCCTTCTCCTTCTCCTTCTCCTTCTCCTTCTCCTTCTCCTTCTCCTTCTCCTTCTCCTCCTTCTCCTTCTCCTTCTCCTTCTCCTTCTCCTTCTCCTTCTCCTTCTCCTTCTTCTTCTTCTTCTTCTTCTTCTTCTTCTTCTTCTTCTTCTTCTTCTTCTTCTTCTTCTTCTTCTTCTTCTTCTTCTTCTTCTTCTTCTTCTTCAATAATTATCATTATTACTCAGTGATTTCTTGATGTTTTCAGATATTCGGTGGATCATCATGAAAGTGTACTGGGTAAGTGTACTGAGCATGATGAGCCCCATCGTTAGCAGTTCTCATACATATTCTCTTACGTGATCTGACAAGCTAGCCGCTGGGCCAAATTTTGGCTGCAACGTTGATTAGCTTTTAGAACGAATCCAACGCCGCCTGGTTAGTGGTAAGCTCAATTAGAGGGGGGCGTAAGGGTTTGTGGTATTGCGGTATTGTTTTATTTTTGGTGCGGTGTTGCGGTAATTTTTTATTTCAAAGTACGGTATTGCGGTTTTCAGAGTCCAAGCGGTGTGCGGTGAGTTTAAATTTTATGTCGCGGTAGTCGGTGAAAAAATCGTTGTGTCGCGGTGATCTGCTTCTTTTTCATCACAAGAGGATACAAATCCTAAAAGGTCTCCCTAGTTAGCCTGCGTGACCTGCGTGTCTTCCTATAGTTGCACAGTGGGGGATCGTATATTGCGCAAACAGTCCAGACAAATCGTATGGCTTGTAATTTCAGTTAATACTTGATATGATTAACGACATTAACTTTCTTATCCAATGACACGTAAATATGTCGCATTATTTGTAACCTAATGGACCTTGTGGGAATAGTCAGCTTGGTCAACCACCTTACCAATCTTACCGCCACTTTCGTGCCAGTCGCGAAACAATGGCGAGCGATCCAGAGGGTCAACTAAGTGATCAGTCAGATATTCCAGGAAATAGTGAGGTCAGTGAGGTCGTTATAAATTTCGTAGTGTCGAAAGATAACCTATGAAGATGGTGTGGTCTAAAAATTACTACTCGTCCTTCTCGTTGTGCATGCAGGAATATAAAATGTACAAGTATTCGTGTGTGCTTAGCCTACGAAGCATGGCAGCCCGGGGGGGGGGGGTTACTTCCTTATAAGAGGCTAATGGGGGTGTGCCACTGGATGGGGTCGCATTTTCACGAGTGGATTGACTATAATGGGGTCGCATTTTCGAGAGAGTTACTAGTGGGGTCGCGCATTTTCTGATTTTTAGGGGTAAGACAGTTCTTCACATTTACGGTTAGCAAACGTACCAGAATTGAATGTTCAGTACTGTAGATGAAACGTAAATTGTTCTTCCTTCAATCTAAAAAATGGTCAATTCATAAAAATAGAAAGTGACTAAGCTGGGACCGCGAGAATTAAATATTTGTCCAAAAGTGACTAAGATGGGGTCCATAATTGGCCACAGAATAGACTAAAATGGGGTAGGGGCTCTGAGAGGCCAGCGGCACATACCCAGCAAAAATTGACCCAAGTACCCACGTTGTATCATTTACGTAAACGTATACATGTTATGAACAAAATTAAACGAGTGCGATGATCTTATGTTTATCGCACGCTTGACTTCGACGCACCTTGATTTGGAAACACTGACATAAAAGTATTATTTCTATTTGAAAGGAAGAATTGTAGTATTGACAATGTCAAATTTTTCCCATATGTAACTGCGGATTCGGTATTTGGCTAAATTTTGATGCGGTATTGCGGTATTTTCGCGCTACCATGTGCGGTATTGCGGTATTCGTACTCCACTTACGCCCCCCTCTCAATTAGATAAGCGCCGGCACGGTCTGCCGTGCAGAAGGCCGCTGGTTCACACACTGGCCGGACCAACAACTTCGGGTCTTTAAATAAATAAATGAATTCCCAGACATTCTAATCATTTTCACGAATACGAATTAAAACCAACTCAGTAAATAGCCTTTCGTTACAGATAAGTTAATTAACGTTTTTTAAGGGGACCTATTTCTTGGTAAACCATTGCGCCCAAGTTCATCCAATCCACCTTAACTCGAACACTAGTCGGTTGACTTATTCATATTTTGGAGTGGGCTTCCTTACTTTTATGAAACTTCCTCGTCAATTGTTGTCTTTCCTTTACAGCAGTGAGACCTAAGACGCAGAATTTTTTTCTTCAAATAAATCGGTCATCGTTTGCCTGGAAACTGTAATTACCACTTCGAGCTTGCCCGACTCCAGCCGAAAGAAAGTCTGTAGCACCGATTGAAAATTCGTACGTTTTCCGTTTAAGCGGAGCCACCTTAAACGTGCAAAAATTTAGACGTCCTGGCGTTGAAGAAAATTTAAACGGCAGAATCGAGGTCAAATTTGAAACCAGTACGATCGAAAATTTTACTGGAGCGGTGAGATTACCATACTGTTTAGTGTTTTAACGGCAAAGGCGTGGTTGCCTGGATGCGTGGTAAATCAGCTTGGAGATGCCATTTGAATTTCCTAAAGTAACGCTCTACGCATGAGCAGATGGTAGAACCAGTGACACAAGTTAACAATCAACTAGTTTCGTCAGTTTCCTGTGAACTGAGCGAAAGTATTGAATTTCTTGAATGATTTCTTGGTGTGAATCAATCATCTGCTCAAGTGATAAAACACATCACAGACAAACAAGGGGTTTTACGCAAGGATGTCTACATTTTTTTTTTTCCGAAGAGGAAGTTATAAATCGAGTTATTCTTTGAATAATTTCCTTCTAGAAGGGGAAATAAATATTTTGAACAAAGCTGTTCAACTTTCCAATGCTTTTATGTGCAAAGCAGAACGATTAATAAGCAATACAATTAGGTACACGCAAAATTTTTAAGCTTCTGGCAAACTTATGGT
This sequence comes from Porites lutea, assembly GCF_958299795.1. Lineage (NCBI taxonomy): Eukaryota > Metazoa > Cnidaria > Anthozoa > Scleractinia > Poritidae > Porites > Porites lutea. The sequence goes on from NC_133206.1 coordinate 5,795,599, forward strand.
CGGGAGAGGATATCCTAAATTGACTATACACCTTTTTTGGTTTTGGCATCCGGCGTTCTCGTTATAATTACGGAGATGACGACACCTTAGCGAGTGAGTGACACATTTGCATATCGTAGCGCCGCACCCCCATCCCCCTAGTTTAAAAAAAATGAATCACTGGTTGTTTTCTCTGCATAAACTGTGATTTGCGTCGGTGAAGGAGTTAGGTAAATCTGCTAACAAAGCTAAGGCCAAGGACAGTTGGTCAAGTTTTCGGCCTTTTGTGCGAGAGGCCCGCAGTTCGACTCCCAGGTGTGACTTGAAATCATTGTTTGGACTTCTCTCATTTTTGAGTAGCTTTGAAATGGAGCAGGCGGAGCGGGCGGAGCACTGATGGAGAGAAAAGGGTAGACACTGGGTAAAATGAGCGTAACTTATCTCAGATTTGTTAGTTAGATTCGTCTCTCTTGCCGACGTAAATTAAGGACGCTTTACCTTTTAACTTTAACCTGGTTTCACAGCATGTTCATAACACACTTTTATTTTCATTTTCTCATCCATGGTTTTTTTTTTGTTTTTTTGCTCGTTTTCTTATTTTATAACATAGCAGAGTATTGGAGACTTGGGTTAGCGCGTTTCCCTCTATTGCCACGCGCTTTTCCAAAACTAATTATTAAATAAATGTAGCGGTGACATTTTCAAATTTCAATTCTATGTGACATGTTTCTCAAAAGAAGTAGGGTATCTGAGTGAAGGGATAAATTACATTTTAACCGCAACAAAAACAAGACAAAATCTTGAGCGTGCTAGTGTTTTAATCTTAAAAAAACTTGATCTTTAGAAAATACAAAGTCATATTAGTTTACGTTTTGTATTAGCACTCCTAAACGTGTCAATATCTAAGCATGCCTTTGTTATCACACACATCCCATAGAATGACACAAAAAAAGCAACCCCAATGAACTAGGTCTGAACTCCGTTCGGAATCCATCTTGGAATGAAGTAGGGATATGTTAGGTCATCCTTGTCCTTCCGTTTCTTGTTCCTTTCTTGCAGTTTGGGCTGAACAACACGCATCAAGTAGCTGTAGTGATTGTTGATAATGTTAGCGGCCTTACTGTCCTCAAGACTGTTGCCGTAGTCAAACAGTGAATCAAAGCGGAGACTTGCTAACGAGTTACTGAAGCTTGCCTCAATCTGAAAAGTTAAAAACCAAATTAAATCGCGCCAGCTAAAACTTGTCATGATAACATAGTATTAAATTTAATTCATTAAATTATAAACTGCGAAAAACAGTCATTAAGCTCCAGGCTGACCAACTTTTCAATAGACATGGATAGACTATATTTGCTCTTCTGGTTCATTTACTAATAAATGAACACTTTGCAATTTTTTTTTAGTACAAAAAAATAGACACCGGTATTTTCAAAGGCATTATTAGAGCCTGAAGGCTAATTTAACTTGGAAGTTTTCTAGTTGGTCCCCAGTCAATTAGTTTCCATAGTTTTAAATACAGGTAAAAAAGCATGTCACCTATTAAGAATCAAAAGTTATTTTTCGCAGAGTAGCACAGATGGTACAAAATAATTTCAATAAGGTCAACATTATGTCTTATCGTGAATAATATTTACTTGATTATTAAACCCCGGTTATTAATTTTCGCTCGACCCATAACCTCGGAATTTATATTTTTGTGATCTATGAATCATAACTATTCACCCAAAGTTAAAAGGGCAACGAAATTGAAGTTTTAATAATCTTAGAAAAGAACGTTGTGCCTACCGCAGATGTAACCCTGTTTGGGAGTCGGTAAACGGAGAATTCACCCTCTTTAACTCTGGTATCATTGTACAGTTTCGTTGGCAGATTAGGGATGTACACAGCATAATCTGCCAGCAGAAAGTTGCATGCGGTGTGCTGCAGGCTTAGGTGCGAGATGATCCGGGTAACAATATCACAGAGTTCTTCTTTGGAGTCAATTCTTGCAGGGAACTTTTGTATCTGTCGGTAATTTAAGTGGAAATAGCTTAAATAAAGAATGTATAAGTACCCAACAATTTGACATCTGTTCAGTTTTAGCGGAAACGTTTTGGTCACCAGGCTTGAAGAAATTCATTATTTATCTATTTATTACTCAACCGTACCGAAAACCGTAAAGTTTATAGACAAAACGCACCTAAATTACAAATACTGAGGAGCAACACGGGGTTAACCACGAAAGCTCAAAAATATAACCATTCCCTTTGGCTTGACTTCCATTATTATAGCCCTGATAGGCTCAGTCGTCTCCAAAAAAACGTGGCAATCGAAACTTTTCGTCAGGCCGGACTACGATTATGATTAAATTTGAAGTAGTGCAAGTTTTAACACTTCCAGAGTAACTGCATTGTACAAATCTTAAATGAAGTGCACCCGCTGAAAAAGTACGTGTACGTCTTCCCCGTTAAATCTACAAAGGAATTTGGAGGGACTGCTATCATTTTGGATGGACTGCTACCACTCTTGATTTTCATTGCGCCTAATGTTGTCTGATTTTCTGAAAGTCACGTTACCGGTTAGTGACGTAATTATACTGGAGGTACAAATATCATTAGTATACTGATACTCACTCTTCCAATTCCGCCATTCTCTCCAGTTCCGTTGAGAGATAATTCATTGAGGAAAGCCTCGAGTTCCTTGTCTTCCTGGACAGCTTTATCGTCTTTATAATATCTGAAAGAAATTTGGCTATGTCGTTATGAAGCTATTATTGTTCATGCAATAACTTCCTCAAACTAATGAATCGTTGACAAAAATTGTATTCAGAGTTTTGTATTCCTTCATGTCATAGTATCGAAGAACCTGAACAGCCATTTATTTCCTAAACTACCTGATAAACATGCACTATCGAGATGAACTTAACATCGATGTAGGTAAGCATGTTTTAGCTTGCTTTTTTTTTTAAACTAGGAATTATTTTGAATGAATAATAAAACGATTATTGAATTCGTCTTCGTATCATCTGAAGAATTATGAAGATCTCGGAGGGTGATATCCGCCGAGGCTGACACCCTACTCGATCCCTATAATTCTTCAGATGACACGAAGCCGAATTCAATAATTGTAGATTTGTAATGTTTTTGAAGAAAGTCTATGAAAAAGTGAGTATTTTATTAAGAACTTAGAAATATTTTGTATGAATGATTAAACAAATTTTTAACATACGCTTTAATATGCCAAGGTACAAAAAAATATATTATCAACTCTCCTGACCAATAACTTTGCCGGATGAAAATACTTACAAAGAAACGTATTTCTCCACCACGTCATCGATTACTCCTAAAATCTCCTCGCCATCATCACGGTAAGGAAAGTAAGGAATAAGTCTCCTGTCATCTAGTCCACGTTTCTATTAAGGTGTATTAACACCACACACATAAAAAGGTCAAGACAAAACGTAATCAAAACTCTGGTGTGCGGGCATAGAGCTAAATCCTAAATTCTTCATGTACGAAAGTTCTTATAAATAATAAGGTAGCGTTCCTTTTTTGATGCCAGGGTTTGAAGTTTCATGTCGCTGACTGAATCAGCGAATCATTCATATCCATAAGCTATGCATAGTTTCATCTAAATTCAGATCGAGTCCCGACATAAATTTGATGTTAATTGGCAATAGTTTTAGGCCATGGACCTTAATCTCACCGGCATCAATCAGCCTAGTCCACGTTTTAGTCATAAAGCATGTTATGACAAAAAGATGTCATAAAAAAGTGGAAATTTTGGTGCTTCTGAGGCAAGTATCAAGCTCTGATTTAGGTTTCAAGAGAACTGATGTTAGAAATAGCTGATATAACTGCATGGATTAATGTTCTCATCTAAAGGAGCTTTTTCACAGCAGTCTAATTTACTCCCCTTTTTGCTCCCCCTTACTCACTTCGGAACGTACCTTCAGCAAAGAAATTATTTGTAAAAGACAAAATCACACCTTCCTGACAAACAAATTTGTCTCTCAAGCATTATAATTATTTATTTACACTTATAAACAACAGAGATGAAAAACTGCTACACCGGAATGTTTAGGGAGTTATTATAACTCCAAAAATGGAGGTACAGGATAACCCCTTTTTGGGGGTTACTCCAAATTTGGGGTCATTTTTATTCCTGAAAAAGAGTTCTTTTTACTCCCAGTCTGGAGTTAAGATAACTCTGAAAAAGGGGTTATTTTTACTCCTTACATGGGTTGTTTTTACTCTTTTTGGAGTTAATTTAACTCTGAAAGTGGAGTAAAAATTTCATACACAGGATAACTCCTTTTGGGGGGTTATTTTAACTCCTCAATATCTGGGGTCATTCTTACTCCTGAAAAAGAGTTATTTAAACTCCTTTTTGGAGTTACAATAACTCCCCAAAAAATAACTCCACTGTAAGGAGTTACATTAACCTCACTAGAGGAGTTTATTATAACTCCTTAATAATTACTGTGTAGAGTGAGGAAAACTAGTTTTCTAAAATCTCGATTGTAATCCCTTCCTCATTTTTTTCTTGATCACACCGCTCATTAAAGGGGCTTCTTCACGGACGTCCAGTTTATTTTGTTTAAATTTGCTGATTACTCGCCCTTCATCGCTATGAAACTCAAAGTAAGCAAAGAAATTTCATGTAAATGACAAAATCAGAGATTCGAGACAAACCAATATGTCTCCTGAGCATTATTTTTGAAGTTGCATACAGCCGGCAGAGATCAACTTTGAAAAAATGTTAGGCTGAACAGTTTTCAAAAACTCTAATTTCAATCCGTTTCAATCTTCTTCAGTTTGGCCCATCCGTGGCATCTGTTGTATCTGTTGTGTTATTTTAACCTTCCTTCAATGTTTTAAGCAGTAATATTTTTATGTTTCTCTTAATTTAATTTAATTTAATTTAATTTCAGCCTCCACTGCCTGAATTTGGCTAGATTCGTGTCACAGCTCTTTTTGATGACCAAAGAAAGTAAGATAGGATGACAACAAACCTTTACTTCTTCTTTCAAATTTGTCACCTCCCACGTGGCTACTTTATGAGAGTCTTTCAGAAGCCTTATGGTGCCGGTATTGCCATGCGCAAAGAGCAAATCCATAAACGCTTCCTCGTTTACAAGCTTTGGAGTTCCAAATGTGTTTGGGACAGTTATTTCCCTGCAATGAAACTTGAGTATTTGATGCAGAGGATGCTGGGATGAAAAGGTCCGTTTTAGTATAACACAAAATGGCTCCATCAGATAGTGAATCTTGAAAAGAAAAATTTCAAGAAAGATAGCGTTTATTATTATCATTATCATTATTAGAAGAGTCTTAAGAAAAGACATATATGAAATATGTACAGCACTTTAATATTAATATCATCACCTTTGCGAGGTGCTCCACGATTTGTGCGTAGCCGAGATCTGTGATTTGGACATTAAGCTTAGCCAGCATCCAGTTACCGCCATCTTCAGGAGTGTACACCGCTGAATCTGAAGAAAACAGTATTACTATAAGTTGACCCGGTAAGGGCTGTTACATTGCTAAACAGATAAATGAAGATGTAGAATGATTCTATTAGATCCTTCTACGTTTTTGGCTTTCAACGTAGATCAACATTGTTGGAAAGCGTGCCCTAAAATCAATAAAGTTGCCAAGTTCAAAAGAGATGTGTAGAAACCTAATGAACATATGGCTTCGTGGCAAATTTACGTACAGTTGTTATTAAGATTTCTCGACTTTGTCGCACTGTATCTTCGCTTTTATTTTCAGAAGTTGCTCTTTCCAGATTCCCAAGTCTAATTTTTAGGTACTATTTATCTGGGTTTTTCAACGGACATTCACTAAGTGGTCCTTGAAAGCTAAAAAAAAAAACTTTTGGAAGAGAGTGATAGAGTGATATTGTTTAAAGTGAAATCAGGTTTAGAGTTTAATGTTTGAGTTTCCTATTCAAAAGAGACAGATAATAGGAATGGCTGGGAAGCCTTCCGAAAACTGGTATAACAGGTAGCTCTCCTGGCCTCTGATCTTTAAGCCAAACCCATCATGTATTACTTGGGAAACCCGCCTGCGCTGCAATTTCAACTACATAAATATATGTAGTTAAATGAATGTAACTTTGTAAAACGACAGTGAAATAGCCTAGTTTAGACTAGTTTCGCGAAACAATTGTAAAACTGATGTAAAATACCGTGCTGACGTATCCTTTCCCCGTATTGAAGGACAATTTTGGCAGATATCTACCGATTACAGTTAGTTATGTACAAGAGAGAATGAGCTATTCTCTAGCTCTTGTTATGTACTTGAGCATTTTCAGTCAGTCACATGTATTTAGCATTTTACCTGGTTTATAATCCATTTGAATGGCCACAGGAACAAGCTCATTTTTGCCGTATTTATTCCCCTTAGATGCAAACAAGGCGATAGGAGAGAGAAAGTTCCACATTTTTCTTCGAGGATCTCTATCAGTAAGATCTGGTGATCTTGCCATGTCGTCACACATCTCATATCGTAGAGCGTAAATGCGGCCCTGATCTATAGCCTGCAAAGCAAAAAAAGTGGAACCGTCGTTCAAATTTCTTGAACGAAATAAATACCTAGTACAACTGCCTGGCTGGAAATAAGCTGACTCTGGTCAAACAGCAAAATGGAGAGTTTCTTTTACGCCTATAGCTAAATACAAGCAGAGTAATTAATTATTCTCCCATGTTTTTAATTTGTCATGCAACACAGGTCTTACTAGGTTATGTATTGTTTGATAATGAACAGGCCCGGAGTTTTTTATGTAACCTTGATGCATTGACGACTATTTAAAGGGATCAAATGAAATCGATCTTTTTTTTTCCTTCGATACAAGGTGAGATATTAAGTTTTTATTTATTTATTTATTCCGAGCGAAGCGCCTCGCAAAGAGAGTTTATAATCTCGTAGCGCGCGAAGTACAGTACAGTATCTTTATTAAATCCCCACTACTTGGCTCTTCCGATTTAATTTACAAAATGGAACAAAGAAAGAAGAAGGAGAAAAAGACTAATTTACAAATCTAATTTTTAATAATAAATGGAAAAATAGGAATTAAATTAAATTAAGAAAGGCACGCAGTGCGTGGACCGCGCGTGGATCAAAGCGAGCTGCAAACTCGCAGCGCCCAGCGCGGAGTAGGCGACGACAACAACAAAGCGCGAAGCAGAGAGAACATCGCTTAGCACCGCGATGGCAACGTCGTCAACACGGTGACCACAAACATGTACAGAGGTAGAGACAAAATACTACAATTACACTGCAAACAAACCGGTGAAGAGAGGGAACACCGAGTGCCAACGCTTCAAAAAGCGATGAGGAGATCAGGCAACGCTTGAAGTTTACAATCAAAATTATCTTCTTCGATGCAACGATAGGCAGCAAGAGACACACGATCAGTACAATGCACGTCAAGACTATCTTTCCAATGGACTGAAGACAGCCGATCAGCCTTTAAACCATGAGCAACGATGGGTTTTACAGTAACCTTTATTTTAGAACACTGATAATGTGTGACATGTAGGGAAGCGTTACATTTGTAAACAAAATTTTCGTTACAATTTTCGTTACATTTACTTCCCCAAAACTATCCTAGGTAAAATGTATACAGCTATTTCGAGAAAGGTTGTCGGAGAAAATGTGCACGCGACAATCCCGAAAGGTAATATGGGATATGATCAATACACTGTTCCTGACACTGTAGCTGTCGAACCTACTTTTGTTGCTTTCTTTTAGCTCCCGCAAACACACGTCCGTGGCCTCTCGTATCCTTTTTTTTAACTTCTTTGGACAACAGTGAATTCAAAACCACCCACAACACCTTTCGGGATTGTCGCGTGCACTTTTTCCGACAACTTTTCTCGAAATAGCTGTATCTATGTTTAGCAGCCTTATACATAAACACAGCTGCGGACACTTTTCCTACAAATTCACTCCTCCATGGGTATTTGTTTCTCATGCATGCACACAAATAACTATGAACACTTTTATAAATGATTTGGTACTTTTTACAGAGATGACTCGTTGCTAATGAGGGTACCGCATAACAATAATTATGAGAAATGATCACTTTCATAATTCTTCTCAACTGCATCCTTAATCATGGAGACATTGCTACATGTAATTTCTATTTTAGTATAAGTGATTATAAGATTTGTACCTTACTGTTGCAAACAATTAGTTGTCAAGTGTGATTATGTACTACAACAAGTGTAAACAGTCTCGTTGCTGTAGTTCACTTCGCAAGAAAATCCTTTTTCATGACAGAGCACTGGGTTCAAATTTACCTCAGCCAAAAGGAGATTAACTACATCTCACCTTCCAGTATTAGAGCCAGTGTTGAAACCCGCCCTTTCAAGCTACACAATTTGTTCCAATTCTCTCCCCCTTCCCATACCTGACATTTTATAGGCCTCCCCCCGAGCCTCGCGAGGTTCTGCGATACACGTATTTCTATTTTATTGTATTTTATCGATAAATTGGGAGCAGTCGTTACGTTTCACCAGATTTAACAAAATGATTTAATTTCCTTTGTATTAATTGTCTACTTGCACTGTTGATCAACTTCCTATTTGCGCAGTATTGCTTAGACGATCACTGAGCCAGTCACACATTTCTTGTCGTCATTACATTATCTAGTTAACCTTTTTTCATGAGTACTATTCCATCCAGTGAGGAAATGAAATTGCAAACAGATCCATAAAATAAAAAGCGATACATGTGTAGTTTGGCTGTTTTTTTTTTTTTTCTTTTTATTTCAAAGTATTAGGACTATCCATACCGATTCTAAAGAGTCGTCTGTATCCAGAGCTGCTTGAACGGCTTTTTGCCATTTAAAGGTGGGATTCAATGTTGCCTTTAGTTCCTTCCAATCAAGTCCTATTGGTCCTAATAAGGATAAGACTATAATTGTAAGGTAACGCATAAAATATCTTTTTTCTTTTAAACTAGCTAGCAAGTAGCAATAATCGAAGATTAGTAACTGCGTTCGAGTGTTTGCCATTAAAATTTAGCTGGCAGATAAATGTCAAAAAAGTGAACCCGAATCGAAGTTTTAAGATTCAGTGATCTATGCAGACTAGTTGAATCGGACTTCTGATCCACCGGTTTATTTTTTTATGAGACCGAAGTATCAGCAGTATATTCAGTGCTTTTATATATTTTTAACAACTCAACACGATTGTAATACAATCGTTGTGGTAATATAAAACGATGAAGTGAATAGATCTCAAACAAATATAATTTCAAAAGCAAGGAATTCAAATGCCTTTAAATCTGTTTTAGGTAAGAATTCCGGCCTTGGTAACTTGTAAATCCTGGCAAGTTCAAATTGCTCCTGGAACTCCAAGATTGGGGGATCAGGTTTTGGCGCGAGGGTTAGAATTTAAATTAATTTTTTTGGGATCGATCGCAACCGTTTAATGTACCTACCACGCTGCTCTCCTCTCTTCTCTTCTTTCCCTGCAAAGAACAAAACCAAAATCAGTTGAAAAGTGTCTTTACCTCAATGAGGTGATGGCTAATTTACGGATAACGGTTTAATTTTTAATTTGTTTTATTTCATTTAATTTCATTTCCTTACATTTTACTTACCTCACCAATAATATAGAACAAAGTAGATCGAGTGTCAAAAATAATCCAAGTGGCAATTGAACACTTTTCTCAAGTAAAAACGTTTTGTTTGTTCGCAGAAATCTGCATATCTGCATAGCTACTGATCACGAAAGTGAAATCGATCTACCGGTTGGCAGTTTTTTTCCATCACTGACTGTAATAGTTAAACAGGAACGATTCTCTTTGACACTTTTTAAGGGGACTTGTTTAGAAGTTAAGTATCAGCAAAGTCACAACCTCACGGTGATTGTAAATGTTAGTTTTGAAGTACAATTACTAATTAGAACTGCTTGTAAATAGTGTATTGTAGTGTGAGTAGTGAGTAGGTAGTGTTGTAAGTACTGAGTATTGTAAGTCTTTACATTGTAAACAGAGTAAGTAACTTAGTCTATTGTATTCTAAATATTTTATTGTAAGTAGTGTAAGTATCGTAGTGTTTGTAAGTATTTTTGATTGTTGATTGTTGATTGAATAAATGTTATTAAAGATGAAAAAAAAAAAAAAAAAAACCTCACGGTGATTTTAACATCATTTTTGGCTAATATGTGAAAACTTTAGGTAGATTAGCAAAAACGTAAATGGAGAGCCATCTTTTAGCGCAAACCTAGGGAAAAGATATGCGTCTTCCGCGAGGGTTTACCTTTGCAATTTCCCCATTTGCCTCTGTAGTTTTTTGTGGTTGAGCACCACGGTCGATTGTGATAATCTTTAGTGCACTTCGTATATTTCTTTCCATAATAGGTAAATGGAAAATGGCACCATTCACCTTTTGTGGTCTTTACACTGCAGTCCTCGTCGTCTGAAAGCACAGGAAAAAAGCTTTCGTATAAGATATGTTAATTGTGCCTCCTTACCCGCTTGTTTTTATACCCTAAATTTCGGGGTCATCCGCTCGAGCTTTGTTTGCAAGAGCGCCTAAAGAAATGAGCAACAACGAAGTACTTGGGTAAAATTTTGGCCACGCAAGATGGCGGAGTTGAAGGCACGAGAAAAAGGCACCCAAAGTAAGATGAAAGCACCATTAAGAATTAAAGAGGCGGAGATAGGGAGGAGGAGGGTCAAATTCGCAGCGCGTGTCAAGTCTGGAGACAGAGGACGACTTTGAGGAACACAGCTTGTCTCATATATACCCTAACCTTAAATGAAGTCAAGGCTTCAAGGAGGCAGCGTGGCCGAGAGGTCAGCGCCCTGGACTCGTAATCCCTCGGTCCTAGGTTCGAGTCCGCCCCTGGCCACTTGCTGGATTTGTTCTCGGTCTTCCCGAGTTCTAAGCCTCAGCCACGCTTGCAAATAGCCAACCGGTTGCCTTCCGCCAGTTAGGGTTTTTAATCCTGTTATGTTATGTTTAAATTATTTGTTTCTAAGTATTTGAGTGGAGTGCCTGTAAACTAGCTGGATAAGCTAAGTGCACTTTCCACCATAAACAAGCCTTTAAACCTTTTTTTCTTTTAAGTACTTTTCCAGACGAACTCGTGATAAGAGTGAGTGAGCTAGCTCCTCTTTTGCTCGTGACTAGTAGTTTTACAGCTGTAGTAATATTCCGGCAAGTAACTTCCCAGCTAGTGATTTTCCGGCTAGTAATTGTCCGATTTATCTCGTGATATTCTGTTAATCAATAACTTGGAACCCGCACACAGCCCTTCTCTGCTGAATAACACATGTTTAAGCTGAATTGGTGAAGAGGAGTCAGTACTCCTCTTAGCAAACTAATAAAACTCATTCAGTGACTAAGAGACATAAACATTTTTTATTTGTACGCAAACAAATTCCTGTCAAACCTGTTTTCGAATAAAAAAAATAGTTAGAGTACTACATTTTCTGAGCCCATTATATACTCGATAGCATCAACAAATACTTGATGAAAAGGAAGAAGCACAGTATAGGGTTGTCTCCTTCGCAGCCGTTATTAGCGTCGTCACGCAACGCTCCTCCCCACTAGTAGTTGGTGGAGAGGAGCGTTGCGTGACGACCCTAATAACGGCTGCGAAGGAGACTAAGTACAGGGGCAGTCAACGGCGGTTTCCTCCTAAACGCATTGAAAACACTTTTTAGGCTATCCAGAGTACTTCAGTTTAGATCTCTAGAAATGCATTCTAAGCAGCGCTATAAAATTTGTATCATTCTGTTTTGTCATCCTAGGGCAACTTGAGTCTTTTCGAAATTACAAGCGCTTGAGTATTATTTTCCCGAAAATTTTAGATGCAATTTGACGTATTACGAAAGTGAGAAATTTTCTGATTCCTCTCTCCATCACATTTTAGAATCCGACAATTTCTGGTTTCCCTCTTTGTACGAAAAATAGCCTAACTTGGGAAGTGAAATGTGAAAATCAAGCTTCAGAAAATTGTAGGGAATTTATTAGATAAGCTTCGAAAATTGCACATGGATGGAACGGTCATCTAGAACTTTTAGCCAGTCTTTAGCCCTCCTAAGGTAATAGAAAATTCTATGCAATATTTGCTTCTCCGAACAGTTATTTTACAGAAAACAGTCCTTGGGTGCCCCTGACAGTATGGCTCAGTAGAATGAGGCACTGACAGCCCCCACACTATTATTTTGGGACACCTGCTTGGTTTGTAACTCTATTTATTAGCACTTACCATTAACCAGTAAAATAAACAAATTGAACTTACCCATTCCCTGTTCTTCATTACCTAAAGAAGAGGGAGGCGTAATACAAATTAAATATTATTAAATATAAAGTGAGTAGCACAAAAAAAAAATAGAGTAACAATTAACAATGTTTCTTTTGTTACCTTGACAGTTTCCCCATCTTCCAAAATTATTTTTGAAGATATATTTCGGACTCGTTGAACACCAACGTCTATGATAGTCTTTAGTTGTACACTTGTGATAGACTTTACCACGATAAGTAAACGGGAAATGGCACCATCTTCCGTCAGTCGTTTTTACTGTGCATTGTCTCTTTTCTACACGAAATAAATAAATTAAGGTAGCATTATAATATGTGTGTTTTGTACAAGCGAATAAGGTTACGAGGACCTAGATATTGGTCAAGCTCGATTTATTGCGTTTTCAAAGGACCGATCCAGTTGTGGTCAATAAGAAATTTGCAAAAAAACGAACGAGGCCAATATCTTGCCATTTTGACCTATAAAGCTTGATTAATGAAGGGTTTATGATGGTATCAGAACTAAACAGATCTTTTTTCTCCATGCCAGTTGTGGGACAAAAGCGGGAGATCTCCAGCGGAAGAGATGGATCTATCTTGCCTGCTTGGAGAAACGATCAAACATGACCTGATTTTACAGACGATGGATAAATTCTGGAGTCCTTCCTTGTTTCAACAACCGAGTCAGATCGATTGAGCGAGTTTAAAGAAATAGAACCCGATCATTCTATTTATAACAATACTTAACTGAAAGTACTGAAAGTATCTTATACCTTATAGGATGTCCTATAATACGTTCCTTATAAAGTTTAAGTGTGTTGAAAGCAAGTCTCCGAGTGCCATTGATTTTGCTAACTTCATTGGCACTGAGTTCTGACGATTAAAGTTTTCCATCTCTTTCCCTCTACTGAAAGGTAACTTTTAGTACCCACATCGTTTAAACGTCATGTACGCGGAAAATTACCCTTTGAGAAGAGATTTGAAGATACACTTTGTTTAAGCAACAACTGGTCGCGTAGGCAGAGACGTACCTTGTCCGTGAACTGTCACCCGCTTTAGTGACATGGGATTGGGACCTGCCAGGCGTTGCTGAGTGAAGTGCTTGTCATTTATCCACTCGGGCTTATTGTCGACGAAGGCTTCATATCGTGATGGCAGCCGAGCATACTCCTAATGGTAACAAATATCAAAGTCTATTTGCTGCCTGATTATTGGGCGGCCGGCACAGCCCAATTAAAAATTAGTTTTCGTTGTCTCAATCAAAGAGGCAAAAGGCACCTTAAGAAACTGCGACTGCGACGGCGACGGCAACGGCAACGGCAGCGTCAAAGAGCAATAGGTTTAGTAAGCAAAAAAAACAACTTTGCTGGTGCATCACGCTTTTTTGTACATTTCCTGGCCGTCCCTGCGCGACTACAACGTGAAATGACTAAATTTTACGGGTTTTTTTTGAAGACGGGAACGGCAAGGCGATAAATTCTACCATCTCTAATCTGTCTGAACTCGGGCGTCATCCCTAATCTCTTCAGCTCCAACATAAATTCAGTTCCCTTCCTTTAAGTAACTGGGTGACTTGGGATAATCGCGAAATGGTTTAAAAGAATGCGGAGTCTATTTTTCAGCGACGTTTTCATGGACGTTGCCTTTGTGGGATCGTAAGGTCCCTAAAATATCGGACGGATGATCAGGAAGGAGGGATAGAAGTAGTTATACACTCAGCATGCAAAAAGGTGAGATAAGCATAATACCTTCCAAAGTATTTAGACCACTACAAAGTGTAGCCCAATGTACGCCCACTGTAGGCATCTATTTTAAATCTTTTGATTTATCCGACACGTTATCTTGCCTTGCAAGTTTCATTGGGATTTAAGTACACCAGTGTAGAGAGATAAAAAAAAAATGTCATACTTGTACGCGAAAAATAGCACCAGGAAAACAGCCGACATTTTGCAACGCCACCAGACGTATGTTAGAATACCACGTTTTCGAAAATAGATCGACGTTCACTTTGTAATAGAAAGAAAAAAAACAACAACACAAGCCTTTCCTATTTCTCATCCGTAAATAGACAGAGTCATCATATAGTAAACCGCTCTAATTTTGTAATTCAAGGTTAAGAAAGAAACTCAGGAAACTAATGTAAAAGTGGATTTCAGTTTTCAGATTTGAACGGGTGTGTGGTAGTGTTGGTGTCATATGGAAAGCTTTTTGGAGAGATACACCGTCGAAGGACTTGAGTTTGATGCTGGGCCAAGAATTTCTTTTGTTTTAATACTGATTTAACTGTCATTAATTTTCGTTGCGTCAAAAGAAAAAGAAAACCACGCGTCTTAACAATGTCACGACCGTTACAATTTACGACAGGAAAGTTAACATATACAATCAGGGAACACATACAACATGGTGGGCTAGTCATGTGCAATTGACAAAACAATATATTAATTTCTTTGCATAGAATTTGCATGGACAAAGAGTGTTTTAAATTCAAACATTCTCAGTAAACGAAAGCGATATTGTTAGCGTCAACTAAGTTGGCCGTTGTAACATCAGTTTACTCTAGCAATACACTGACGTCACGGAGGCGATTTTAAAATTCAAATATAAGATCTATTACATCACCTGCGCATATAACCTGATATTTAGCCCCGTTCACTCTTAACTGAATAGAGAGTTTTAGATCCGAGTTTACGCGAACCTCTAACCGCTGGAGGTCACGTGACAAGTCCTTCGCGTCACGTTTGAGGTTTACGACGTGCGTTTTCAACGTGGGGAGGTAGGTTTTCACGTACGTCATTTACTTGAAAGCTTTTAGTGTATAATTCTTGTTTCATCCTACTTAATGATACAAAAATGTTGTGAAGCAAGTCTTTGTCCATTAAAAGAGACACAAATTCGGGCGCAATGCTAAATTTTATAAATCCTATTGGATCTTGAAAACAAGTGCCATTCATGGCTGCTGATTCAAAATGGCGGCCGTAATTTAATCCACCGCCAATCTAAATCGAACAAGACGCTACGGAGCTAGCGTACACTTCGGCGTCGTGGTTATGGAACTAATTAATTGTAAATGCGGAGGAATAGTAAGAAATCAAATATGGTAAGAGTAAGGTGTGAAATTATGGGATTTGTCAGGATATTCTGAAAAGAGCAACATCCAAGAGGCCTACTTGCCAAAAACTAGCTTTTCAGGACAAATTGTCTCCGCGATATTAGCCCATTTATGCTCTGATGACTCCATACAAATCCTTCTAAAAAACAATTCTCTATTTTCCTTAGTCACATCAGGCTTCAAAAACAGCATAGCAGTCTCATGTACTGATTAAAGATATGTAAGGCATGGGTAAGGAGTCAATTACGTTGAGCATGGAATTGGCTCAAAGTCAAAGTCACGAGTTCGAATGTTTTGAGGATAATTATTCACTGACTATCAGCACGCAGGGATGTCGGATTAACACAAGGAAGTTTAACACCAAAGGAACATAGCCTTTACAGAGCTTTAAAACACAGCATCCACCAACACAAACTTGACTTGAACTTTGAGTAAAACTAAACAGCCTCTACCAATAATAACAAACTCTCACTTGAACTTCAGATATCTTACGGCTTCCGGGAACTTGTAAACACAATACCTGAAAATCGACCTTCGTCACACTTGACTAAACACAGCAGTCCAGCTCGTGGG
Source organism: Porites lutea (assembly GCF_958299795.1). Classification (NCBI taxonomy): domain Eukaryota; kingdom Metazoa; phylum Cnidaria; class Anthozoa; order Scleractinia; family Poritidae; genus Porites; species Porites lutea. The sequence goes on from NC_133206.1 coordinate 5,811,506, forward strand.
AAAAAACTTAGTTCTTCAAAAGAATTCGCTTAGAACTTGTATACCGTTTGACATAATGAAATGGAAACATGCCCTAATTAATTATTCTTGGATAATCCAAAAGCGTAGAGAACGTTCGAGAAAGTCACGCAACGCATGAAAGCATTTTTTGCAGCATTTTGTAACTTTCAATTCATCATAAAACAGTTCGAAAGGAGGGCTCACTCGTGAAATGTTTTTCAACACTCGAAGAGAAATTTCGTGTCTCTGCGCGGCCACGAAATATCCTCTATTTATTCCTCGAGTAATTAAAGACTAAACTCGAAGTGATCTCAAGATATCACGAAGTAGTCCGGTCTCATTTCGTGAAATAGTTGAAACAAGCCGAAAAGTCACGAACTTGCACGCCCAATCTTGTCCCGAAACTAGTGCATCATTTTATAACTATTTTTCACATTCCAAACTACCTTGGGTCGCAGTAGCGCAATCGGCTAATCCCTCAACTTAGAGTCTCCTCTGATCTGACGGGTCACACACGTGAGTCGGTTCAAACCCCGGGAAAGCCAAAATAATAATTCTTTCTTCCTCGAAAAAGTTAAAGAATAAATCAAAGAAATCGAAGTGATCTCGAGATAGCTCGAATTAATTCGGCTCTCATTTCGTCAAATAGCCGAATAAAACCGAAAACCTACAGACTTTGCATGCCCAATCTTGTCAAAAAATTGTAACTTTGATACATTCCTGAGCGTCGCGAAACCTTTACTTCGCGCTCCGCCGAAGTAATTATGTTTGAAAGTCGAACCGCAAACCGCGGTTAGAGGTTCGCGGTAAACTCGGCTCTAAAACTCTCTAATGTCAAACGTTAGCAGTTATCTGACTTAAGGTTTCATACAGATGACCACGGTCTTTGAATAACAAAACAACATACTTACGCCAATTGCAGGTTCTAGAGCCGACTGAAAAAACGCTGACAACTTCAGATACTCTGTTATATCCGTGATTTCCTGACCAGCGGTTATACTGTTGTACAAGTGGAAGGATTTATTGCTTGCTTGCGAGGTTTGAAGATATGCCGAAGCGTAGTATCTTATAAAGGGATCTTGCAAAGCAATAGCTCTCAGCTGCTCAGAGGTCATGTTCAGTAACGCAAAGCCATGTAAATCTGGATCATGTTTTAAGGTCCAGATCTTCTTGTTCTGATTTAAGGCAGCATTTCTCGACACTTTACAGGCAGGACTGGCGTGCTGGAGAAGGGATACTTCACATGGCGTCGCTGATACATACCTTGGTGAAATTAAGAAGTTGTTTGTCAGTGTGTAATGCGAAATAGCCAATTGAAAGTTATTCAATGTAGTTTGGATAAGGGAAATAATTCGAAGAGACTGAAATAAACCCTATACAATTTTCGCTAATATCGGAAAATGTATTATATTCAACAACACATGTGTTCAAATTTTTCTCAAGATTGAAACAGTGAGCAGCACCACTACGAACGTTTGGTGAGATTTCAGTGCAGCCCCATAAATCTATTATGCATGTAGCAATCTCATACTGTTTCACATGAATGGAGTCGAAACAACTATGCATAATAGATGGCGCTTAACGGAATTCTAAGCCAATTGAATATCCCTGTACATATTCCTTTGACCGAATTGAGATGATTTTACATTCAAGAAAAACTTGAAAGTTTTCAAAAGTTCATCTCTATGTTTGTAGCTTCAAATTTAACGCCCACGACATTTAAGAGCGCCGGTCAGGAAAAATCGACCAAAATCTTAATTTCGTGGCAAGAGTTGAAAAATCAGTTTCTTTCATTTTTTGTTCATAGATAGCTTTTAGGTAGATAAGAAACCTAAAGTAGATTGCTCCTGCCGAAAGCTTTGTATTTGTGAGAAAAATTAGAAGATCGGTTTTCGATGTCGGAGTCTCAGACTGCCCTAATTTTTAACCTGAAATTCGCTAACATTAACTTTCCTCGCGTTCGCAAACAAAGTCGCATGGAGAAATTTGGACTCTTTCCATAAACAGAAAAATTATTTTTCTTCCACTAGAAGATACTTTCGGGGCAATAGCGAAGCTTGTCGTACTGAAATAATTCAAGAATGAGGGATAGGTTTTCACGATAACAAAAACTTAAGTTCGTTACTCATTTTCGACGGCAATGTTTAACATGTGGTATAACTCCAAATTCTCTTAATGCTATTTAAATCACACATTTAGACATTCATTTAAAACATACCTGGGAATTGGCTTGGGTTATTGAACGTAATCTCCGTAAGACACCATCGAAGTTCAGGAATTTTCATGGTAGGCCGGCGGTAATTGTGTAAACACTTCCACTTTCGAAACGCACAAAAGTAGACATTTACAGCCTAAAGGCTCGGTTTTTTTGTACTTCTTGTAGGTTTTCCCATTGCAAAATTTCTTTTTTCAATCAAAGAGTGGGGTAAAAAGGTGAAACTGGGTCAATTTTAGCCATTTTAAAACGCTAAACCCTACCAGACGGCGACTCTGCGTGACAAGCTAATCCGTGACTGCACGTGACATAACGTACGTTTGAAGAGACGAAGCCGTTAAAATGACAGTCACGGAATCACGGTAGTAACGCAACGCAATTCTTGAAAGAGTAACATTTTCGATCCCGACAGTATTTTGAAGAAGAAAAAGTCAAACGCGCTTTTTCTGGCACTCACTTTTTATCGAAAAATATGGACTTTGACAATAGTAATTCGCTAAGGATGACGGAACAGGAAGATATTTCGTCTTCTTGCTTTACGATCGAGGAAACTTGGAGCCGTTAAATAAGTTATTTTGGTCACGCTTCACTATTTTTACCGAACTTTGCTGCTTTCGTTTGGAGGCTGCCTAAAGGAACCCAAGCCAATTCTCAGGTATGCTTTAGATGAGTGTCTAAATGTGTGAATAAACGAGGACCGGGAACATTTGGAGGTATACCACATGAAGAAAAATGCCGCAGAAAACAACTACTAAATTAAAGTTTTTGTCACCGTAAAAACCTGTTCTTCGTTTCTGAATTATGTTAGTTCAACGAGTCTTGATATTTCTTTGAACGTAGCTTCTAGTGAAAGAAGAAGAGTTGTTCTATTGATGGAAAGTGTCCAAATTTCTCCTTGCGACCTTATTCGCGAACGCGAGAAGAGTTGATGTTAGCAAATTTCGGGTTGAAAATACGGCCATTTGAGACTCCGACCGCGAAAACTGATATTCTTACTTCTTTCGAAAATAAAAGGTTTTTTGCGAGAACAACGTACATCAGATTACTTATCTACCTAAACGCTATTTATGGACAAAAAATGAAGGCAATCGCTTTTTCAACCCTTGCTACTCGATGGTCGATATTTCCTGACCGTCGCTCTTAAAATCTTATTATCCGTCTCTAGCCTGCATAACAGGCGATTTATGAGCCAAGCGAAGCGAACGCGGCATTTTGCGCGAAGTGCGGAACGAGTGCGATGCACGAGACCAGGGGAGGAGAAAAATAAAGCGCTTGTTACCAGTCCATCGTTCTGACTCTTCCCACGTTCACTACATAAACGTTGCGTTCCGGTTGGTTTAATTGCTGAACGCATTGTTTTGGCATGTTTCTCTGGTATGCCTAAAACAAAATAACCGTTACGTCACGCATTCATGTTCTTTTGACGATGCTATTCGAGAAGCCTTTCTGTTATTTCCAAATGTTCCAGAAACAAGAGAAAAACAAAACAAATGTTTAAATTTATTGCTTAAGAGGAAAGATGTTCTCGGATTGCTTCCAACTAGGTTTGGAAAAAGCCTGATTTACTGACTTTAAATTAGCTAGGATCGCATCGCAGCGATCATAGCGATCATATGGAAACCACTTTCCAGCGATCGCAATACTACTACTTGTGGGCGTAGGTAAGCGGAAGAGCCAGAATAATGGACTGGTAACAGGCGCTTCATTTTTCTCCTCCCTTCGTTTTTCGCTTCGCACTCATTTCGCGCTTCGTGCAAAATACTGCGTTCGCCTCGCTTGGCTCATAAAGCGCCTCAGTTATGCAGGCTAACCTGTCCTTGGCTTAAGTTATGGTTTTTTTTGGGGGGGGGGGTTGTTTTGTTTGTTTTTTTGTTTGTTTGTTTGTTTGTTTTTTTCTAGAAAGTTTGAATCCGTTGGCACTTTCAAAACATCGGGTAGAGATGGTCAGGAAAAAAAAAACGTCGTCGCCCCATAAATTAAAAACACAAATTAAATTACGAACTGATTTCAAAGCAGACGCAAAATAAAATTGCGTGTTTATTCAAAGTTTATTTTAAGCCTGAATTCATCTTTTCTAATTATCCTTGGCTTTCTAATATTTCCCAGAAAAATGGAGCGGAAAACTTAGACGTGTTCTGTCAGATATATCCGACCATAATCCAGGTCGGTTACGAGATTTAACTCATTACAAGCCGCAGGCTCGATTTTCGGGGGATTGCGACGTTCAGCGTCGCAATCTTCGCATATTTCTGAAGGGCGAGGCGCCAAGTCTATTGTTTTGAGGGTTATATTACATCAAGAGACCCTGAGCCTATCTTAAAGCTGTCAACAATGTTCGTTTTATTGAGCAATCTTTCATCTTCGACACTTAATCCAGTTTATCTTAAGTGGACACCCAACCTAGTTGCTCACGTGCACTGTCGAAAGCATAATATCAAATAGACTTCAAAAATTCTGCATTGGAGCTTCACTCTTCGTCTTTAATTTCAGCCGACCCACTCAATAAACAATAAATAAGAACAATATTACCGAAAAATAATTACAACTGAGAACTTGATGAATAAACAATGAAAACAACAACTCAATTATCTCTCAGGGAGATTACCCGCCAAAGCGGATGCCCGCGAGGTTTGTTCGGTTTCAACATAGACGGAGGAAATTTTTACATCGCTAGTATAAATCTGGCCTAATTGTCACATTTGATCGAAGAGAGATATTTACACAAAAAAAAACTATCACAGTTCACAAATGATTTAGACATTATCTTAATATTTTACCTTAAACTGTCGAAATTAAAGTATTGCCGCCCGCGGACAAAACTAGCTTTTTTCCGGTTTCCGGTGTACATCAAACACAGGCATCACGCTGAACATTGTCCAGACTGAGAGCCGTAGATCAGAAAAAAAATCACAATTACTACATTTCGCTTTTGAAACCAACACCACTTGTCGTAAGATTGGGCGCATCGCATAAGAGCTAAAGACTTAAGAGGGAGACAAAATAAAAATCTACTGAATTATACACACTAACGATATGAACAAAAACAACAACTCTGTAACGACTAGCTAAAACACGATCGATTCAAGCTGTGACTTACTTTATACTTTATCACAGCTTCTTAAGTATGGGCGCGCTGCCTGTAAGCCATTTGGAAGAGGAGAGAAAAATCTACCGAATTATACAAACTAAAGCAATGTAAAAAAGCTGCATTTACTAGCTAAAACACGATCGATTTTAGCTATGTACTATTCACTTTAAGAAAATCTCCCTTCACCTCTTAAACTTGGGCGCGCTGCCTGTAAGCCAAAAGGGAGAGGAGAGAATAATCTACTGATTTACCAAACTAACACAGCGTATAAAAACTGCAATTGGCTAGGTAGTAACACATGATCGACTCAAACTACGAATGTTTCAATCTAAAAAAATCTCTCTTCACCTCTTAAACTTGGGCGCGCCGCCTGGAAGCCAAGGGGGAGAGGAAAGAGTAACCAAACTAACACAGCGTATGAAAACTGCAATTGCGTAGCAAGTAAAACATGGTCTATTCAGGGTACGAGTTTTTTACCGTTGAAAAAAATCTCTCTTCACCTCTTAAACTTGGGCGCGCCGCCTGTAAGCTAAGAGGGAGAGGAGAGAAAAAAATTACTAAATTATCCAACCTAACAACGCATGAAACCGCAATTGGCTAGCTAGCTAAAACATGACGATTCAATCTACGAGTTTTTTACCTTAAAAAATCTCTCTTCACCTCTTAAACTTGGGCGTGTCGCCTGTAAGCCAAGAGGGAGAGGAGAGAATAATCCCCTGAATTATCCAAACTAACATAGCGCATGAAAACTGCAATTGGCTAGGTAGTAAAACATGATCAATTCAAGCTACGAGTTTTTTACCCTTGAAAAAAACTCTCTTCACCTCTTAAACTTGGGCGCGCTGCCTGTAAGCTAAGAGGGAGAGGAGAGAATAACCTACTGAATTATCCGAACTTACACAGCGTATAAAAACTGCAATAGGCTAGCTAGTAAAACATGATCGACTCAAGCTACGAGTGTTTCAATTTAAATAAATCTGTCTTCACCTCTTAAACTTGGGCGCGCCGCCTGTAAGCTAAGAGGGAGAGGAGAGAATACCTACTGAATTATCCGAGTGTTACCCTTGAAAAAAATCTCTTCACCTCTTTAACTTGGGCGCGCCGCCTGTAAGCCAAGAGGGAGAGGAGAGAATAATCCACTGAATTATCCAAACTAACATAGCGCATGAAAACTGCAATTGGCTAGATAGTAAAACATGATCGATTCAAGCTACACGTTTTTTACCCTTGAAAAAATCTCTCTTCACCTCTTAAACTTGGGCGCGCCGCCTGTAAGCTAAGAGGGAGAGGAGAGAATAACCTACTGAATTATCCGAACTAACACAGCGTATAAAAACTGCAATATGCTAGCTTGTAAAACATGATCGACTAAAGCTACGAGTGTTTCAATTTAAATAAATCTCTCTTCACCTCTTAAACTTGGGCGTGCCGCCTGGAAGCCAAGAGGGAGAGGAAAGAGTAACCAAACTAACACAGCGTAAGAAAACTGCAATTGGCTAGCTAGTAAAACATGGTCTATTCAGGCTACGAGCTTTTTGCCCTACTGAATTATCCGAACTAACACAGGATATGAAAATTGCAATTGGCTAGCAAAAACACGATCGATTTAAGGATCCGAGTTCTTTTTACTTAAAAAATCTCTCTTCACAAAATGCGTTCCTATAATCCATTCCTAGAAATTTGGATCTGTAAATCACTTTCGGTGAAAATCTAACATCGTGCAGAAAATACTAAACGAGCTTGACCCAGCGTGACATAAATTGAAGGAATCATCACATTCACGGACAAGCTATTCAGATCCAGGAGGCACTTTGGAGAAGACTAAACAACCTAAAACTCTTATTTAACCGCAAAGGAAGAGATTTACGTTTCAAAAGAGGTCGAAGAAAGTACTCTTGCATCAGAGGACAAATCATGCCGACCAGAAACAATAACCGCAGAAAATCAATATGCGTGTCATGACCTCTCAGTATGAAACAAGCGGCAAAATTCACATTTACTCATTCAAAGAGTAGAACCCAGAATATAATATACCCACCGGAGAAAACAATTTTTGGAACAAGCAGCATTTTGGCACGAGGTAAAAGTCGTGTGTTGCCTACCAGCCCCCTTTTTACACTCTGTTAGATGGTTCGAGCATTTTGGCGGGATCACGGCTCTTTTGGCGCGTGTTGTAAATGCCCTTTGAATTATAATATTTGTGCGTTATTGTATAGTGATCGAGGATATACACAATACCAAAGGCAAGTAAATATTTTCCTCAGTTTTCCTCAGTGTCGTCAAACCGGCTTCACCGATGTGCTCGAACTCCGCATGCGAGAGCCATAACAAGCTGCTCCTCTACCTTTTAAATAATAAAGGTCTCTCTTACCTTATATCGGCGAACACAGTTTCTGTCCTTCGGACATAATGCGAAATAACATCCAGAGCTCTTCACGTTGAACTTTTGAAACCATTTCGGCGACAATATGTAACTTACCAGGTAACGTACCGAATAATTATTACTTTGGAGGGTTCGAATTCGACCTTCATAAAGCGCTAGATTTTGCCTTTCGCTTAAGAAATGAAAAAAATATTTCTTTTTTTTCCAAGACTTGCACCAAGACCCTTTTTTAACACCAACTATGAATTCAAGTATTTTCATTAAGTGATTTTGAAGAGAACCATAGCTGAGTTAAAATATCTCGCTCCGATGGTATAAATTCGGCGCGCAGAAGACAAGCTCTGATATTTGACGCAAATTTGTGTCCTGTCCTAAAATGAGTTTATTGACAGATGAACTGACAGAAAGCGATTAATGTGCACACCTGAGGTGCGCAAGGAAATGTGTCAAGACTAACGCCTTGTAGTTACTTGAGTCCAGTTTGTGGGTATCTCCATGGAAATTAAGGATCCCTGGTGCGTGCACGAAAATCGACCTTGCGGCTCGTAATGACCAATCAGGCATTTTGGAGCTTTGAAAGAGCCTCTTCAAAAGTAGCCTGGGAACGCAGACGTATTTTTGGTCGCCGCTTCTCTCCATGCGAAAAGTAACTTTTCGGTTGGAGACAAGCGGCCACCATAAACATGTCTGCGTTCCCAAGTTACTTCGAAGGTATTGGAGAAAAATTTTCATTATTTTCGTCGTGGAGTAACAATATCAATCACGATTTATACTGGATATTGCTGGTAAGGGGAGGAGGAAAATAAAGCGCCTGTTACCAGCCCATTGTTCTGGCTCTTCCCACGTTCACTACAGGAATTTTGCGTTCCAATTGGTTGATTGGTGACACGTTGTTCTGGCGAGATTCTGGCATGTTTGTCTGAAACAAAATGGCCGTCACGCAGTCATGTTCTTTTGACGATGCTGTTCGAGAAGCTTTCGTTTATTTCCAAATGTTCCAGAAATAAAGGAAAAACAAAAGAGGAAAGATGTTCTTGAATTGCTTCCAACTAGGTTTGGATAAAGTCTCAAATTACTAACTTTTCGAAATTAAGTGTTGACAGGCCAAACACTACTCATAAGCTCGTGATAATGTGAAACGCATGACCATGGAATTTGTTCGAACAACAGGTTTTCCCTCTTTCTTCTTCGCCGTTGTTGCCAAACTGGACATAAACTAGACTGACCGAGCAAATCTTAGTTTATTAATTTTGCCGCACCCAGTCTTATATTATTGAAGGTGATTTTCGCCCTACTAGTTGTTATTCCTGTGGTTTTATGCTGCTGTCGGTGTTTCTGGTAGCCAGAAAGGTGAAAATTTTTGAGAAGTAGATCTTGTTTTCGTTGGTCCATTTAAACATCACCGCCGTTGGTCAATACTTGTGGGCATAGGTGGGCGGAAGAGCCAGAAAAATAGACTGGTAACTGGCGCTTTATTTTTCTCCTCCCTTCGTCTTGCGCTTCCCGCTCGTTTCGCGCTTCGCTCAAAATGCCGGAGGTAAATTACCGAAATTACATCATCGATAAACTCACGTGTGAGATTATGGAAAATAAACCATTTGGGTCCTGGATGTAGTTTTTATGAATTTTACGAGTGGTATATTTTCCAGTAAGACACTTGCGTCCATATAATAAAATAGGCCACTTCCGAGTTCAAAAAACCCTCACTTTCAAAATGAGGCTAGGTGCACAACCTTTCTTGTGAAAATGAGTTTTATTTGCATGAGAATGAAAAATGATTTCCATATCAAAGGCTGAGCACTTACCTTCGTTTTGAAACAGAGACTCGGGGGAACTCGGAAATGGCCTGTTCAAAGAAGCTGAAATCAAGTGTGCGCATTTTTCTCTACTTTCGAAAAATGTATTCAGCAAATCTGCTCAAATTTTTCAAAAGCTTAACACAGTCAGCAGCACCACTGCGAACTTTTGGTAAGATTCTCCGCCAGCGGGATACATCAGCAGAATAACTACGAGCTGAAGGCCGATAAACGACTTGGACCACAGGTGGCCCAGACGAAGGGTATGTCAGTAACATGGACAAAATGGGACGAGTCGTCGAATCTCCCATCAACTAAAATAGTCCAGAAGTCAAAATATAACAACAATTCTTCAGCTAATTATAATCTTAGAGGAAAACACATCCTCGAGCTACCCAAAGTAAATACAACCACCTATGGACTTAAATCGTGGCGTTATACAGCAGGTAAGATTTGGAACGCTCTTCCGGATCAGTTTCGTGCCGCTAATAAAATCGGAACATTTAAGAACTTGATGTCTAAGTTGGATTTCTCAAGTTTTAAATTTTAATCACGCAAATACATGTAAATACATCTTGCTTAGTTTTAACATCATTATGTAATAATCTCGTGATCTACTCTTAGTTTTACTAATTTTTAACTGTATATATCTATATATTTTTCTGTCTGGATTTGTTAAAACGTGGCTAAAGAAATTTCAAGTGCATTTTGACTATTTGACATCTAAGTGGAATGGGAAGCAGTTAAAAGTCACTAGCTGAAGCTAAACAATGACAGCATTATTGCTGGCAATAGACGGTAAAGTTCTCTCGCAGAAGTAACAGGATTTTACGATGAAATAAACAACACTTGAAACGTCCAGAAATTGTAGTCTTTTAGTCAGTCAAACCGTGAGGCCCACAGCTCAGTGTCGGCCGAAAACAGATTAAGAATCCACAATCTTTGAGCACAGAATAGGCTTTCTAAGACAAAATCACCTGAACTAAGCACTCACGAAGCGTTTTTATGCTTGTCACAAAGTATTCTAGTAACACGAGATCAACCGCACATACCTGAGATTTGTCTGTCAACACTTTCGGTAAATCACACAATAAATGACTTTCGCGGCAATCACAACATCGTCAAATTACTCCGTAAAACTCTCGCCTTCTCCACATAAATCGTCACATGGAACTTTTCTCGACTCACTGACAGTCGATTTATTCAAGATCCCGGATGTAAACCAACGGTTGAAGAGAAGACATACAGCCCCCGCCTTCCGAACAATTTTTTGGCCTGGTCAGAAATCAGCATGAATTTCCATCTTGCCTAATAGATTTCAACCCTAGAACCTACTTTGTGAGGCCAAAGACTTGTTACTGCCAACAACAAAGCTCGTAATATCCAATCTTTCCGTCTCAAGCCCGGGATCAGTCTATTATCACCCGTGTAGCCCGAAATGAGACGAAATACCAGAAGATATTGGACGCAGCAGACTTTGCCAGACGTGAGAGTTGTTCCTTCATAAGGCTTAATGATGCCTTCGGGAAAACTTTGCTCAAGGCAGCCAAAAAAACTCTAAGACAACTCACTATGAAAGCCGAGTTCAGTCTAATACGCCCGCTGATTTCAAACTGACATACAGAGAGAATTATGGGAAGTTATGAAAAACATTTTTTTTGGGGGGGGGGGGGGAGGGGTAATAGGTTAATAGCGAGCGAGAAACTCATCAAAGTCTATCTACTGTGGCCTATCCGGTACCGATTAGAAGTACCCACATTTTGAAGACTTTTTTATCAACCAAAGATGGCTGAAATTTCGAATCTTTTATCACATTTCAACGCCATGTGTGATAATAAATGGGTAAAGTCTGCTGAGAGCTACAATCTGTTGGGCGGTTTCGAGGGCGTTTTATGCCCGAGCAATCACTTTGTATTTTCAAAGTGGTTATATTTGAAAGGAATTTGACTATAAGTATTTTAATTCGAAGAAGGACTGGTGAATATAAATGGTGTGTTTCAGTGCGATAGGAACCCAAAGAAAGGTGCCACGCAGCATGCAAGCCGGCACAACGTAAACAAGCCTGCTCAAAATTTGAAAAAGAAACATTGGAAACTTTATTTATTCAAAAGAACAGATCAGTATTCTGGCCAGGAAATTTCTTTGAAGACTGCTTGAGTCAGTACCGGGTAGATTGTGCTTCAGAGAATTGTTTGTCGCATCGAAAGGTTAAATTTTATTCGTAACTGCCGTTGTAAACTGAGCTCCTATGAGCGCGATGCTGTAATAAATCCTCCTTTGGCAATTAGCTTCACAGCGTAGCGGCTGTTTTTTTACATCAGTCATGCTTTTGGTTCTCCTCAGGCCTGGGTTCTCCTAGTGAACCTAGCCAAGCTTATCACAGGGGCACCCAGCGAGAATATAGTTCAAATCCACTTAAACATAGCATTGTTAAACATATTTTAGTATTTAAACGGTAGATATGAGCATATTTTTATCCCCTAAAAATTTCTCACCTGTTCGGATTTCCTAGCTGAAAGTCTAGTGATCCGAAAATTATAGGGATCAAACCTTATCTTTTCGAAAATTCCAGCCAGAAAAAAGGCTCTCGAAAATTCTAGGCGACCTTTTTAGGGTAACAATCGGTTTGCTATTTTTTAGATGTTCGAAAATCCTAGGAGAGGCAGGCAAGCAAGAAATTTTACACAAAATGTTCCGAAAATTCTAGATCTCAAATCGTCTTCCGAACTGCAGATATTTTCCCAAAATTCACGTTGGGTGCCCCTGCCTCTCAGTTGCCGGGTCTTACAGAACTTTGTGTTTACAGTGCGACCGAGCTTCTCGACACTTCTTCTCGATACTTCTCGACAGATCAGTGAAACACAATGTAAAACCCTTCTTACTCAAAGTAACGCTGAAATTCTCCTTTAAAGCATAGTGAATATATTAAGCCAACTCGATAATCTCAAAAGCAGAGGCTGCTGAACCGAAACATGTTTGGAAACATTCCACATTGAGCACTGCGATGTTCATTTCGCGCGTGCTGAAGATTACTGATCATGATATGTCACTTACGCAGTGATAATATGATATGAAACGAGGTGCATCTGCGAGCAAACTAAAGAAAAATTGTTATTTATACGAAGATTCATTATTGATCTTGATGTCAAGTAAAACACTATACATTACTCGACGATAACTTTAACACAGCTTATATTGTATATTGCTTGTATGTAATTATTAATTAAAATTTGTTATCGATCGCAGATTGAGGCGGTCACTCACATGTATCAATTGACAATAAAATTTTCTAGCAGTATCATGTTGTGAAGGTTGGAACGGTCCCACTTACTAAAATAGCCAAAAAGGCCGTTTTATGATATCCATAAGAGTTAATGGGCATGAGAGAAATCCTTGAGTATATATTTTGATAACCTGTGAAGTCCTGCATAGTCCACTCAACAACGAGCTGTAAATAAAAATTATTATGCGAATATCTAGGAACATTCTGAAGGTAAAACCAAGTAAGCCATACCTGAAGATTGTTATCAAGAATAACAGAAAAAGCTGTAGATTCATACTCATAGTCCAACTTGTTGATTGAGTGGCACTGTTTGCTTGTATTTGAGACGTCGATTGGCCGGAGTGTCTCTGAACCTTAGCTTTGTATGTATTATGGGTGTCCCTTTTTCTACCTGAATGGTTTTAAAACTTATTTCCATCCCAACACAATTCATTGCTCGTATTTTCATCAAATTTTAATGGTGTTTAAAACCGGCCCCTCTGGGCATTTGAAAACAAAAAACAAAATTTGAATAAGAACAAGAGAGCTTTATCCTCTCTTGATAAGAACTGAAATAAAATAGTTTCGCTTCCCTGCTTTAGCATTCAGCGTTATGTTTTTCTTTTGAGAAGTGGATCGCAAGTTAAAATGATGTAATTTTCGCTACGATCAAGATGTTCTTTAACACCTCATTGTGTTTACATTTTTCAAAAGGTTCAGTCAATGAAAAGCATTGCTGTGTACTTGAAACCGGCCCCTCTGGGCATTTAAAAACAAAGAACAAAGGAAGGAAATACGTGCTCCAGTCAAAAGACTCACATTTTCTTTAGAAAAACACTAAGCTTGAATCTACTGTGTCACAATGCAATTCTCCATAGTTGATGTCTCTTCTTCATATTAAGCTGCACTTCATTCTTATAACTTTGGATCTGTAAATCACTGCCCGTGGTAATTGAACATCCTGCAAAAAAACTAACGAGCTGGGCCCAGCGTGATACAACATTGCAGATTTACGGACTAGAGAAAATCGCTTAAATAGTTATTCCGATCCAGAAGGTACATTGGAGAAAATTAGAGCCCTTACTCAGCCGTAATAAAAAGTTTTACGCTTTAAAAGGGGTCAAAGAATATGCTTTTGTATCAGAGGGCAAATCCTGCAGACTAGAAACAAAAACCACAGTATATCGATATGTATGCTATGATCGACCTCTCAGTACGGGAACAGGCAGCTTAAATCACATTTTAAAAAATGTAAAACCTTCCAGAGGATAATCTACCCAGCGGAAGGAAAAAACGTTTTTGGAACAAGCAGCATTTTGCCATAACGTAGAAGTCGCGTAGGCCTTTATACAAGCGCCTTTTATTGCTACCGAAGTCGGAAATCGGAAAAGGGAAGTCGGAAGTCGGAAGTCGGAAGTTGGAAGATCCTCCTCGGCTTTCGTAGTACAAAATTACGTAGACATGAAAAATACTCCGACCTGATATTTGCATTCCTGTTCACACTGTCACGAAGATAAAGACAGAAACTTATATTCGATAGGTGACGATCCACTTTCAAGATCAAAGCGGTGTAGTTCCACGCTCCGTTACAGAAACCTCTCCGAAACCATCATTCTATAAGATACGCAATTACGTACTTGGAACTTCAGGGCGGAAAAACGTTCTGCGCATCTCTTATCGCAGGCTCAAGGCGGGCTTTTCCGTGTGATTTGTGTCGTTTCCAGTGTTAATGTTTGTCACTGAGAGAGTTCTGACTGAGACTGAATGAAATGCTCGAGGTACGAACGTTTGCTCCTTATAAAGCCTTTTTTAAAACATAAATTTAAAATCATCCCAATTCGGTTTAAAGAACATGGATACTTAATTGGGTGCAAAGCCCCATGGATTTATTATGCATAGATGTTTCGACTCTATTAATAAATAATTTGTGTGAAACAATATGAGAATGGTAGTCTTTTCACTAGAGCCTAAATAAGCTAAGAAATATTTCAAGACAAGTAAATTTTAATTACTTCAAGTAAAATAAAGCTTCACACACAACCGACTCTTTTTTACTCCAGGTTAACTTAAGGCCATTTTCCCACGCAACATAATTAAGATTGATTGACATGTTTTGCTTTTCTCAGAGCTCAAGAAACCGCACGTAACCGTAAGTCAGCTAAGTCGGTCATAAGGATGGTTTTCAAGTCGATTGAAACTTTCTTGAATCGTTTCAACTTTCCGACTTTAATGAGATGCAAAGTAAAGTTACTTGAAATTTTACTTAGGCCTTCACACACTGATTTTTGGCTAAGTAAAACTTAGCAGCTCTTAAGTCTTACTTAAGAGCCTAGTGTAAAGACAACCATTGTTGCATGCATGAATAATGAATATATGGGACTATAAGCACTAAAAAAGCTGCTCACTATTTCAACTATTTGAAAATATTTGAATGCAGGTGCTGTTGAAAATTGCAATCACTCTTTTTCTGATCTAGATAGTCACAAAAAGGTGAATTTTAAAGTAGTACGTGAATGCATTCCATTTTTCATAATTGTTTTTAATAAATGCACAAAGGGGTCGAAGTGCTTATAAATACTATTAAAAGCTGATGAAAATCCGGTGATGTACTGTGTTGGAATGGAAATAAACTTTTAATTACCTAATCATGTAGAAAAGCGACACCTTAATACAGTATGCAAAGTATGGATACTTAATTGGGTGCATAGCCCCACGGATTTATTATGCATAGATGTTTTGACTATATTCACAAACAATTTGTGTGAAACAATATGAGATTGCTGCATGCATGAATAATAAATATATGGGACTAAGCAACCTGTTCACTATTTTAGCTATTTGAAAATATTTGAATGCATGTGCTGTTGAAGACATTTCTCGATTGTTTTGAAAATTGCATTCACTTTATTTCTGATCCAAATAGTCATCATAAAGGTGAATTTTAAAGTAGTACGTGACTATATTCCTCTGTTTATAACTGGTTTTCAATAAATACACAAAGGGGTCGAAGTGCTAATAAATACCATTAAAAGCTGATGAAAATCCGGCAATGTATTGTATTGGGATGGAAATAAGCTTTTAGTTACCTGCTCATGTAGAAAAAGCAACGCCTTAATACATATATGCGATTGAAAGCTGATTCTTGGCTTCAGAGACACTCAGGCCAGTCGACGCAAACTCAAGCAAAAACGTTAAGCCTCTCTCAGTTCCAGTCAATCAGCAAGTCCTATAGCTTGGACTATGAGTTTGAATCTAAAGCTTTGTCTATTGTTCTTAATATCAACCTTGAGGTATGGCTTGCTTGGTTTTACCTTTTCTCATCCTAGATATTTTTATGATAATGACGATACGAGACTATATATAGCTTTTCTTCAGTTAGCTCGTTTGTTGAGTGTACTACGTAGGCTAAGCCATCTTCGAAGACACGCTCTCTTAGGGAGGTGAATGCTGTGCAAAAACGCACTTTACACTGATGAAGAAGAAGAGAGATTCAGCCGAAATATTTTAGAACAAATTAATTACTTTGTTTATGTCGATGGAACGTGAAATGAAATTTTACGCTTTAGTTAATCATTGAACGGTTTCCATACAGTAATGAGTGGGAACGACAAGGCATCATAAAATTATTGATGGGTGGGATCAAGAGAGAGCTATTTGCCTTTGTTGTTTAAATGGTGTTATAGTTCTTGTTTGAAATTCGTTACCAAAACGTCGCCTTAAACTTAATTAGTTTTTAACTTGTGCCTACCATATTGGTTGCCTTAAGTCATTCTGTAAACTAAATGAAGAGCTCCCTCGACGCTCCACCTTCTATCTTCAATTATGGAAGGTTTTACCCTTCTGATATTAACTGTTGCTGGAGCTGTAATGCTGATTTTGAGGTAAAGTGAGGCCATTTATTACTTGATCAAACTTTAACACATCACACGTTGCCATTTGCTTTGTTTTCAAAAGAACGTTGTGGCGATAAGCTAAAACCACTTTATAGCTAGAAGCATTAGTTTGCTGTGGATCGTTGTGGAATCACCCTTGAACCTATTTTGGTCAAGAAATCCACGCACTGCAAGTTCAATCTGATAGATCCTGATAATTCAGGCCAAAATGACTATAAATTAAATGATAACTTATTATTCACCAAAGAAAGATGAATTTCAGTCAACTTATCAATATGAATAGCCTCCCACCCAGAAGTTCCGTCACGCGTTCCTGCCCCTAAGAACGGCTGCGTACGGGGCTACAATATGAATTATTTTGAGGAAATTCCGTTTCGACAAGAGTGGATAAAGCTCAGAGAATGAATCCCCCATATAGGCCCTATACCCATCGTAATCCCTCAAAAGATATTTTTTTAGATCTTCTTTGAGGTCTGTTGTTCCCAACAGGGTTAAATGATAGCCAATCATGTGTCCTTAATGTTTGCAAAGCTGACAGGTGGGCGAAGGCCCACGCAAATCTTCGCGACGTTTGCGAATGAATAGTTTGCGTAGCATGGCAGATTTGGTTGGGCGCGCTAAATAAGAAAGGCGGGCGAGGGAAGAGAAAACTCGAGGAGATTGGGGCGGGAGCAACTTGAAAAACCGCTTGCACGGCCGGGGGGCGTTTTTGAGTCGGTCCGTACGCCAGCGTACGGATCGTTCCGATTGGTTCAGAATGTTCGCCCGTCAATCAAATATTTTGGTCATCTCCCATGGGAGAGTTGCGAGGGACTGGGCAAATCATCTCCGCAAAACAAAATCAAAATATCAAAGAAGCGTCTTGGTCGTGTTTAGCCTGTCAACACTTTATTTCTGACCGGCTGGGAAAACTGAAACCAAACAAGTTGTCAACAGAATTGTCCAAATCAGTAGAAGGGGATGGCAGTTGAAAAGGCCACGAATCCGGAGAGGCGGTTCTTATTTTTCTCGCGGCTTTGCCGCATACTACGCAATATTGTTATATAGGCGGAAGAAGAAGGTTAGGTTAAGAGAACTGCAACCATATAGGAAAACGAGTCGCATGTATACGTTTTTGTGGACGTTTTTGTGCACCTTCAAGGAAGTAAGTGTAGTAAGTGCAACAGTACATCGCGCTAAGGGCTCGTTGGTCTAAGTACTCACTGATATCAAGAAAAACAAAACTGAATGTATCAGTCCCTGAAGAACGTTCTTGGTGTAACTTCGGTCAAGTAACAATTCCAATCTGAAGATAATTTACCGTGAGTATTCAGCATCCTGCAAACAGTAAGAGCGTTTCGCGTCTAGCGTCAGAACATAGCAGGAATCATCATTACCTTTACGGACCAAAGGCTGCACCCATGTAGCTTTTGAGATACATGCACTTTGAAGAAACCAAAGAAACTAAAATCACTACTAAAAGGTTATCGAGCTGCAAGAAAAAGCTAACTTTAAAGAGTTAAAAAAAAAAAACAACTGCTTCTGATATCAAATTAATACGCGTGTTAACCACACCGGAAACCACAAAACAATCACTAAATGTCTCGTGACCTCTCAATGTCAATGTATGACTCCACGGAGACTCATTAGAGCGACCAAATTGAGATTTGCTCAGTAAAACATTAAAATACTCCATGCACTCCATAACCTACGAGATAAAAAGAAAGAAAGGAAAACCGCCGGTTGTTGTTTGAAGCATACTTAAGGCGGTCACGTTTCACACTGATGCGCTTATGAGTCGTGTTCAGCCTGTCAACACATTATTTCAAAACTAATTTCCTTTCCTTCTGTTTCTCGATGCTAACGCCAATTGATACGCGCTCAATTAAAGAAAAAACTCTCAAAAAACGGTTATTATTCGCAAACAGAGAGGATAAAGCTTCTTTATCCTCTCTTACTTTGCATTCCTCGCAACTCTGGCACTCCCGACAAGCTTTTGGACCACCACTCCTCCACGAAAGTTCCGCGCAACGCGCGAGGAAATATTATGCCGGGAAAACCGACGCGTTCCAAAAATAACGATGGGTAGAGGGCCCATATGGGTGATTTATTCTCTGACCTTTATCCTCTCTCGAATTCGATCAATAGTTTATTTCTTTTTGTTGGTTTTAACAAGACAAGGGTATTTACTCGTACCGAACTAAGTTATTGGGCCATTGTAGAGGATGGTCTTTTGAACTTTCGAGCGTTCTATTTACTTAGCTGAAAAATTCTCAAAATAATTGAAGGTTTCATCCTTTCTATCGATCATTTTTAATAGCCATAACTAAAATCCCGAAAGATATTTTTGCTAAGGATAATAATTCTTTTGCAATTCGAATTTAATTGTTCTATCAAGGTAAAATTTGTATGTGTTTATAATTTAAAGGTTTAAATCAAATTTAGAGTTACATTAAACAAGCGTTATGGAGCCGCCACGTGACGAAAAGTAGTAACTGCGTATTAATCATGATATATGGCCCTTGACTCCAGTGTTCTTGTATAGCACAAATGCTAACTCAAAAGTGACCTCGAATTATTTGCAAGTATTTCTTAAGAACACTGAAAACTGTAAATGACTTTAATTGGTGGATGACTTTTCGTTAACAGTCGGGGGTAGTCTTAATACAAAATATATTTATTATAACTGACTGGTCAATAACACCGGTAATCTCATAACGTTCTACATTTCCATTTTTTCTCCACGAAAACTCATTGACACCCAGCTGATCCACGCTAGCTGAACCGAGTATCTTAGATCATGACTTTAATATCACCAACTTCAAACTCTAATTAAGATCGATAATTTTATAATGCGTGTCTAAATGATATTTTGTCTTAATGTGGTTAAAGCCAAGAGCAAGTCAGATTGACTGTCTTCTTCAGGAGCCCAAAGAGCAAGGTTGACAGGGCTGTAGCAATCAGCGAGAGCCTCCGGCTTTCAATCCGATTTTATCATTTGTGGCTCTACCTAAAAGTGGCGGGAAATCTGATTACCACGTGTATACGCCTCGTCAAGTTACTTTAATTTACTTTTTCTACTGAACCCTGATTACGTTGGTGGCGCCATACAATGCGCGATTCTAAAAAAATAATGAAATGAAAACGAAGTTAAAACAAACAAACAAACAAACAAAATCACAAAGGGTGATGCTGTTCGGTTGCCGCAGAGTTGTTTGGCTTCGATCTCTAATGATATTTTACTTGTGTACTGACTTATGAACCGTTAAGCTAACTTTTCTTCTTCTTCTTCTTCTTCTTCTTCTTCATCTTCTTCTTCTTCTTCTTCTTCTTCTTCTTCTTCTTCTTCTTCTTCTTCTTCTTCTTCTTCTTCTTCTTCTTCTTCTTCTTCTTCTTCTGTTGTTTTTTTCATAAGGTGTACATCAGCTATTCGTTGTGATGTCACTCTTCCTCAAAAGTCTACTCCAGATTGCAAGGTCGCAAGAAAAGCTGCCCTTGCTGAAAACAAGAAGACGTGGACTTTAAAACATGATCCAGATGTGTATGGCTTCGCCCGTTTGAACATGACCCCAACGCAGCTGGCTGCTATTGTTTTTAAGGACCCCTTTACTAGATACTACACTACAGCATACACTCAGACCTTGAAGACGAATGAGAAAGTTTTGACACAGTACATCAATCAGACTTTTGGGCGGCCAATCGATGACTTCTCAGAATATCTTGCAATGTCTGAGTTTTTCCAGACAGTACTGGAGCCTCTTGTGGGGGTAATTACTGTGTTATTGTTTTCTTCGACTTTGCTTGCGAAATTCATTGTGTTCTTTCAGTGGGGAGTGGGTACTCTCCCAATATTTGGGTAGAGGTAGGCAGCTGAGGGTTTGAAACCCTGACCCGGTTTAGGACAAAAAAATCCCAAAATCTACCCTGTTTAGGACAACACCCTCAATTGTATTGCCTTGTTTAGGACAAACGACAAAATGAACACTATCTTATTTTAGTCATTTATTGGCAATTGCAATTACGAAATTCACGTTATAGTTATTGAAGACTTGGAGCACAAACAAATTTCATCAAAATAATCAACTCATGCAATCGTGCCGGCAATACTCTGTTCCTGTTAATAATTAGGACAGACTTGCAGCAAATTATGTTTCACCGACAAGGAATGTGGGATCCAGTTCCTGGAATCCAGATTTGACAGCGTGAAATCCAGGATGCAAGACCGGGCCCACCTTTCCCTCCCCTAAGCCAACACTATACTTACTTCTCACGTAGGGCAAATGTGGCTTAGGGGAGGGGTAAGTGAGGTGACTTAATATTACATATAGTGGAAATACAAGCTTATCACGGGTGAAGAAAAAAAAAAGGTTATCAACCTCTAATTACCTATATGTCGTTACAGGAATATGCCACGCTAGCTTCAAGGCACGAAGCTTTTATCAACGACAAGACGAAATGGATAAGCGACAAATACTTCACCCAGCAACGCCTTGCTGGGACTAATCCAATGTCACTCCAACGCGTGACAGTTCACAAACGAGGTAAGGCTACCGGAAAATGCTTAGTACCGGCGGCGGAGAAGGGGGGGGGGGGTGGGAGGCGGGTGTGGTACTCAACAAAGTTTTATACGCGGAGGCACTGTCCCGAGGTTCAACCCCTTACCATTTTATACACCATTTTTGACAGAAAAGGTACCCCTTTCGTATACCTTTCATTGACAAATGTTAAAGTCTTTCAAAAACCTAGTTTATAGCTTCGCATCATTTTAAGTGTTGTAAATGTTCCACCTTTAGACTATGAATAAATCCCAAAACCAGGACGTTTTCTCGAATTTTTCAAGGCTATAAAATGCATCTATTAGCCCACTTTTACTCTTTCAAATACTTCAACAAGTGAACTCCCGAGCCTTTCATATATACCTGAAGCCGGAGGAGGTACCCCTTTCGGGCGGAGTTTCCCCTTATAGGCCATTATAGGGAGTATACCCCCTTCCCAAGTGCTTAGTTTATAAGAGTATTTCAGTTGAAGCAATGCTTACAAGCAAATCTTATCAAGTTCAACCAATGCTCTGTCTCAAACTTTTGAATATGAATGGATCATAATTAGTACAGGAGACTGGTTAGGAAACCCGGCAAACTTAAAGGTTGAAAACAATGGTGCTGTAGGTTGTGTTGGAAGCTCCCTAACCGTGCACAGTCCTTTGTTTTTTGTTCCCAAATTGTGACTGAATAAATTAATGCGATGTTTCTATTGGTCAGTAAGTTCAAAATGAAGGAATGTTATTGAACGTTGTGCACCGTCAGGTCCGAAAAAGTTAACAAAAACCTATAAGAAAGGAGCCTTACGAGTTTCCCAACCATTCCACTTCAATAACTATGAAAGGATCAAAGAATACTAAATGCTCTACCGAATTAAAATAATTAAAATCCTTGTTTCTCTCAAGGTGACATTCACGGTCGTATGTAAATGCACAGTCTTTGAAATATGCCAAGTGACAAAACCAAGTCAGCCAAGTCGTTTAGAAGTTTTACTCTGGTTTATTCCAACATTATCTTCTAGAATTATTGTGAAATTATAGTTTGATAAAACGACGGTTGTAGGAGATAATCCCAAGGAATTTATAAAAAACAGGATGTTAAAAGAATTTAGCAGACGTAAACATGAAGGTAATCACTAGCCGTGTGAAGAAATCTTGGCTACTATAGCTTTGCCACTATATCTGCCATGAAAGAGAAATTCACCACAGACACATTAAAAGCGATTATTTCAACAAACCTCAACATACTTCATGCAACAAAACATAAGCGGAGGTCGGTGTATAAATGAAATGGGCATGCACGGCATTGTGGTAAAAATCCGGTGCATTGTGGTTAAAAATCCAGATGCATCGTGCCTAGAAATCGAAATTTTTTGTCCCTGTACAGGTAGATCTGCTGCTCGTTCACTACAGGCTTGCTCGCGCGGTAGCAATTATTGGAGTTAATTGCTGTTAATGTAACAATATAAACCAAAAGAGAATGATCTCTCTTGTATAAACAGAGGCTTCGCTTTTAGCCGTGGCTAAATCTATAAATCATAGCTGAAGTCTGCAAAAAAAAGACATTTCTCGCGGAGCAACCCCGTATAGGCAATCATAGGGAATACCCCCTGGGATTTTTTTTCAGTCATATGACTAATAATGCCTACCTGTATTCTGAAAGGTGACCTTGGAGTTCTGCGTGGGAGACTAGGTCGGCGCTGCAAGGTGAAAACAACTGATGGCAGATGCTGCCGTTTTCCATTCAAATACTGGTTTAAAATATACAAGACGTGTATCAAAGATTATCGCCACAGGCCACGGTGTCCAACCTACAGAGGATATCCAAGATGGGGAATTTGCAAAAGTGAACTTCAGTCGTCAAATATTACTATTATGTACTATTGCTTATTAACGGTCATCACTCAGTCGCTGATGACACTCAGTCTAACTTAACGGTCGTCGAAGTAAGGTTTTTTTTTTTTCAAATGCTCCAGCCTGCTTAGGACAATTGCAGCTTTTGCCCTTTTATATCCATTAAGTACACTTCAGCACTGAAATTTATATAGACTATTTAGAGGACTCATGATCAAGTCCCGGTAAGGTCTACGGCACTTAAGAAGTGTTTAAAAAACTCTACGGAACTAAACTGAACTGAACTAGTCATTGTAGTTGGGAATTTAATTACTATATTCATTCCTTATTTTTTCATATCATTCCAAGTTCCTGAAAAGCCTGCAAAGCCTGCGCTAGTAGGTTTGGATTGGAGCAAACTGAAGGAAACGCTTAACCCTAACTTTGACTGGGATGCCGCTGTACAAGCTGTTCTTTCGAGACATTACACTTTGAAAAAGGTATAAGGTCTCTTCAACAGTCGGTTAATATATAGTTAGTCCACCAAGCGACAGTTAATAGATTGGAATGGTTATGAGGTCCGTCAGACTTTGTTAATGTTTTAGTGGAAATGGTGGTAGGCTGTTAGTAGGCTCTATTACCAGCCGCTTTTCGGGAAATGTGAATGCGCTCCTCCCACGAACAGTCTCTTCTTGGGAAGGACAGAGAGAGCGGGTAGTACTTGGTGTAAGACTGCCCAAAATGTCCCAAGAGGCGAAAATCCAGCCTAACTTGGAGGTGCACAAAGTTCAATAGTATTCCTATTACTTTGACCTTACTGACCAATAAAAAACGTCACATTGTTATATTCCGTCACAATTTGTGAACAGAAGGCAAAAGATTAAGTACCACTATAATTGAGTTCCCGAAAACTATAAAATACGGCTGGCTGAGAGCATCATGTTTGGTTACATTTAATGACTGTGATGTAAAACAATCAATTGGTGGCAATTTGTAAGGAGCGGGGAAGGATGGTGAATGCCAATTGGCGTTTGGCTGCGAATGAGATAAAAACGGGGGATTTATTGGAAAGAAGGCTAAGCTAGTTTGACTTCTGGTGGTAACGGTGTGCAACGGAGCTTTTTATTTACTCCATATCTTGCTTACAATAGGATTAACCACTCTTGAAAAGGGAAAACTATTTGATATTTTTATTATTATTTATTTTTTTTTTATTTATTTATTTTGTTTTTCAGGCCGTAGATCAGGGAAGAATCTATGCTCTTCGTTACGAACTGTGCGACGGGTTGGCGAGATCACCGGATCTTACAGACAAAGATCCTCGACGCGAAATGTGGAACTTTTTTTCTCCTATAGCTCTATTTGCATCTAAGCCCATTAGCCAGGGAAAGAACGAGCTTCTTCCAGTGGCTATTCAAATGGATTTTACCCCTGGTATGTATGAACCTTTTTTCTATTGACAAGAATCTACACCGAAAAAAATTAAATCCTTTTACGTTAAATACTTCATGTATTAGACCGCGAGTGGTTTCTCAGAGTCACGCACATCGAGTGAAAAAAAAGCAAATAAATGGTAAAAGAGGAGGAGAGATTAGGGCAGAGAGAGGAAAAAGAGCGCTTATTTTTCGTTCTCAGGGGTATCCGCCTTCGTTCCTCAAACCGTTTTTCGACAAGGAGGCTCCGCGCCAAGTTTCTATTCCAACCTCCTGTTTTGGTCGGAAAGTACCCCTTTCGTATATCTTCTATTGAAAAGTGGTACCCTTCCACATAACCTGTTTAGAACTTTACGTCCCTTTCAACCTTTTGCAAATACACTCTTCTTAAGATATGAATGACCTCAAACCAGAACATTTTCTAGATTTTTTCGCAGTCATACAGACCAAAATGACATAATTTCCTACCCTTTTCAATTATGCTTCTACTAGTAAAATTCCTACTATTTCATATACCCAATGCCTAAAAAAGGTATCCCTCTCGGGCGGAGCCTCCTCGTATAGCCCATTATAGGATGTAATCTCCCCCCCACCCCGGGTTAACAATCTCACCCAGCTACGCTGGCTCTCATGATATCAGTGATATCAGTGACGTTGCACATGTCAAGAGATGTCAACTGGTAAACTGGTGTTTGTAAACTTTGCTTAGATTCAGCAGTTTACACTCCAAATGACGGAGACAACTGGATGATGGCCAAGCTCAACGTTCAAGTAACTGACATAGGATATGCGCAGATTGTGGAGCACCTCGGAAGGGTATGATCAATTTTCAACAAAACATTAATTGTATTTGCCAAGCTAAGTGATAGTAAGTCAGTAAGTTAGCCATCCGTGGACACCAATTTCATTTTTGCCTTTTACGCACTCTTGCAGGTCGAAGAAAACAAGTATTTCCGAGTACAAAGCTTTTTAATGTCCAGTGGTGTTTTAGAGTGTTAAAAGGGCATATTTTAAGATTTAACTTCTTTTTTTAGGTTCACTTTATGGTCGAGCCATTCTGCGTAATTCTTAAAAGGACTCTGTCAAAACAGCATCCACTGAACCAAATCCTCAGGTTTCACTGCAGAGAGCTGACTGTTCCAAATACTTTTGGAGTTCCCAACCTTGTAAACGAAAACGGACTCACAGATCGACTGTTTGCATATGGAAACAAGGGGTCATTCAGAATGCTTAAAGACACATACCCTTTATCCACTTGGGAAATAACCGACTACCGAGGCAATATTAAGGTACGTCAGTAGAACTCGCCTATGAATGAAGCTTTTGCTACAATTTACTACATATTTGGCATAAAATTATCATCAAGAATTCCCTTTGACTCGTCATAATGTAACCCTAACCAGTTTATTCTGTTTAAAGATCAACACAAATATTAAGTTGACTGACTGTCTATACGTGAACCTGAAAGAAATGCAGCTGTGGAAAGCAGGTTCTCTATTAGATTTCAGATCGCAACAACAGGGAAAAGCTGCTTTAAAAACCCACCTATAAACAACAGACGATTCAGAGTAAGGACTGCGACCTGCGTATTGTAATTTAAATGAAAGCTTATTGAAAGTGCCCATAATATTTCATTAATTCTTACGCGACAATCCCATAAGCCTGCGTAAAACAACCGTTTCTTCTCGTTCCTTGCGGCTTGGGACGTTTCATCAGGCGAGGCGTCCGCACCCCAGTGACAGAAATTCCTGCTAATGACGTAAAATCTGCCTGGAATCTGGGTAGGAGCTCTGATTGGTGTACGTTGTAGTTATACTGTTTTAGCTATTGTTTACCAATGACAGACAAAAGACCACAAAGGTCAAATGAATCTTTTACAAAACAGTCAATATTCGTGGAACATATTCTTCTCTAGAAGAAGCGTTTGAGTTTTGCTGCAGTTCGTTCACAGATGAACGCAAACTTACCAAAATTGACCAGGAGAAACATAAAATCGAACAAATTTGCATTTGGAACCTCATGACAACCGGATTAGCCTGTGTACAGCCGCCCCCTCCCCTCAGGAAAAAATTGGGGAGATCTCTCTCTCTCTCTCTCTCTCTCTCTCTCTCTCTCTCTCTCTCTCCCCGATTTTTTCTAAGGGGAGGGGGGCGTTTGTACACAGGCTACTACAGGATTTATTACATTAATTTACGTCATCAGTATGGAATTTCTGCCGCTGGGACGCAGACGTTCCTTCTGTATAAAAGCTTAATTAACAACGCAAACTGCATTGCAAAGAAATCTTTACTCATTAAGCAAACGGAGAACCTTATTTACCTATCTTAATTCACTAGAAACGCGGACTCGATGATGAAAGACTTCTTCCCTTCTTCCCTTTTCGAGATGACGGCTATAAGATTTTGGAAGTCATTGAACAGATGGTGAAGGATTACGTTACAATGTAAGCCAGCACACTAATGTAATAGATGGAATAAAATGAAAGGATAATCTTTGTCTCAGCTTAGGAGCACCCAATCGAGCCGTTTACCATTCTCCTTCCAGTACAAAAGCAAATATTTAATATGCGTCTTTGTTTCACTTTCTTTATTTCAATCACTGAAGACAGCAGGCTACTGTTTAGCAGTTGTACTTGGTTTGTCGTCAGGGCTAGACGTAATTCATTCAACGGAATATTTTAATGGAGCAAGGTCACTGTTTTTTAATCCCGTGTTGAAGTCATTAGTTAGTGCCTCTACCCATCAATAACATGACCTGCAGGGTTATGAGAAGTTATCAAACAAATTTTATCAGAGAGAACTAATCATAGTAGTTTTCTTGGTGACATTTGCTGGCAATGGCGTTAAAACTGACTTGAAAACAAACGTTGGCCCAACTTTTTTTAAGTTTGATCCATGTCCATCCTTCCTATCCTTAGTAACAGAAGACAGAAGACAGTTTCAATGCCTATGAGTCTTAAATAACGGTGAAATTAGGGCATTATTTTTGAAATTCATTTAACGCAAAGATACGTTTGAGCTCTTTAAAAAGGTAGCAAATAGCATACATACGTCCAGGCGAATCATAAAAGGCCATTTAATTGTCAAGGAGCAGAACGTGAAACCCATTTAATTAAACACTCAGCCTTAAAATCGATAAAGTGAACAAAACCAACAACCGTGGTCTTACTCAAATTGATAATATGTAATTTTATATTGATTTAGGTATTATGAGGACGACAAAGACGTAAAGGAAGATACGGAACTTCAAGATTACGTCAATGAACTGTCTCTAGATGGAACAGGGCCGAATGGCGGCATTGGCAGGGTAAAGACTATATAAGATATATCAAGGACAACCAACGACTTTTTTTCCGTAAAATTACTGTTCCAAGCAGCAGTTATTGCCCAGAAATCTCTTATAGGTAACCGTTCCATTGATATATTAAGCTCTAAAATTCCGAATATCCTATTTTCAAGGTTTTTTCCTAACTCGTACACCTTCGATTTTTGGAAGTTGAGTTTTTCACATACTACTACCAAGATATTGGCTTTACAGTTAATAAAAAGGTCCCTCGAAATTTCATTACAGAGACAAAACGTACTCTAGAATTTCTATACTTCTAATGAAAATACGGCTATTTCATGTCCTCGAAATTTCATCTGGAGCCATCGGAGTAGAAACAGTTTCGGATGAGACGGAAAACCTAGCTAAAACTTTACAGACGTTGTCCAAAGTTCCCCTAACACATCCAAACAGGTAAGTAGTTTTTTCACCAGCTCCAAATAACGCAAAAAGGCTTCTAAAGCGAAGAGAAAATCATTTTAGACACCTCTGACGCATTTGAAAACATTCGGTCGTTGGGTGATATATTCCAAGATAAGATGAAAAAAGATTCAAAGCGTATTTTCATACGAATGATAATTATTTGCTCAGACATCGAAGGGAAATATTTCATTCTTCATTCTGTTCGAGGGCTTTGCAAAACAGCATGCACGGAGCATTCGTAACGAAAAATCTCGGACACAGAGAAAAACAGTTCATCAGTCTACCTTACTTATACAAGAATTTTTTCAGGTGTCCCTGTGTATATTTTACCTATTACTGTGTTTCCCAACGTTAAACAAAGGTAGTGAAACATGAGAAACACAGCTTTTCAGAATCACAAACATTTATTTCTTTGCTTGTTCTTTCCCTTAAAAATCTAAAATCTTCCTCCTGATCGGAACTTGGTTGTACAGCCAGTTCTGTGAAAGCTAAAAGTGGATGTGGTAGCCTACGCCACCGATTAAACTAAACTCTGCTTAAAACCGTCTGCGAAACATATTCGAAATCTTTGCTCTGGGGCCTCACCTGTGTTACCTGAAGACTTGAGTACGTTCCATAATTGGCCTGTTAAAAAAGGCATCGTCGAAATACAGATAAGGTTGAAAGGAAATTCGAAACGCACTTCTGGTAATTCGTTGAATCCGTTGAGGGCCCGGGACAAGGGTAACGGCGCCGTTTCGCAGACGTTACTAACTGGAATCAGATAACGTCTACGACGCAGGCTAGGGATGTGGGAAATCGGCGGAAAAACAGTGTGTTAAGACAAAGAATTTGGACATGGGAGAGAGAGAATTCAGTCAAAAACATTAGGAAAGATTCAGTCCCGGGCAGACAACAGTGTTGGTGCTTCTCAGAGAATTCGGTGATTTAAGAGTATTTCTGTCACTCAACTAAGTCAAGATACATTGCTACTACTGACAATTAGGACATTTCAGACTGCAGTAATTAAGTCACTTGTGTTCTTGTGTTATTATTTAAAACAGATTCAAGGTTTTCCTAAAAGCATCGGTACCAAGAGGGAACTTTGCGAAATTCTAAGCCGCTTTCTCTCCCACGTGACGATATACCACGCTGCCGTTAATTACGTAGTAGTTGACTATGGACAATACATTCCAAACCAACCGACCAAGCTCTACAATGACTCCAGGGTAGAAGTAGGAGAATTTTCGGTTTACCGCCTACCAAACAGGGTGACAACCGCGGTAAGTGGGATTCTTATCATGAAACATTGTTATTTTCGTTATTTTAACATTGAAAGGTTCCTTGACAAAAAACGCATTCTACTTGAGCATCAATGTATTTAACGCGAAAGTGCCATTTGGGGACACTATTTTTTACGTTTCCAACTGGAGATGTGGCCGCCATCTTAAATGATCATCCCAGCTATGGGAAGCAGTGTTATCGCTTGCAATGCAAAGGGAGTACCTTAGTTTTTAAGGTCCCGGGAATCGAACCGGTGACCTCCGCCCTGCAGTCAAGCGCTCTACTGACTGAACTAATCCTGCTGCTGTTATAAAAAGAAACGAAGAGCAAAAAAATATAGGTGTCAAAGTTATAGTTTGCATACCTCAATGGCTATTAGTGGCTTCTCGGTAGTTCTAATTAATGAAACTTCGTCATCAAAATCTGTGCTATAAAAGTTTTCCTCCGACAACTTGATGTTTTGCATTGATTGGAATTTCATACTCAGTCCGTTCTTTGGAGCATCGCCTTCTACATTTAGTGTATTCCAGAACAGACCATGATGACATTGTTAGTGTAAGTTTAAATTATTGTGTTTGGAAATTTCAGATCCATTCCAGTGCTTTCAATACGCTTGGAATATTCCGCCTCGACCGCTTGTTTGACTACGGCAACTCCCTTGAGGATACCGACGCTGTCAATCTTGTTAACTGTTACTATAGTAAGCTAATGCAAGATGTCCAGCCTAAATTACAGAGTCTAAACCGGAAAAGGAAGGATGGCGGAGATCTGACCTATCCTTATTTTATTCCCAAGTGGTTGCCGAACGGAATTCAGACATAATCCACACATTTTTGCAATTTTGACATCATTGAGCGGGGCATAAGGGTTTTCGGTGATGGGGTTTTGCTAGATTTTTGGTGCGGTTTTTCGGAAATTTTTATTTCAAGTAGCGGCATTGCGGTTTTAGCAAACCAAGCGGTTTACGGTATTCAGAAATTTTCGGGTAATTCCAATGATGTGCGGTTTCAGTTATGTTATTCTGAACGGTGTTTATAGGTATTTCTGTGTGGTTTTGCGATATTCGTACCCCCAGTCTCACAGTTTTACAATTAACTGGCCAATGTAATACTCATAGCGCATCTTGCGAGGAACAGCACGTAAATTATAATCCTCATTTGTTGTAGAAGGGTTCACTCTTAGGGAAATCCTTTCAGAGAGCATGAAATATTGTGTGTTGTTAATGTGTGTTTAACATACAGAGATCCCATGACTTGTACCACACTTACTAGTGATGTGATATAAACTTGAAATTAAAGAGCAAAAAAGGATGATTTCGTCCACTTTAACAAGCATATCGACAATAAGTATAATTGTCACGTGTGTTCACGACCTGGGGTCAATTTAATAAAACTTTTACAAGTGTTATTTACAAGTGTAGCTATTGTTTTCAGTCTCTAAAACAAAAGGGAAAACTGAAAATTACACTTGTAAAAGTTTTTTTTTTAATTATTAAATTGAGCCCTGAAGGCGGTTAGATCAGTCAGATGGTAAATCTAGGTGGTGGTGGGGTTCTCAGTTTCCCGTTTGGTCAGTTTCAAATTCTTGAAATTGACACTCGGCTTCGAGACTGAGGAGTATAAATCACTAAAAGCGTGGAGATCTGAGGATGAATCGCGCTTTAAAAAAGCAGTCTACCACTTTGAAGTCATAGAAAATAGATTCTATCCCTTTGGGGAGAATCCAAATTCTTGGGGGAGTTCTCGACTGGAGAAATACCATTCTCATACATTCACCAGCCGTGAGATTAACCAACACCTTTCTAAATATGATTTTTAAATTTAAATATCATTGCGATACGGAGGGTATCGATATCTCAGTATGCGCAATGAACCGAGCACGAACCGTGTTTAATAAACTTAACTACTGTAGGTAACTTGTAACTCAATTGCAAAAAATTGGACCAGTGACAAGAAGGCCACAGGATCGACTAATGCATTGAAAACTATCCGGCTTTTTTTTTCGAATTGTCCGTGTCACTGCAAGAAACACTAAAAAACTAGAAATACGTATCTCGCAATAACCGTCGCGAAACTCGGTTTGGTAACGGCACTCAAGTGTCACTGCAAGAAACACTAAAAAATAACAGAAAGAATACACTTAAGTATTTACTCGTGGCTTTTAATGTTCTTCAAATGCGTTATATTTGATGTAGTTCTTCCCCGAGATATTTCTTCTTCTTTTTTCATCGTTTTCTTCCATGTTGAAATTTGTCTCAATTTCATTATCAGCCTTAAGAAATTTGTGATCAGCCTGAAACAAAAGTGGAACATTAAAACACTTTTAATGCGTTAAAAGATATTAATAAAAAAGGCAAACTAGAAGCTTTATTAAGTCAGTCGAAACGAGTGATGGACAGCTGGATGGAGAAGCACTAGAGACAGCAAAAGACTTGAAATACCCCTTGGGCACATACTTAGGTACCTGAGTCACCTCACAGTCGCCCCATTTAAAAAAATCCAAAAACTTTAAGTGTCAACTTGAGCAAGAGGGAGACATTTTTTGATTCATGCCCCGAATGAGTGCGATTTAGTAAAAAAAGACCACTGCGAAATGCAAACAAATGTATTCGATTTCAAGAGTAAATGCTTAAAGGTTCTTGGAGGGGTAGTAGTCTTTATGCCAATATAATCAATTTGAGTGTTAAAAGTGCTAACTGAGGACACTCTTTTACGTCTCCTACTCGAGAAGGGACCGCCATTTTACGTGGTCTTAAACCCGCAACCTCCCGCTCTGCAATCAAGCGCTCTACCGACTGAGCTAGCCCTGTCACGATTAACTAACCTTCCGTCCAAGTTGTATCTTCCAACAAGAAACATCACAATTGGAGTGATAATTGAAGCCATGGTGGCCTTGAGTAGAGCTTTTCCTAGATTACTGTGGAAAAAGTTTCGTCTGACTTCATACTCCTCAATCTTTGTCTTGAATGATTGCTCTTCGCACCACGATTCCTCTTAAATATTAAAAATAAATTCCAATCAATGAATTAATTGAGGAAGTGAATATATTAATGAACAAATTAGTTCAGCTATAATCGACTCGGCTTAATAATTATTTAATAACTAGTTGTTACGAATTCGCATCAAGGCTTAGACAATTTGCAGGAGTCGTCTATTTGGTAAAGCAAATGAAGCACTATACAAGCATGCGCAACATTAAGTAAACAGATAGCTGGTGGCTAATAGCCAACAAAAAAGCCAAATTTCAGGCTTATTAGAATAGTACCTTGCCCTTTCAACTGTGATTGCAAGTCAAAGTACCGCATTTTTGGTCAGCATCTACACACTAATGTACGGGCATACCTATTGGACAGCCATTAACTGATATTCTTTGCAAGCATGTGATGTTTCCCTCTACATTGCAGACGAACTGCACATACCGAGCTGCAACAGGTGCGGAAAAGCTGCACACAAACACCCATTCATCGTCCTTGTAGTAAAATGACTGAAAAAAAAAACTATCTATGTTAGTTCAAACGCCCTGGTTAATTATTTAGGAACTGTTATAATATATTTTAGCAAAAAGACAACCCCGACGAGATTTCTCGTTTTCTCCAGTCTCCCTGAGTTGCGACTCCTAAAGACCGTTGGTGCAACGACGGTCGCTGTAAGATTTGAAAATCTCAGCGACTGAAAACTCTATTTGAAAATAAAGATACTCTAAAAAAACCGACGCAGAGAAAATTGCAGGCCATTTGTGTATATAACTTGCGATATACTCTTACGAAATTAAACAGAGAAGACAGAAACTTAGAGATAGAAATCTAACACATTTAAGAGCTCGACAGGTCTGCATTGTATGGGGTAAATTTTTTGAAATGCTGTTTAGAGTTGCCTTGTTTACTTGTCAGTAATTTAAAAAGTAACATAGATAGAAATTGGTTTATTTGATTGGTTATCAGTCTGTTTGCGGAGAACGTTTCACCACCGCCCTATTAGGAATCCAGGAAATTCTTGCTTGTGGAATCCGGAAGCTTACTAGGCTTTGGAATCCGTGATTCAGTTTACGGGATCTGGAAACCCGCTAACGATTGAAATCCAAGTTCCACCGACAAGGAATTCTGAATCCACAGAGTTGAATCCTGATTCTAAGACTGTCTTGGATTACCTTACATGAAGCGGTAACCTGAACTCTTCCATCTCGAAAACTACATGTACGTACCTGAATTTTAAGACCTTGTGGAAAGCTCCTCATCAGCGAGGGATTGTTTCCACTTAGTAACAAAGCGTGTTGTTTTGCGCTTTTGCCAAGAAACTGATAACTTGAGATTAAACTGCAAGATGGCAGGTCTAATACTGGATGTTCACTGTAAATCGGAGTGATTTGATCGTCATCGCATTTCATACCCATTTCTCTAAATAGAAACCAATCAACTGTACACCAGTGTTTGTCTGGAAAAAAAAAAGGAGTTATTTCATCACCAGACTTCCATGCATAGTAGAGAGAAATAACCTATTTCTACCAGGTATGACTTTCAGCAATTCTATCACTTGATTTTAACAGAGCGTTGTTTATCATAAACGTTACAGGAAGAGCCAGTGTGATTCCAATAAAAAGGTTTAAAATGGAAAAGGGGATCCTTTCGCTCTGTCAACATTTCCAGTAAGTAAGTATTTACTAAGTAAGTAAGTAACTTTTATTAGTGTGGTCAAATTAAATACGCTTAGCTCATTATCACGCATAAAGAAATATCCTGACAAGACAACTTATCACGAGCGAAGTTTATTCAGCGTCCTAGCGGTCTTAACTACAAAGTTACACTGCACAATGAATAATAATTTTTAGCGCGATCTAAAGCCAATTGAATATATGAACAAAGAATGGTCCGTATTGGGAATAACGATCTGAACAATTGTCGGCTAATTGAATATGCAATAGCGTATTGCAACAACGTTAGTGCTGTATGTATCGGTGAATGCCAAAATTTGCCTTTAGCTTTCCTATTCTCGAAGTAGCTTTTAGATGTAAGCATCTTAGCGTCCCTTATTTTCACTTACCTAATCTACATCCTGTTATCTGCAGTTTATTTAACAACAGAGGACCGCCAGCTTCATCAGTTGGAACGAATTGAACGTATCTAGCTGGAGCTGGTTCATCTAAACTGTTGAAGAATAGCCATTCGCCTTCCGAATACTCTGACTTGAAACAAAATGTTTATGAGTTTAAAAACCCTTATTAGTTTTACTACACATTAAACACGAAAAACCTCGTTCGGGGTATATTTTAAATGGTTTCTACACAATGTACTTTTAAGCATGTCAGAGAAGCCTTCATACCTAATGATAGTGATGACGAACTTGCATTGCTTGATACACTGAAAAGTCCTACATAACCTACGTTTTTAAACGGGTACCCCTTCAAAACTGAAATTTTTGACAGTAACTTTAATTTGGTGCCCGCTTTGAGGAATTTTGTCTTTTGCCTATAAATTTTGCTACACCTGAAAGAATCATTTCCTCAAGACTCAGGTCTGGACCCAGGCCTGGTGTGTAAGGGGTAAGGGAACAAAAAAGCATTAGCTATAAGCATAATCATTTTTGGACTTACTTCCACCTGCATATTTCCATCATATTCCGTCAAGAGCTTGGAATTCAACCCACTTATCATCAATTTGTGGCTCTTTGATACATTTGACGCAAACTGATAACTGGTAATAAGACTGCAGGAAGCCAGCTTTCTAACTTCTTCCTTATTAAGAAGAGAACTTTGGCGATCACCACACAGAATGTCATCGGCCGTAAAACTCTTTGGTTTACATCGAGACTTTACTGGAAAAAGAAACAAACCAATAAATCCTATGGTCGTTACGAAGACCTTTCATATAATTCTAGCCATACATGCTGGCACACTCAGCGTATTTACCTAAAAGTTGGTCGTGGTGCTTTAGAATTTTCTTCTTTTTATACTTTCTGAGGCGGGGCTTACTTGAGGGTTTGGAGAAAGCTTCAAACATGAAATTATTTATTTGCTTAAAACAAAGTACCAAGTGATCACCATTTTTACACGTTGTCATAAAATTGCGGAGTAAAGCATATTCATTGCGTTTTTCCATACATGTCTTTCGGTTTGGCCTGAGGCCTGACGCAACAGCATTACTTACGTGATGAGACTGAGTAAAAAAGGTAAAAAATATCAACCAATCCAGCAACGGCCCATTTTAAAAGGCCGTTAGCGAATTAATTGATGTTTTCGACTCTTAATTTTCCTTTCAAAGGACACATTTTAAGTAGAAAATGTAGAAGACTAAAATTGGAAGCCTTTGTGGTTTCCTTATGTGGCGTAAATGAAAAGAAGATTGTTTGAAAACAAAAGAGAGCGACAGAGGCGCAGAAATATTCTGACCCTACCCAACGCACTTGTGTACGCAAGTGCACATATCGAGGCCTTTTAAGTACAAACCATAGTCGTTTTATTCATCTGAACTAGTTGTAGGAATCTTTTTCAATTAATGTTTTTTTTTTATTTCATTGTTAAAAGGAATTGACTGAAAAAAATAACATGTTGCAAAACATTATCTCTATCAATTTATTAACCCTTCATAACTTAACTTCGCTTTGCGTCCATACCTAACGTGCAACCACTCAAAGTCAGACCATATAAACACTGTGAGTCTTCGCTTTGATCAGCGGAAAACTGCACAAAACGAGCAGGAACTGGTTCAGAGAAGTAGTAATGATACACCCAGGCTTCTTCGTTATTGCTCACAATATAATCTGTCTGAAAACAAAAAATATCAAGCAGATTTTTGTAATAAACGTGTTAGATTATGAATCAAGAAGAACTTGATCTGTTTACACGTACTGCTTAAAGTGTTTGACTCCTGGACGCACACAAAACACCTTCATGGCTGAGTCAAAAGCAAAAGCACTAAAGAGGGAATTTCGCTATTTAGCCTTTGCCTAGTTGCTATGAACAGCCAGGAGCTGCCCCTGCACGGGTGGATCTTTAAATGTGGTCAAATTTTCTTTCAAAGTTCTTGCAATTCTGCTTTAATGAGAATGTCCCAGATCACTAACGCAAATGATTCCTACCAATCCACAGTATCAGTTTTCCAACATGAACGAGAATTTGCAAGTCTACGGCTCTGAAGGAGTCTCTTATTTATCTCAAGTCTTTTGAAACGCTTTTTCTATGTTTCGGTTATTATGCCTCACAGAGATTTATCTGGTGGATAGTATTATCCACCTTTTCAACAAAAGGGGCCAGGAATTTGTTGTCTACGACAGTTGCATACGGATGAAGAAATGACTAAAAAAAATCCTTGTCACTTTAAGTTGAGAACTACGGCTACTCAAATCTTTTACCTTTAAATTTATGTCGCCTTTGTACTCCTTCATGTTTTTAGTTTCGTTGGCACTTATAAGGAGCTTGAAGAGTCTATGTGTCCTGGTAGTGAAACTGTAACCAGTGATTACACTGCAAGGTGATAACTCTTCCAATGCATGATTGGAAATTGATGTACCGTCTTCCTCACTACTGTAACATGGGACTTCTAGGGTTTAAAGAAAGAATTTTTTTTTCTTAACAAGCGGATTGTTGTTGTTGTTTGTTTCTTTGTTTTCTTAATACAACAAAAAGTAAAGGCGCTTTGCGAAAGTCAGAACTGTCTGGCTAGACCGGTAGCATTCACGAATAAACTAATTTGACTGTATAGTAGTGATTAAATCATGGAATATCCGGATTGCTAGACTGGTCTGCTCATGCAGTCAAATATTAAGTACTCTTAGATTAACTTCCCTCACGTTATCTCATCCTCTTGAACATTTTCACAAATGGAAACAATAAGCGACAACACAATACTATTAACTATATATGAACCGGGAGGCCTTGGGAACTTGATTACTTTTTCTGAGATTACCGCTTATGAAAAATGAGAAGGACGGCGTTCGAGGAGCGTCTAGACTTCAAAACGCTTTTGGGTTAGGGAAGAAGGAGGGAAGGGTATGCCTCGTCTCTGCAAAAAATCTGGCAACGTCCATTTTTTTTCTATCTTGTGCGACGGTTGGCAATAACAATTTGTTGTTTGTTTCCAAATGATAAGATAAATCACAGACTAGCATATTCCCCTTTGCGAGCTCCGTGATCCACACCACCACCCACAGGGGGTTGTAGTTACATACCTATTGTCCAGTTGGTTGCATAGTTTCTCTTATCATGCTTGACTAACTTCAGTTGTTGAACAGCACACTTTCCTGCAACAAAAATAGACAAAGAATTGTTAAAGCAGCATATTTGTCACGTACCTAATTATTTGCAGAGAGATTCCATCCAGCAAATGCTGCTTACCTAAAAACTAAAGGAAACATTTTCTTTTTAAGAACAAACGTCCCTTTTTTTCCCTTTTATTAATCAAAGGTTGAAAATACAGTTTATTTGACCAAGCTCAACCAGTCGATGTATGAGGGTTTTAGTTTCTAAAGAATCTGTGGTGACACGTCTGCTGGGAAGTGAAATCAAAAATTTGGTTTTATCAACTAAAAGGCTGTTTACATGTAGAGAGGAAGATCCTAGAGGGAGAGGATCATCCTGTTTTCAGTATTCAGATTACATATCAAGGGTTGTACTTGTCCCTAGCGCTATGATCGTCCTTGGCTAGTACTAAGATTTTCCTAGCAGAGAGAAAATCCTGGTACTAGGAAGATCCTAGCACCATGTAAACTGCTTTCGGTAAGAAGATCCTAGCACTAGGGACAAATCCGACTAAAATGTCGATGGGTCGTTCAGTGGATAATCACAGCAATCAAGGCCGACTATTTCTTTTTTTCCGTTACCAAGAGCTGTTAATTGTGATAATTCTGCTGAAATTAAAGGCAGTTATTAACGCAGTAAAAAGACCAGAAGGGTCCAAACTGAATTTTTAAGCCCCATTCACACCGGAGCTTAAAGATGTTTAAAAGTTGTTTAGTTAAACATGGTTTGAATTTTCTTTCCTTCATAAAAGCTGTTTACTAACTTAAATTGATTGCTAATTTAGTGCAAATTACAAAACATGTTGACTTTCATATGAATCCTGTGTGAAACCTTGTGTTGTTGTTTTCCATGTCTGTTTTTCATATTTTTAAAACGTGGTTTTAAAATTAAACATGTTTAGTTGGTGTGAATGGGGCATTAAATTCCTTCTCTACTTGAAAACCACAAGGACAGAAAATTCTGCATGTAAACCCCATTAAAAAGTCTTCCGTCTTCTAGCATCTTCCTGGTGCTAGAATTTTCCTCCCTTTATGCAAACAGCTCCTGAGTTAATAAAGTAAATTGGCCTCTGCAAAGCTCAGTTGCGAACGCTAGCCCTACTTTTGAGAAAAACACCAATTCGAGACACATTTAAGCGGGGATTCTTTCATGATATTCAAGGTTCCCATCTCGTAACTGGATAGATGAACTGTGTATTTTTTTCGTACGTCCTCATTGCTTCTTCCATACCTTGGCCATGGGACCAGTCTGCATTTATACATCCAGTTCATCCGGCCACGTTATTTACTGAGATCCTGGTCTGCAAGATATCACTGGCAGCAAGGGTTGTCGCTGCCGTCTTGCAGCTCCTAAATATCGCATTACTTATCTTTTGGAAGAATTAATGGGAACAGATCAGGAAAGCGTCCACATTGTGGACAATTTGAAAAAAAAATTTTTTTTTTCACATGAGTTTAGAACGAGCAGGAATAATTTGTAACCCAGTTCATCAGCGCGCTCTCTGGTATAAGGTCACATGATAAGCTAATGATACATGCACAATCATCTTTTTTTACATTAGCTTGATGATCCTGCATTATATTTCTTCCAAATTTTTAGTACTTATTTATTTTTTATCTGACTTACCCGTTGTTCTAACACCAGGCTGCTCGCCATCACTGTTTTCCTCGTCAACAGATGATGTATTAGAGTTGGGTGCTTGATCGATTTCCTTTTCTGTTCAAAATTTAACAAATATATAATTTAAAAAATCCACCTAAACGCTGCAAAAAATGTTTAAAATGTGCATAACATGAGATTTGCGACAGCGTACTTGGAAAATTTATACCCTAATGAGTGTCTTCGTCATCCGGCAATTTAACGTTTTTTCCAAGGCTTGTAGGTGAGGTGCATACAACAACAGACGACGCATGTATGCACCCAAGAGTACAGCTGTTTAGAGATCGGGAAATATCAGCTACAGAGTATACTATGATTTACAAAAAGCTCTTCTTAGTTAAAAATGCCATGAAATGATTACCTTTGCCGTGCTTGATATTAAATGTTATTGCCTCGCGACAGCCAGTTTTTTCCGTTTCGACAACGTAGATTCCATAGTGCCTCCAGTCCAATGAGCTAATGACAAGAGTTTCTGAAATCTTGTTATCTTTAAGGCCTCGTTCGAATGCCATTTCCTGGTCTTCAGGAACTTCTGGTATTATTTGTGCCTCGTACGTCCATGTTGTTCTTAAACCACGTTCTGTTTCTACAGACAGGGAGATTTCATCACCAGGCAAAGCGAATATCTGAGACGGTGACTTTGGGATGAGATGCGGTTGAGCTATGAATCGAGGTCCAAAATAAATTAGAAACACCTTTTTCTACCTCTACTACTGCAAGCGTTGTAATACAGCGGATAAATATGTTTTTTTTCTTAAATGCGCTGCATAACAACAAGTATTTAACTGTTTTGTATTTAATTGGCCTTATAAAAGGTAGCCATAATTCTTACAAGCCAGACATGAAGGAAATTATAGATCAGATCAGAAAAAATGAAGAAATGTTGAAGAAAAACAGTTTTTCATAGTAATTTCAAACACTTTAAAGTCCACAAAAAGCTATACTTCGATTTGTATTTTCTGTCGGTGTTTGACATGTGGTCAAAACACCATGTTTCGTTTTCCAAAAATCACTTGAAGTTTTATGTATCATCGCGAAAACCAGTGCAAGGTTTTGTAAAAATATGGTGATCCCAGAAGATGAGGCTAGCAGTGTATCCAGTAAAACTAGTTCCTCAAAAAAACTTACTTTTTACAATGAATAAACCTGCGGTTGCTGATTTTCCCGACATGGAGTCTCCTTCCACGTATACCCAAGTTTCTCTCTCCAATGCCTTAATAGTCAATTTTTTCAAATCTTTGGAGAGTTCAAACAATGGGTGCTCAGGTGATATATCCTGATTAACACTGGTTCTTGAATATCCAAACTTCCACTTGATACTGTTATCGTCGACATTAAAACCTCCAGAAACGAGAATACTCAAGCTTCCACTCTGTCCCTTACAAAGTTCTACGATGTTTGGCCTAAACGATAAACTCATTGGGTCGCGTATGTCTAGTCTGAAGTTGGCTTTGTAAGTAATTTGCTGAATTCTGGGATTTCCTTCTGCGAATGTGTATTGAATAAAATATTTTCCATTCATTTTTTTGCGAACTACACCGAAATGTAGGGTACTAAGCTTGTCTGGTGGCCTTCGGCCTTTCACAACAAAATTTTTAGCAAACTTAGCCAAGCGCGGATCTTCAGAACCAACACTGAAGCCGTTCGTCAAGTGGATTCCAAAAGTGCCAAAAAATATGTACAGTCTTTGACCGTCAAACAGTGTTATTTCAACGGCCTCCGAGTTAGATTCTTTGAGGTATGGCATTCCAGTAGTGTCGAAAAACAGAAACCAAACTTGTCTGACCGTACACTGAGGTATCCTACATTCAACAAGCTCCAGTCTACTATCACTCATGGACTTTATGTGAGGCTCATCTGCCTTATTTTTTGAGACAAAACAGTGCGGCGTCGGCTTGCCCTTTCTCGGACGACAAAGATTTGATTCGAATCCTTTTCCGGTCATACACAGACGTGGTCGTCCATTATCGTCCTCTTTAAGAGTGGTGAGGGTTCGTCCGTTGTATTTTGGGAACTTCTGCCTCCACTTGGACACAGGATCAACGTAGTCATAAATATCTAAGATCTCATTTCCGTTTCCATACATACAATCGGAGCATTCTTGTACGCGACAGAATTGTTTCTTATTGGTCGAAGTGGCAATACACCAAGGGCTGTGTTCGTTGGTTGGATTCCTACAGTACCGTTGCTCCTTTTTCAAGTCTACGTTACGAAAATCAACAGAGATGAAGATCATATTCCAATAATGGCATACCACAGGCAGGTTACTTTGAGCGAGGTACGTATTACCTCTGTACTCTCGACCATCGCCAGAGTAACAATCCGTGTTAAACACCCACTTAAAATGATCGCATGTGTCATCGAAACCCCTCGGCTGGTTAAAGGTGCAAAACTTCGGATCTGTTGGGTATCCTAGTGGCGAGTGCAACCTTGTTACCACCCAAATAATTTGAAATTGTGGTCTCCCCCTTAACATCGCCTCGCAGGAGACAACTAACATCTCAGTTGCCATGGGGAAGCCGCCTTTGCCAATCTTTAGCGTAGACTGGTGCTCCTTGATTTCGCCATCCAAAATGAGGCTGGCCGATTCAGTATACGGTCCACCACTTACTTTGTTTATAAGCTCCCACCTAAACTGCGTGAAGCCGGGGATAAAACAGTCCAAAGTTCCATTGTCCACAGTACCTATGAACTCAACATGCCTTATTGCTACAGTTACGTCTGAGTAATATCCATTGATAACTTCTATCTCTTTGTCAAATAAAAGTGGACGAACTACAGATAGTGAAAGATATAGTGGCAAGAAGATAGCGCTTAGCTTCATCCTAGTTTATCTGTCAAGAAAAAGCTTCGAGTGCCAAGTAAAAAAAATAAATCTAAACACTCTTGATCAAAACAAATGATAAAGAAGAAAAGTTGAAGGTGCGCGCGCCAAATAATAATGATTGTTACTGTGACGTGAGACAGCGCGAGGAGATAAAGCACATCCTTGAATAGAACACTTACACCGCTCGGGTTGAGACTTGAGTCTCCTCATGATGATCTTTGATTAAGCGCGCCTATCTTTGACTCAAAACAACGTGTGTTTCCAGGATCTCTACAAGAAATATAAGGCCAGAATTGACCAGAAATAACAAGGCTA
Organism: Porites lutea; assembly: GCF_958299795.1. NCBI lineage: Eukaryota > Metazoa > Cnidaria > Anthozoa > Scleractinia > Poritidae > Porites > Porites lutea. The sequence goes on from NC_133206.1 coordinate 5,853,965, forward strand.
CTTCAATGTAATTAATTCAACTTCATTAGATATAAATTTAACGTTTATTAAGTCAAAACCATGTTCCCTACAGACCATGATCTAAAGAAGCCATCGCCCAGAGATGTACTTTGCCCAGTTCTTCAGCGGGTTTACAAATAGCGAACTAAAGTAGACCACGTATTTTTCATCAAGACTAATTTATAAGAAGTATAAACTTAAAGTAAATGGACAAAGACTTTTCTTGACGATTAGATATGGATAGGATAGCAACCCTATCTATCTAGCCTCCCTATGCCTCAAATAGACAACTTATGGATAAAAAAAAATTGCAGAGGTGTAGGGTGCGCTTACTTTTTCTTTGTGCTGTATTTTAACTGGTAGAGTCCACCAAATTATTTAATCAACCTAGTCGTAAAAAGGCTGAGTAGTGCCAAGGACGAGGCACAAGAATTATTTCAAAAGTTACAAATAAAAAAATGAATTTCGAAAGCTAACAAGCTAAGCTAACGGATTTTCAAAACATAATTGTTCACAAATGCAATTCCGTTGTGTTCAGAGTTTATACCTTCTTGTAACGTTTAGAGTGGTAACATTTGTTTCACTCAATTTGGCTGCAGTTCCCTCTGTTTGAATTTTGATAACTGCTAATTTACAATTAAAAGGAAAAAACGTCTCCGGCTAAACCCTCAGACGTCTCAGTAGCCTTACGCTCGCGCCTTTTTTCACACGGAAAATAACAAGTAAATTGAAAATAGTTTAAATTCTTCCAAAGTTTTATTTGTGATTTAAAATTGTACAAGGTATGCTGCCATTTTAAACTTCTTTAAAGTATCGAACATGTTAACTAGTTCTTCGTTCAATTTGTATTAGTCAATTAAACGTATCCAAGGGTGCAAGGTGCAATTTATTTTGCAAGAGATGCATGAATTAAAATCAATTCCGTGGCGAGTATGGTAGAAAGACGAGTATGGTACTAAGTTTATAAACGGAACTTAAACTGGTAGTGATCAAACGAACTACCGTATTTATTCGAATAAGTGCCCAACCTCGAATTAGCGCCCACCTCAAATAAGCGTACATCCTAAAGGCAGAAAAAGTTAATAAGCGCCCACCCCCTCCTCCTCCCAATCAAACTCAAATAAGCGCTCACCCCCACCTCACCCACTTTAGTGAATAAATTCTAATAAGAGACTTCCCCGAGGACGGAGTTTTCTTGCTGAAAATGGTGAAAATTTAATAAGCGCCCAGCCTCGAATAAGCGCCCACCTCGAATAAGCGCCCACTCTCCAGGTCCAAAAATTTAATAAGCGCCCAGGGCGGTTAATCGAATAAATACGGTATATAGCGTCAGGTGTACAAGTTTGTTCTCTACTGCTACATAACTACCAATCTCTCCTTTATTTTTTTCTTTTTGACCTACATTCTAATGGCGCTTTTTCGTCGCGTACCGTTTACTTACCGGGCTTTTCTGGGTTTATAATAGTTTTGCAACAAGTGTTTAAAGCAAAACAGATAACCGGAGAAACCATCAGTTACAAAGACTTTAAAAAGAATGTAAGGCACGCTGTTTCGAATTTTAGTGGAAGAAGAGAAGCAGATGACGAGAAACTCCTGCGAACAACCTGCCCGTGTTAAATGCGTGGTACTTTTTAAGCGACGTAAGGAGTCGCACAAGGCGAATGATTACCGTTTTCTCACATTTTTTTCGCTGTAAGTCAAACCAAAAACGTAATATATGAAGCAAAAATATATAATGCGACAACACTCTGTTAAATAAATACAAATCGATCTACTTTCTTGAAAGGGGGATAACGTTATCCACTGAATAAATCTTAATCCTATGGATAGCGGATTTGGCTTTCCTAATACTTATCCGCTGGATAGTGATTTATCCAGTGGATAGGGCTATCTAACTTTTGAGCAACCGGTGCCTGGTCGACTCAATAACTTGACATAGTGATAAGGGGACTTGGTGATGCATATTTGAAAGAGACATGGTTATATATTTAAAGATTTGAACTTGCTAAGTGTACTGAACGTTATGTGCATAAGCCAATCTAGCCTCCAAGCAAACGTCTTTTGAGATGACGTGTACACGCAGGCGAAAGCTTATCGCACGCGTATTTTGTTTTATAAGATAGAGTTGAAAATATTAAACATTAACATTAGAAACTACTTTAAGCCTCACTGTCGAATTGTATCGATGAACTGTCGCTACCAGCTTCTTCGACAAAAATAGAGGTACAATTATCTACAATCCCCACATGCATGAGATGATGAGCAGGGACACCAGCAACGTGAATACTTGACATATTACTTGGGAGTGGTGTCGACGTTTTAATGGAAAAATCATTTCTCTCTTCTTGAAAATTGTCATTCATGGTCCCACCAAGTTCCGAGCCGAAGGTTTCGATGCTTCCTATACTTTGACTTTCTGTGACTGAAGGTGAGAGCCTGGCAGCTCTGGAAGATGCTGTGTAGTTGTAGTTATCTGTACTTAAAGAGGTAATGGGCTGTATTTGCCCTTCCCTTTTCACTTCACTGTGCCCCTCTGCTTCTTGGCGGTGCTCTTCCCCCTGCCCTTCCTTGTTTTCATAATCTTCTTCAATCTCATCCATCAGTTCTTCTTCTTCCTCTTCTTTATCGCTTCCAGGTTCTTCACATTTACTTTCACTGGCATACTCATTCACCGTGATGAGCTTCGCTTTCATTACATCTTCATCAGAATCTTGGTCTTCCGTCTCCGAATCCTCAGACTCTTCGTTATCTGACATTCCGGAAGAACTTGCACCGATCTGTGATGACTGCCGTCGCAACCTAGACGCAACAAGCATTCTGCATAACTCGTTCTCGGAATAATTTTCCACAATTTTGTTCATTGCCTCCACACCATCGCACAAGTCGCTTTCCATGATATCATCATCTGCGTTTAACACCATCGACATCACCATGCTCTTCTTCGCTGACCACGAGTCCCGTTCAAACCATTTTATCTGTCGCACGTCTTCTGCACACAAGTTTCGCATAAAGAACATCGTTGTGTCCGCCTTTTCTTCTATGCTTTGCACTTTCTTTTCCAATTCGCTCTTTGGCCAGCTGTACTCAGGTCGAATGGGCGGCTCAACAAACAATCCCATGAAGGCCTTAATACGGTTACCCATAAACTGTAAGATTTCATAGTCGTTGGATTGTTTCACAGCATCTGCACGAACATCAGTGAAACATTCGCAGAGAATTCCAATGAAAACGTTTATGATTATAAACTGAAAAGTTATCATAAAGGTAAAAAAGACGGCTGGCCCAATGAAGCGGTTGACGTATACTAAATCATAAAACTCAAAGTTTCCAAGTACCATTGACATCATGGAGACCATGCATCGTATTATCGTACGGTAATCTTCAAGTACAGGCCCAAACACCAGAAATACCAGGAAGCAGTAAGCCAAGAAAATGACGAGGAACATGACCATGAAACTCCCCAGCTTGATTGCGCTTGCTTTTATTGTAGCAGATAAGACTGAAATTTTCCTGTTAAACCTTAACAGTCGCAAAAATTTTAGATTTAATAGTAAAACGACCAGCGCAATTGCGATGTTCACACCTTCATTCAGTAGTACAACGTATTGAAAGCTGACGAATTTTGAACGATTTTCGCGAACCTTGTTGATGGCCGAGTCGAGGAACACTAAGCGCATAAAATATAGAACCACAGATGTTAGACAAAGGCATGTCAGAGAAATGTCAACAATGTTCCATACGTTTTTCCAAAACGCTTTTCTTTCCTTCCACAGTTTCTTCCCGTCTCGTAAAACCCATCGGAAAAACAGAAAAGCAAAAATTACCTCACATGCCATCAAAGCGGCTGAAAAATTTCCAATGTACCTGTAAACTCTAATGCCTTGGATATTAACAAAGGTCTCCCCACCGCCAGTAGGTAACTCTTCGTACAATAACGTTACCACGCAAAGGAGATTGACGTAGACATTATATATACTTAATTCGGTGAAAAGGGCTCTCGTGTATCTATCAACCCAGCCATTTTCTTTTAGGTTTATCAGCTGCTCCTGTGCATTGACGTTATCTGGACCAAGTTCGACAATGAAACCTCCTCCTCGATAGGAAGCAATTTTCCCCATATAAGGACAACTGCTGGCTTCCATCACGCTTTGATAATGCCATGGTGATGTGAAACGCTCATTGTCTGCAATTTCGTCAGTCTGGTTAACGATTGACAAATGAGCCCACCCTTCAATGAAGTCGCTTCTTTCCTCTTCTGCCCAAGAATAAAAGTCATTGCATTCTTTTATGTACATGGAAAAAGCCTCTGGAACGTGGCACGTATCTGAGAAAGAAATAAAATTGTTTTTTTTTTTTCATATTTTGTAAGCAAACATTAGTATGAATCTGTAAGGGCTTGTTTACGGGATATCGAAATGAACTGTCATTGGGAACGATTTCACTCCATGTTCCCGTTCAAGCCATTCCGGAATGAGTTCATCCCGGTTTCCATTCAGAATAAAATCCTCATTTTGGTACGAAAATTCACTCTGCTATCGTAAAGCCCTGTTAGGGCTTTTAGGGATGAGGGATAACAGGACAAATAATTTAAGGGATAAGGGATAATTGACAAAATAGTTTTTTTTGTATAAGGGATAAGTAAAACGTTTAAGTGATAATGAAATAACGTCATGGTGCTACAATAATTATTATTGGTTCGCACTTTTTCACTTTTGCTATGTTTTTTTTCTTTATCCCTGACCCCCTTTGCAGTACTACCAACCTCACTCTGGAATGAAACTCTTACTGGAATGAAGGTCATTCGGGTATCATATAAACAGCCCCTAACCAAAGGTCACTCGACGACTCCGGCTATATTTTCCTTGGTAAAAGCCAAAAAACGTTCAATTGTAACTGTTAACACATCTTAAGACTAAAAGACTAAAACAGCAACAAGGGTTACTTAAAAGAAACAAAAAAAAAAACAGAAACGTTACTGTAAAAAACAGGAATAATTGGCATTAGTGAGGTACTTTAGATAATGATAGAAAGAATATAAATTATATGAATGTAACTAAGTCAATTAACCTTTCTTAATTCTTAGTTGTCGAATGCGACCAATGCCCAAGACGTTAGAGGCTTGTCCGTTGTCCATAATCCCTACATATGGGTACTCTTCCCATGTGCTCGAGGGGAACAGGTTTGGAATTAAGCGGTCAATTGACCACTTCCAAAACCAATTTTTTGAATTTAACTGAAACAGATAAGAGATATGCGTTATAAGACCTTTTCATGTGAGGTAGGTGTATAGGTAAGGAAGAGTCTCGTTAACAGCCGAGGATAGATCCATGTATAAAACAGATTCATTTGCCTAACTAAGCCATTCTACGTCCTTCCAAGAAATTGCCTTTCATTACCGATGATCTGTTACAACATCAGCATAATTTCGTGCAACGCTAGATTCACCGATTTGTTCACATTTACACGTTTCTGATTTTTACTCTTTTGTAAGAGTCACCTTTTGAGACTGGTTGCCTATTGCTATAGCCCAGAACGACGCAGCAAATACAGGAACTGTAAGCGCACTCCAAAGGCCAAGTTAAGGTGGCTGGAAGTTTTCAAGTTTCGCTTTAACTACTTAAAAAATAATTAAAGTCAGTGTATAGTTTTGTCTCTGACGAGAGTGCCTGCATTCCGAAAGACACTTATGCCGTGAATTGACAAACTAGGTATTATAAGTAATTGCCGCAAAAGACAATAACTTTCTTGGCGATGTTTTTCTAACAGGGAGTTTCAGTTTGCGATTATCAGCAATTGAATTCAAAATTCTTGCTGTTATTTCAACCTAAAAACAGGCAAAAAAACATGCGAAAATAAAGTTTCGTTCTCATCCTAGGTAACTGTAGCTGTGCTGGTCGAGTTTTCTTTGCGGATAGGGGGAAAACATTAATTTTAAAATAGCTTAAACCCGCAAAAGTGAAGTAACAAAACCTTAGATTATCACATCCAATTCGAATTCCAGAAACGCATTTGCCTTACCATGTCAAACGGTATATGCTTTGGACCACTATCCACCAAGATATTCTTAACCTCATTATTCATGTTGAAAGCCCTTTGGTCGTGGTTACCGTAGGCAACTATAAGCACTACGCAAACAACCAGGATATGAGTAATAATCTCCTTGATTATAGCCTTCATCTCACACTGTTTCAATCTTAATTTTCTGGCAGCTTCCAATTTCTTCGCGGTCGGTGGTTTATTATCAAGGCCTAACCTGAAAACGTAAGAAATGATTATTTATCCTAAAAACTCCTCTTTGAATTTAAGGTTGGTGGTTGTAAGTTTTGGTAACAGCTTATTTAACTAGCTAGGGCACGATAACAGTTATCAGAATAAAGCTACAAATACTTGCCTTAATTTCTAAAGAAGGGTTTCTATCATTTTCTCATTTGCTAGTAACAATACAACCCAAAGTATAAACAGCTGTTACTATTCATTCAAAATATTTCCCTAATTCTGATTGGCTAAAAGCACACGCATTATTCACCATAACCAGTTACTGATGACCAAATTTGGAAGAATTTTGTGTTTAACGAGGAAATGACGTCAAAAATGCAGCTCGCCACAGGTTAAGGCACCCTTACAGAGTAGATCAGGGGACGAGGTTGAGTTGTTTTGTTTGTGAAAACAAAAATGGCCGACACTTCACTGGTTTCAAGAGTAAGAACTACATCTGGAACCAGGCGAAATAATAGCTAAAAACATAGCAAAAACAGCAAGAAGACAACTCGGAGGGCGACATCTGCAAAACTGGACAAACCTAAACGTACACTATCGAAGGTGAACTTTCCATCGATGCACGTAAGGATGTTTTAGCTATGTTTTTAAGCTAGGAATTATTTTGAATGAATAGCCTCGTTCATTAATTGCTAATTATTCAGTACTGAAATGAACCATTGGGCCCCCTGATCTCACTGGCTTCTCGCAGGAAAACTAGGGTTGCTTATTCAGATAAGAGTGGTCAATCTTTGGGATCGGAGCGCTTATTAACAATTTTTGCTTTAGCTGGCGGAAATTTGGAAAACCTACGGAAGGAAATCTGCAAGCACTAGCAGTTTGAGATAACTGGACTTGGCCTAACGGGGAAAGAAGATTTTCCTGATAGAGGGCTGGGGACGGTGCTTTGTCCCCTGGAGCCCTCATTTGCTTTTTACTTGTGTACAAGGATTCGGGAGAGGGAGCGTGCTCGAAGCCATACGATGTTGGTTACCTTTCAGCATTGTCCTTCTCCGGCTTATCAGTCGTCATTAACTCTTCTTCTGCTTTCAATGAAGGGTCCGGGACACTGTCTTGTTCCTGTTCTTCTTCTTTGTTAGGGTCTTTGATGATCAACGCAAAGAAAGCTGCAACAAGAAGCACTTTGAATGGCTGAATAACTAAAATGGATTGGAAAAATGACACCAACATAGATGTTAGCCACTTCAGGGACTTCTCATTCCCAAACATAAGACCATAAAAGATACAAAATGTTCCAGCGACAAGCGAAGATAAAATAACAAGCATGTAAGCAATGTATATACACCAGTGGGGAAACAGAAATCGCTTCTTTGCTTTATTCTGAGCCTCCTCTGATTCATCGTCCCGCTTGAAAAATGTCCAGATATTCCTCCAGCTAGAGCTAGCGTTCTTCTTACTGCCCTCCTCTTCCACCTTACCAACTTCTTGAGACCTCTCACGTGCGATACTACTGCTGGAGGAAGGCCTTGTTGTCTCTTCTATCTCTTCATATCTTTTGGACTTGCTTTTGACCTCTTTTGGTTTTAACTTGCGAAAAATCGTAACGATGATCATATTTACTGGCAATACCACAAAGCTACTCTGTACTCCAATCATAATCTGTCGTACACTGAAAATAAAAGGACCTATGTTTATTGATTGGCTGGCACTTGAACTATCATCTGCACCAACTTGATAGAACATTAAATTGGCCAGCATCGTGGTAAGTATCAAAGAAAGGCAACAAGAGAGACGTTGCACACGAGTGAATGTGCTCTTAGGAGGGCGTGTGAACACTGACAGCCACAGATGTCCATCGAGGAGGTTTTTTCTTGTTGCGTTTGCAAACAAGATATTAAATTTTGTGAGGTCTTCCTTTGATGCCAAATAAAGCCTACGATCAACAGCACCATCGTCTTCCTCGACAGCAAGCCATCGGTCGCAGACAAACCACCATTTTGCATCCGTTTGTAGATCACGAATGAGAACCCGAAATAAATACCAGGCCGGATGTTTTCCAGAGTTGTTGTGCCAAACATGGATCTCCTTTATTTCTCCAAGAGACTGCGGCATGGTTAGCAGAAACTGGTCTATTTCTCCTCTTCCGAATTTCGGGCGCTTCGGGTCTTTTAACATGAGGGGTTGACTGTCGCCTAAACTGCCAATCAATTGAATAAACACATCAGCGGTGGTTCTTCTTCTTTGCTTGAAGCCAGTCTGCAGTGTAATTTCGTAGGCGTAGGTGTCACGAGGATCATTCGACAATAACGGGGTTACACCAACCTGTAATAAAACAACCAGAAATTAAATTTTAATTTCTCTTATTGCTCAATACGTGACTTCAGGCTCAGACAAAAATAAAAAATCAATATTCAGAAAGTTGCATTTTATGCAAGCTTTTCACGCTGCATGGAGAATTTTTTACATCCTCTTTAGGACCCTCGGACTTGTCGAATATTCTACCCGAGGTTTCTCTCCTGCACGGCTTTTAGCGTTTACAAAGTCGTTCGCTTGGCTTGTCTGTCGCGTTGAGAAACCTCTGCAGCAAGACGCTTGTGGTTTCCGTTGAGCATGTTCCTGAGACGCCTCCAAAATCTTGGAGGTAGACACGTGATTAACAGGTTTTAAAACCGGTTTTAACCAGTTGAACAACTCACGTGCATTAGTTTTGGACCGATGGCTGTGCAAACCGGAGCCCGCGTGAGACTTCCTCCTGCGACTCGCGTTTCAACAAAGCGTTTAGCCTGCGTCGCAAGCGTTTTCGTTTGGTTTGGGAGTAAAGAAAGACCGAGGAACGGGATTTTCGGTCTTGGCCGAGCGAGAAATGGAACGAGAGCCAAAAAATGAAAGAGGGGGAGTTCAAGGGGCGTAAACAAACCAACTACGCTACAGACAAGCCACGCGAACGACTTCGTAAACGCTAAAAGCAATGCAAGAGAGAAACCTCTGCTCGTAGGGTACGGATATTCGGGTGTTGTTCACATAAATTACTTTAATTTGATTCCTCTCTCAAAAATGAAAAAAAAAATTAAAAAACTTAAGACACCTTTTCCAAGTCCTTTATATCTCGCCATCGTGCCCAAATCACGCCGACAAAATACAAACCAAATATGGTGAGAACTGTTGCAAATACCACAGGATTCGATGAAAGGTCGCTAAATGCCTCAAAGACAGCGTCAAAGTCGATTGGATTTGGAGCAACGAAGAAGCCGCCACCAAAATTCGTCAAGTGCGTGCAGCGACACACTGTCATGTCGAAAGTAGTCTCAGGGCCAACCTTTGGTAAACAACAGTTAACAAAACATTGACCTAGTGTGCTTGAATTCTTAACTAAATCAGAGGATTGGAATCTTCATCTTAGCCTAAAAGACTAAGGCAAGCAAGCAAGACGAGGGCGTCTGCCAAAACTAATGTTAGCAACACTTTCTTTTCTGATCTGTTCACAAAGTAACAAATAAGGAAAAATAAAGCCGGTAAGTAAAATTCGAAATGTTTGGATTTAGATTAGATGGGACGAGTCCTATCCTAGTGTAGTTTTTCTTTAAATTCCAAATTCCTTTTTTGGGGGGATTTTGCTAAAGAAACACTCTCCTAGATATAGATACAATAATAAATATATTTTCACATGATAATGACCACATGGGGCTTGTAATAATGCGGCCTGTTTAATCACGAAGTTTACCTCACAACCATGTGCTTTCCACTTCTCCTCATCTTCGTCCCAAAAATTGCAACTTGAAATAAAAGAAAACAAAGTGTACCCCAGCTCTGCACATTCTTCACTTTCCCCTGGAATATCCTCATCTTCCACGTACAAACCCAAATAGAAAATTCCAGACTTTTTGGGTAGACTACCCAGTTCCAAATTAGACACAGATAAGGAAAATCCTTCTTTCCAGTCCAAAACACCAGGAACAATATCCATGGTCCAGTTAAAGTCGAACTGCTCAGTTGTTGGCCGTTCATCTTGTCGAAGGAACACCCTGAACTTTTGTGTGCAATTCACTGCCAAAGGATGGATCATGCCGTGAATCGAGCGGCTGTGGTCTTGAACAGTGATTTTGTGCGTTTTAATCTTTCCTCTCTCTATGGTAAAATTTTGAGGCTTTGGCGGTTCACCCGCTTTTTGGCGAGGAATAGTTATGTAGATGGGTTCACTCAGATTTGCTACACGGATAGGATTTCCATGGCAGTCTATAAACTGGAGTCCAAGGCAGTTGCTTTCTACTTCAGATGAGGAATCATCCCAAATAAAAGGGTTATCTTTGGAATTTAACCCCTAAAAATACAGAAAATATTGACCATTCTTTCATTTGGTTTCCACTTTAAAATCAGTTAAAATCTATTCAACAAAATGCGAAACAAATTACTATTTCTGACAAACCCGTGCCACTTTTAATACCCGGGGATTTTATGTAAACTGTCAATCATGAGCAACACGCGCGAACCTAAATTCCTGTGCGATTTTAGACTCTTTACTTAAATGGAAAATAGAACTAATAATCCTCAACGGACAATAATGTCTCTCTCACTCTTCCAAGCACTGTTATGCACATAAGGTGAAGGATGATGTCATATCGTGTAGTAAAAAGTGAAGAAATAAGGTCCGTATTCCTTTTTCTAATGCCTCCCATTTACTTCAAGGATCAAATAATGCTCTAACCAGGCAGATCAGTCTTCACAATTTCACTCACTGTTCACTGTGGCAGGATTAGCTCAGTCAGTAGAGCCCTTTATGACGGTAGAGCGGGATGTCATGTTCGTCGATTCCCGAGGCCGGACCAATAGTCAGGGTCTTAAAAGGGCTTAAAATATCTGAGAAATGGAGGTGCTACCTTCGCCCTTGAGGCGGTTAGACTTTTGTGTGGCTCTGATGACAAAGTAAAAGGCGGCCCCGTCTCCATTTGGAGACGTAAAAATAGTGCTCCCCATAAGACCTTTTCATGCTAAATACTCAAAATACTCAAAAGTGCATTTTTTTTTTCAGATCTAAGTTGAAGACGACCAACCTTAATTTTTGACAGATTGCGGTAAGAGGGAACGTTTCCAAAATATCTTTCAAGAGTCCATAACATTAACTTAGACGTCAAACAAATAGGGCACATTAGCAACAATTCTGTGAAAAATTTCTTCTTTAACCAAAGCATTTTTTAAGCCCTATTTTTGAGTTTTACCTTAGCTAGGATGTAACAATCTTCTTCATCCCAACTTTCCAAAATTTCCTCCATATTCGACAAAACAAATGATCCCCCAACGAAGGAGATAGAAGACCCTGAGAGGCGTTCGACGTGCATTTTCATGACTAATGCGGACAACCGTTCACCTTCGATCACTTGAGGTTCCTGGCCTGTCGCTAGGTCACCTGATAGTGCGTCTAGTACGTCATGGAAAACTTTCATGGCGGTCTTGGTTGTGTTGCGAGCCTTGAAAATTTTGAAAAAACAAAAAGAAACAAGATGAAAATATGATGAAAGATTCACTAAAACTGCCAAATGCTTGCAGTGCTTTCAGTTATTTCCCCAAAAAACTACATTTTTTTCTTCATGAATAAATTTTTTCATTATTAGCACATAAGTTATCTGTTCTTTGTACGTTTTCGGACGAATATGTTTTAAGGCGGGTGGTAGATTCTCATATTTTGTTTTTGCCTCAAGTTGAAAGCTTAGGACTTTACGATAGATACTTGCAAATGCCCCGGTCCCATTTTCTTCATGTATAATTCTATTGTTGCTGGCGAACCTTTGTGGGCCAGCAGACTCTTCTCTACAATAGCAGGAAAAAGCCAAAATTTGTCGGATGTAAGATCAGAAGCATGCGCAGACGATTGGTTTTCTTATTATCCGGGGTATTCACTCTTGTGCCATGACATTACGTAAAACGCACGCAGATGAAATCGAGAGACTTCTAGTAAATTTCCAGGGTGTAAGCAGATTACAAACGAGGTGAGTGTTTAGTAATTGATTCTTTCATTTTCTTCATGTCTTTATTTGCTTGTGGAAGGGCATTAAGGTCTTGACCCAGAGCGTTTTAGTGACGAATCTCGTCTCGGATGACGAGAGACTTTATATACAGCTATTTCGAGAAATCAATGCCAGCTGTGGCTGCAAAATTCTTTACTTACATTTTTGTTACTTTCAGATGTCTCTTCAGCGACCTTTAATTAAAAATGGAGTTAAGAATTGGTAAGAGGTTTCTTTCTTTCTTGTTGATTGATTATTCATTTGCTAATGATTAGCTTATGGCAAGTTCTTCAAAGGGTAACCGCCACAGCGTACTGCCAGTTATTGCCGGCCTAACAGACCTCCCTTCTACAACCACGCCCTACTCCTCTCGAACAGGAGTATGGGTTCTTATAGGGTCCCTTAGACGTGAGAGGCAAGGAGACAAGGTCCATGGCTTAACGTCAATGACCTACTACGCAATCATCTGAACTGAGACAGATAAAATACCAGATATTATCATAGTCCCTAGTTTGTGGACCAACAGGGATTTGAACCTGTTGTTTCTCTTGTCGTAAATGGAAATTTTAGTAATAATAATAATAATAATAATAATAATAATAATAATTCCTTTATTTACCCTCGGCAGTATTTATAGCAGTTATGCTAGTGGGGCCGAGCAAATAAATGAAACAAATGATTCAAATCAAACATAACGGGGTTAAGAATCCCAAATGGCCTGAGGCAAACCAGCTGGCTATTTACAAGCGTGGCCAAGGATTTGAACTCGTGACTATCGTGAACAAATGCAGCTAGCGGTCAGAGCGGGACTTGAATTCGGGGCCTCCGAATTGCAAGTCCAGAGCTCTAACCACTCAGCCACTCTGCAGGGTCGCCCAGGGTTTTTGGGTATACGGTATACAGGGGCTTTTTAAATCGGGTATACGGTATATTGCAACTTAAATACAGGTATTCGGTATATTACTTTCGTTCAATTTCAGGTATAAAGTATACCTGGGTATAATTTTGAGTATATTTGGATGAATTTTGGGTATTTTTGGGTATTTTGGCGAATTTTTTTCGGGTATACTGGTATACCACTACCCCCCCCCTCCCCCCCCCCCCCCCCCCCCCCCCCGCCGACCCTGACTCTGCTTCCTAGTTCCATCAACGGGTGGTAACAAGCAACCTTAGACTTCAAAAACTCTTCAGAAGATCCTCGCTGATCCCAGCAAAACTGTATTTTGAGGTGCTACCAACTCTATTCCAACATTTCTGTTTCTCAGGAATTAATTAGTATAATTATTATCATTATTATTATATTTTTCATAATGGTTATAATTACCCCATTGTTGATTGCGCCACTCGGCTGTTTGGCATTATAATTTTCATTGATATCGTTTTTGTTATTGTTGCTACTGCTACTTGCCGTTTGGGCTATGAAATGAATAAATCTTTCCGACGAGAAGAAAATTGTTTTAGAACTACACAAAAACCCAATGCAAAAATGGCTGCTGGATTAATATTATATTGTTAAATAAGATTGGCCTGACTAGCCTCCTTCTTCCGTACAAATTCAAATTCAAAAGAATACATTATCTCAAACTAGGCTGGTCAGGCTGATTCTAATTTAAACAAAAAAAATATCAATCTAGCAGCCATTTTTGCATTGGGTACATAAAGATCAAACTTACATTTAGAGAAGTTTGTGTCGTTTCTTGTGATTGGTCGGCATTTTGCGTTTGTTCTTGTAAAAGCATTGCACGCTTGGCATCTCTCTCTTTTCTATAATTTGACGCACCGAACAAGTTACCTATTAGAAGAGACAAAAATCAGTCACAACACATTTCTCTTATTATTTTGGTTACTTCATTGCTATAAAACATGCACACTTTCTAGTTAAAGGCATGACAATTATTGGGAAGAAGTGAAATACCATCGAGGCATTGAGTAACGAGTTCGGATTTCAAGGTTTTAAGCCTACGCGAAAGACCTCAAAGTCATGTAGGTAGCTGCATATCCTTTAAAATTTGATCACAATTTCATCTTTTCAATTCCATAGAATTGTATAAAAGTTCACAAACGTTTACCTCTGCGATTTTATGACAGGAGAACTTTGCTTCTTGACTGGGTTTTGGTGATAGATCATTTGCGATATTCACTACTTTCAAATAGACCATAATGCACCTTGTTTACCCCCTCCCCCCCCCCCCCCCACACCCAAATTTGCATAACCATTGTTTCCAATTTCTCCGGGGTATTACAGTCGTCCCAAGAGAAATCCAAGACAATGGTTGTGCAAAATTTTGGGGGGTAAACAAGGTGCATTATGGTCTATGCGAATATGTGAATAATAAAATTCATACCTTGCTCCGAGACCTGGGGGAACAAATCAAAAGAAATCATCTTGAGGCTCAGCAATATGAATAATACATTTCTTTTGTTTTATTCCCCCAAGCCTAGGAGCCAAGTGTGAATTTTAATATATCGAAAATGGCCACTTTTATAAAATTGCCCATATTACATTGCGGTCTTTTTTTCGTATGCTTTCCGCGATCCGACACGTTCACTGAAGCAGATAATTAATTTTTTTTTCTCTTTGATAGTAACATTGAGGTTGTATTGATATTGATATTGATATTGACAGTGAGGTTAAAATTCATTCTAGCAACGCCAGGTAAAACCTCACATCGCACAGCTTTGAAGAACAAAGTTCAAAATGAAGAGTATTTTAAGTAAGTACTCAAAGCTATACTACATTTTAGGAACACTTTCTACTTAAAGCGAGGAAGTATTAAACGTTTTTTTGTTATAAGGTATGGCATAAAGTACCTAGGTTTCCCATTACTCCAACACCCACAGATTCAATTAAGTCAGAAGACTGGCCATTCTCCTTTGCCGAAAAAATCGATACAGCGTTTGAAAGTACGTCAAGCATTTTCGACTGCAATGAGAAAAAAAAGTTACGAAATAAGTTAAGATTAGAGCTTTAAAGTCGTTCTCATGGGATATTCAAGGCATATTTGCTCCTATCCCTGATCGGTTTCCCGCTTGCCTTTCCACTGCTGGCCCGTAGAACTAAGGTCGTTCTGGGCGATCGGACGGATTGTTCCCACACTGTCAGAAGACCACCGCTTAAAATAATCCTGCTTATGCAGATTTTAAAGTTTACTTATCTCATCTCTATTTGTTTGTAACTGACTTAAACTACGTATATTTTCCAATACGTTCCAGTCATCTGCTTCCGAATAAATCTATTTAAAAGGCATGGCCCTACATATATAATTACAAACATTTGTTATTCAAATGCAGTGAAATCATCATAACCATCTTTTCGACGGTCATGCCTTGGAACGGACCTGGACCCTTTGCAAGAAGTATCACTAGAGTTATTCCAAATGGAGCTTCCAATTGAGGGATGGAAAGTCCGATACCTTCCTATTTAAACGGAACTAAGACCAGTTTCCTCCGCTTTGGCATTAAGAAAAGTGAGACATTCTCAGTTATATCCGAACGTAAGCGTTCTGCTAAAAATTGCATGATTGCACTATGCCATTAACATCATGTGAATGCGAAAAAATTGCAAGCGCATTGCGCCTCCTTAACAACTTCATGAGAGCATAGATGGGTAAAAGCCCCATCAAGCCTAGCCTAGCGCTTCTCCACATCCATTAAGATACAACAAGAAAACCTACAGTAACTGTTCCAGTTCAGTACTGTTACCATTAAGTTGACAAAAAGAACAAGGAACGTCGTAATAATTGCGCTCTCAAACACAAACGACAAGAGAGTGTGGGACTACAAAGGGTCTTTATTGCTTAGACAAACAAGAGCGTTGTAAACCGATAGGAACCGAGGTGAAAAGATAAAACTCCTACGCCTTATTAGAGGGAAGGAGATAGGGCGACAGTTTTTTATTCTACATGAGATTTCCAAGGTTAATACAACTGGAGCTTTTTGGTCCTTTTAAAGAGCCTACGGGCCTAGTGCAGTCTGGTATGCTTTTTACTTTCGACAAGATAGATATGAAAAGAGCGTCTTTATCGGTCCTTCTTTCCCTACTTAGGGAACTTTCTTTGTGTTAGAACCTTTGTTTTAGAACTGACCGGCCAGACCATTCCAGTCATAATGAGAATTTCACTTTTAATCAAAACTATCAAGCCAGATCGGTGAAATCCTTGCTTAAAAGCATACACGAAGGAGATGGTGTATTTCAACAAAAACTCTTGCAAAAAAGCATTTTCCATTGTCAAAATAACTGGTCCGCAGCTATGTTCCGGCCGGTCAGTTCTAACTTTTGGAAAGCGCCTTTGGTGTTTCAAGGGATGCTGGACTAGTGCTTAGTACTCATTACTTCCTTCCTTCCTTGCGGCAATAACTTGAAACCGCATAAACTAGCCTCCCCCTTCCCATCACCAGCACCTGGTTTTGAGCGTTAAGGCCTACAGAGTGGGGCTGTAAACATTTGAGACTGTTGTATGTTCGAAAAGATTTTTTAGAGTGTGAGCTTGATTGTCATTGGACCATTTTACTACGTTTTTTTTAACATTCCCCTTTGCAGATAAAAGTTCCATATTCACCTGCGAAGATGGTGACAATTCTTCCACGTTATCAGTGGCAACTGCCATTGCTTCTAACAAAACTCCTGCCGTTTCTAAAGATTCTGGTTCTACTGCAGCAAGAGCTCCGAGCATGTATTCTCTCATCTGCAAAAGAAAGAGGTAGTTTGATTAAAAACGGGACATTGTGACGTTATGAACAGAACAAACACTGGTTTACCCGCAAAGCATTGTTCAGAGTTTTTAGGCTCATATGTAGACAGGAAATCATAATATTTATAAGAAAAGGCAAGCATTGCCATAAGTTTACCAGCTTTCAGTTTGCTTGAATTATAGATGTACCTTCATACGGGACTTTTTTGCATCACTGTCTTCTAAATTTTCGCCGCCACTCCCGCCATTGTCGCTATCACTGTTGTCCGCGCTGTCGCCGCCAAGATCACCACTGCCTTTGTCCAACATTTCCTGTGCGGCCAAGATGTCAAGCGCTGACGACGAGGACCTTACGAGCTGCGCAATACCTTGAGTATTCCCAGAAATCAGCATATTTGTTAGTAAACCGTCTTTAGAAGTCAGTACATCAGTCAGTTCTTCTGTGCTTATCACTGATTCGGTCACCTAAGTAGAGATTCAACGGATTCAACACTGTGATATCAATCACGAAAGTGAATCAACTAATCTAGTCGGAAACCCTTAAGAATAAAGCACAACTGTCGTATTCATGTGAAGCCGTCAAGCCATTCTGCTCATAATTTTTAAAAGACAAAAATCCAGATCTTTGCAATTAATTACCACTTTTTTTATTATATGGCTGCTATCTGCCAGCAGGCAAGATGAAGAGGATCTTGAGTTCTGACTTGGATACCCTAACCGGCAAGATCAGCCTATCTTGCCTGTTCGAGATTTTCCGCGATTGTTCCGCGAGAAAGAGTTATCTAGGCCATGTAATTTTTCTTTTCTTTGTTCAAGGTTGTTCGGTAAAGATGGCAGGATATTACTTTTGTTCCCTTTTGACATCACGGTCCATAAAACCCAAACATAGAATATTTAGAAATATCCAGTCATCTTAGCCTCACGCTTGGTCGAAAGAGCATACATCTTCATGCAGTCGTATAACGTAAATCCCCCATGAAGCCCCCCCCCCCCCCCCTCACCTCTCACTCCAATAAGCCCACTCCCTGTAATAACACCCCCCTTTTTTTCAAGAGACGAAAGTGAATAAGTCCCGCCTCCCCTTCCCTAATTATTCTTCACTAATATATGATGATAGACTGTATTAATCAATCAAGACTGCAAAACGTAGTGTGGCCTGATCTGGGATGGTATGTTTGCCGACTGTAAATTCGGATATGATTCTGATCCTTGGCTGCATGACCTCCACTCTTCTTGTACTTGAGCTTTTCCACTTTGTATTCTAGCTTTTTTTTACGGAGAACTGATACCATATTTACGGTATATAGAAATCTACTTACCGAAACGGTGACCTCTTCCTCGCCAAAACTGTGATACTTATCGACAATCCTCACCGTTAACGTGTAGGTATAGTTATTAAGAGGATCCCCCATTGGTAACAATATTGGGGACAACGTCGGTTCATTATAGTGCAGTAAGAGTTGATATCCATGGTACACTTGGTAACGAACATAGCCATCTTCATCTCGCCAGCCTTCACACTCGATATAAAAGAAAGTTTTCAGCATTTCTCCCGTTGTAGGAGAGATTGAGCAGTTTCCATTTTTAGGTGGAGTGTTTGTCAACAAGGTATAGTCACTGCGGCCTTCTGCACCATCTGTAAACAGTACAGGAAAATCAGCACAGGAAAAGACACAAAACAAAATTGATTTTAAGGAACTACCCTTGAAGAAATCAGAGGCGCTAACATAACGAAATCTTTTTACCCGTTTTGTCGCGATCTTATGAGGGTATGAGAACAACTTTCCTGTACTCAATGATAGTTTTTGATACGCAACTACGTAAGATCAGCAAATGACCTTCTGGGCAGCTTTATGAGGAGCCGAGATAAGTAGAGGGCGACTGACTTAAAAGTCTTTCCTGAAGACCACTTGAATAAACAGAACTCACTTTTAACATATACAGTTTTGAAAAGAAAAAATACTAATTTATTTAAGTTTTCCTGGTAATTACTGAAGGATCCCGGTTTCTCCTACCAGAGAACCTGGACTGTCCATTTCTACGTGCTCATCTGAGCCAGTCGAAGGGCTATAGGCCGCCGCTTACTCACAAGAGAAGGCAGCATCTTCATATTTTAGTAGGTCTTAGACCCTGCTTATTAATTATTGTTCGACTCTGGCTGGATCAAGCCCGCGACATTACGCTCAGCTGTCCAGTGTTCTACCTACCAAGCTGACTTTAAGGCGGGCGCGGAGGCAGTTGACAGAGTAGTTCTTTCAATACTTTTTCATCACCCGCTTGCTTTACGCCTTTTTTTCGTTGCAATTCCTTTGCAAAAGATTTATTTGTTCACTTATTCATTCATAAGAAAAAAGAAACATTTCTTATAGCGAGAATCAAATACATCGGGATGTATCAAATCACTCATTCGCCAGTCCAAACTTTTTAACGCATGTTCTTTTTCTTCCCTTCCGTTATCTTCTCACCTTCATTCCTCACGATACACGTTAGCCGATAATTCTTGCCATTAATGAGGGAGTTTTTTCTGAGAGCAATGTTTTCCATATTAATGTTGGTCATTGCTATGCTGCTTAGATCACTGACAGCACTCCACTCCTCTGTTATGTTTCCTTTTATGTACAGATCCCACTGATACGAAATGTTAGTAAAGCCCTCTTGGTCGCAGTTGCTACAACTACAGCTCGCAGAAAACTGACTTTGAGTGTTCACTTTTTCATCACAATTTTTAATGCACCTACCAAGACAAATAATAATAAATATCTTTTATTTTCATTTATAAAATGTTTTTCGTTTGGCAACACTTAAAAGGGCAACAAGTATGAACAAGAAAAACTGAAAAGACGTACGAAACCTAATGGACTTATCATGAACGCTCGCTGTTATTGATCGCTGCCCATGATCTATCAGAGTAAAGGCCCAAGAGTAAAAAATCTAATTGGTGATTGGTGCCCTTGATTATCTTCAGTCAGTCTTTCTCAGTTTGGCTATTTAAAGAGCCCTACTAAAAGCGTACTGTTAGTCCCTTCAATTTTAAAATACACATAACGATCATCTTTAAGCAAACCGGGAAGGATCTACCTCAGCAAACTGCAAAATATTTCTTTGTTATCGTGTTCGTGTAAAAAAGCTACAACAAATACAGATTTTTTATATGACCGTCAATTTCAGTGACGGATCCAGGGGAGGGGCCCGGGGGACCCGCCCCCCCCCCCCCCCTCCCTTATTTTTCGACCAAAATGAGGCCCGAAGGGCCGAAAAAAATTTTTCTGGAGGCCGCCCCATCCCCCACCTTATCTCAGGGTCTGGATGATCGCCCCCCCCCCCCCTCCCTCCCCATTCCTTCCACGGTTCAGTGTAGGATAATATTTAGAGAAACGCTATCTCAGACACACAAGTTAAGTGAAATATTTCAAAAGAAACTGCATGGTGAACAAGTAGAAAGAACAATAATAACAATTCTCACCCGACAATGACTTGAGGTGGTACTCCTTTGACAACTGTTATTGTTTGTTGAAACGAGGCTCGGCGATTGTCTTTTTTAATTACCAATTTCATTACATATGTCTCTTCATCCTTAAGTACTCCAGGAAGGACATCCCAAACAGGAGTTGTATAAACAAGCATTCTTGGACCACTTCCCTCACAACCATAATTTACAGAATTCGAAGAAACATTTTCAAAGCTAACCTGGGAAAGGTTGCTCACTCCGATGGGAAAACTTTCATTGTGCCGTCGACAGAACCACGAAAACTGCACCCCAGACAAATTACCTCCTTTTGTGTCCAAATCTTGTGAGACCGACCCGTCGATTATGATTTTTCTTTGCGAACTAACGGTGCGAAAATTCCCACCTAAAATCATTGCCTTTAGTTTTCCTGGAAGAACATTGAGATAGCCGTAAGTATGAGAATCTAAAGCGTCAACAAAGTATTTCATCTTAGCTTGCAAAAATAAACAAACAGGTCCAGAGGGTAAAGAATACGATGGGATAGTAAGGCTTGCTTGGCTTAACCGCGTGTTGATTATCACTGGTGTTGAAGCGTTTTCTGTGTGATCACATGACTGATGGTAGACTTTCCACTTGAAGGCTGTTTCATAGGATGTTCTGCACTCTATGATGATTCTCGCATAAATTATTAGCTCCTTTTCTTTAGCAACATCACGAGCTGTCCATGCCTCTTTGCCCATTCCCAAAATTATTGGTTTGGGATAACGGCACTCTCTTTCCACGTTAACGGTTCGATGAGACAAACTAACTGAAGAGACTTCATTCCATCCATTAACTGTTACGACATAACTCCGTAGTTCTTTGTAGGTGTGTAAAAAGGATACATATTTCTGAGAGGATATCACGGAATAAGAAAATAAGGAGGGGTCTGAAGTGCTGATATTCTCGCCAAAATTGGCCTTCTCTCCGTCGCCGAATTCAACCTCAATTAAAGTGCTCGTTCCCAACTTATCCCAAGTTAGTGTGAAATTAGTTGGTGTGTTCACAACGTTGGGGGCATCATCGAGTATAGCGAGACCTGAGAGGCTCTCTTGAATGACTATTCTGGTGGTGTTTGTCAGTTCTCCAAACCGATGCTTTAATGTGACTGTAACAACGAACTCTCCAAGTGAAGTATACGTATGTTCTCCGATAAGGTCATTTGCACCATCCCCAAAATCAAAAGAAGAATTAAGTACTTTGGGATCTCCATCGTGTTTAACATCAAACAATACTGAAAACTCAATAGGAATGGAGTTACCAGATGGAGGAGAAAAAGTTGATGAGGCGCCTTCAGAAGATTTTGCGTCGATAAACATAAAAGTGGGAATCGCTTGAATCTCGATATTGATCTCTTTTGACTCAAACGTCACAAGATTTGATACGTTTATCACTACTTTGTATTCTCCAGCAACTGAGTATCTGTAGAAAAGAGGAAAAAAGTGAATTACAGTCGAATCAGGTGAAGGTACGCCCTTTGATCCGTTCATTATTATTCTTTCAAGTTCAAGGGATAAAATTCCACATGTAGGATGAGCTGGTAACAAAATGTAAAATAATGCGGACACCAAGAGGACATGCCATTGTGTCCATATCATCCTGGCCTCCCTCGGTTGTTCAAACGTTGGATAGCGCTATCCACCGGATAAATCACTATCCACGGGATAAACCACTATCCAACGGATAAGTATTACGGAAATCAATTACGCTATCCGCTGGATAGGGATTTATCCGGTGGATAGCGCTATCCAACGTTTGAACAACCGGGGCCTGGTGTTCTCATTAAACGGGCTCTCAGAAAAAAAAACCTCAAGGACACATGTTGTGGATATATATAAAAACAAAAGCAGACAAGAGGAAGAAGGGGTAGGAAAAATGACTATAGAAAAAAGCCAAGAAAGTGAAACATGTGTCGTGTGAGGCAGAACTGTTTATGAAAGGGCTACAGAACAAGGGTCATCACGAAAAGGAAGACGGACAAATCAAACAGGTCACGCTATTTTGTCTCTGTTTTTCAACAAATTTGTATCAAACCATAGAAATCTGTCATTATTTGAACACGATACAATTTCTTCTATAAGCACGTGACTGCGACAAAGAAAATAGAGTGCGCTCATGTAACCGTTACCGTGTACAGCTATTTCGAGAAAGGTTGTGCGAAAAAATGTGCTGATCAATACGCTGTTCCTGGCACTGTAGATGTCGAATCTTCTATTTTTGCTTTCCTTTAGCATAAGCAAACATACGTCTATGACCTCTCGTGCCATTCTTTCAAATTTCTTTGAAGAACAGTGAACTCAAAACCACCCACAATACCTTTCGGGATTGTCGCGTGCACTTCTTCCGACAACCTTTCTCGAAATAACTGTAAGCGGTCATCACTTTTCCCCACTGTACTTTTCAGATGGAGAGAGGCGACGACCGAAAAATACCACCGCAGCCTCGTTTTGAAGTTGGCAATTTTAGGGTATGCACAGATTTCGAGTCCAAAGCTTTACCCAGCTTGGATCCATATCGCAAATTATAATTTTGTTCCATGGTTCAAGCATGCAGCTGGACTAAAAAGGTTCTCCGTCGACTGATACTTAATGCATCTTAAGAGAGAGATTGAAATACACAGGAAGAGAGATATTGCACTCCGTAAATGAGTGATAAGTTTGCGGCCACAAATGTTAGTTTTTTAATAGTAGAAGTTGCATTACCTGTGGGACAAATTAGAATCGTTGGTGAAGTCTAGCTTTGGGCTCTCTGTGCCATCACCATATGAACACGTGACAGTAGCATTAGTAGCTAAAATTCCATGTTGCCTCACTATAATGTCGACTTCGCCAGGCGGAAAAGGCACGATTCTCTCCATGATAATTTCAATTTCCTTAACAGGCTCCTGGACAATCACTGATGTCTCTAGAGAAACATGGCTAAGCGCGTTGCTGTAATTCACTTGTGCTTTGAAGACACCCGGATCAAAATACGTTGTAAGTGTAATACTTACGTATACTGACCCTTGGCTTGGTGTTACTTGCCGTATTTGTTGTCCAATGTCTTTCTGGAATGCAATTACCACACTTGAACCTGTTTGGTAATAAAATGTAAATGTGGCAGGCGTTCTTGCTTCCACCGCTCCTGGGAAGGGCGAGTTAAGCCAAAACTTTGCTCCAGTGATTGGCGTTTGAATTTCAACAGTTCCGTTAATTTCGGTTGATGAGACCAAATTAAATGCAGTTGCAACAAAAGTTACCAAACCGGCTGTCAAGTTATTCTTTGGAATCACGACAGTAGTAAAGTTATCAGCTGCTTTTCGAAACTCCCATTTGGCCGATGACGTGATACTATAGGTAACATTAGTCCCATGTATGAATGACATGTTGATTGCCAAATCTTTATGGGAAGGGTGGACTTCCTTCGGAAAAGAAACATTAAATCCTATGACGGGCCATTGAGCAACGATGTAAAAGAGCGCCGATGCATTGCTAAGATTGTTCTTAGCGGACGCCTGTACCTTATACACACCAGCACTACTAAAGGTGTGGTTAATAGCAACAACAAAATTGCTTTTGACATTAATCCCGGTAAGATTGAGCTTCATTGGTTCGTCTCCAATAGAGACGTTCAAGTCGACCAAGCTTCCTTGTGCCAGACTAATAACAACAGTGACGTTTTCATTTACCTTGACAGGGTCTAGGGGTAAAATGTTCAGTTTTTTAATAGGAAACAAGATGGTCGGGCGATTGCATTCACTAAGAGCAATTGTAACGTCATTGAAAGCTATTACTGTTACATTATGAGGGCCGCTAGAAGTATAGTTGTGTACCACAGTCCTTTTGTTGAAAATCTCAGTCTTTTGGTTATCTCCAAAGTCCCAAATATAAGTTACATTCGTTCCGTTTGTAATGTTCAGTCCTAAAGATAATTCTCCTACCAAAGCGAACTCGGGAAGATTCAGTGTTAGACCTGTAATCTCTCTCTGGTAAGCTACCTCTTGACTTCGAACTTGCTCGTTCCCAAACTTATCTTTAATGGTGGCTAGGACTTGATGGACGGCTATCTTTTCGAGGCTAAATGATACATCTGATAAAGATATCGGGAAAACATAAGCACTCAGGGCAAACGTCAAACCAGATAGAGTATGCTGGAGACCTAACAAACCATCCTTGACTACTCTATCCACTTCACCCTCATAAATGTGACCTACAGTCTCAGTGGTGTTTCTTAACATTGCAATTTTCCCAGTTTGGTTGCTGCTGAACCAAGCAAGCACGTCCCCAGGGAGAACTTTGATTTTTGTGAAATTATTGGAAAGGTCCACGCTGTGATAACCTGAACTCATGTGCTGGCCTAAAATAATGTCACTGACGATCGTGTAGTTCCGAATGGGATGCAGTCCTTGAACGCTACACACCTGTGCACAGGGAGAGCTTGAAATGTGACAAGCACCATGTTCCAGGAATAAAATCTTATAATCCGTGCAGTGGATGCGGTTTTGAGGTGAGTTGTTCTGTATTGCGTTCTCAACATCATTTTCTCTGAAAATCTGCCGAGTAAGATGTCTCGTTATTTAAGTAAATTATTTAAGTTAATTATTACAGTTAGACATGGTTTGGTAGTAATAGAGAGTTTTAGATCCGAGTTTACCGGGAACCTCTAACCGCGGTTTGCGGTTACCCGTTTGCGGTTCGACGTTCAAACATAATTCGATTTAGATTGGCGGTGGATTAAAGAAGTGGATTCTGGTTTATTTTTCCATTTAGAAATAGAAGAAAAAGAAATTTATGGTAACACTAGGTTAATTTACGGTAATACTAGGTTATCTAGCAGCAAAGAGCTGTAAATTCTTACATTAGTTCTTCTTGCAATTTTACGGCCGCCATTTTGAATCAACAGCCATGAATGGCACTTGTTTTCAAGATCCAATAGGATTTATCAAATTTAGCATTTCGCCCGAAGTTGTGCCTCTGTTAATGGATAAAGACTTGCTCCACAAGATTTTTGTATCATTACGTGGGATAAAACAAGAATTATACGCTAAAAGCTTGCAGGTAAATGACATAGGTTGAAAACGCACGTCGTAAACCTCAGACGTGACGCGAAAGTCTTGTCACGTGGCCTCCAGCGGTTAGACGTTCGCGGTAAACTCGGATCTAAAACTCTCTAATAACCAAGATTTACGGAGGGTGGGTGACAACGATCGAAAGTAAAAATGCTGTTGCTCCAACGCTGTGCTTTACAGTACGTTTCACGTGATAGTTGGTCAAATCGCGCGTGATCAGACTACGAGTGATAGAAGGTCCAAACCCAGGTGATCAGATTGTCTTCTTTGCATTCCATCCATTCCTAGTGGAAGTCCAAATGAACGGCTCGCTAGTATGTTCTCAGTACTTTTGCCAAATTGTTAATTCAAAGAGAAAAATCACATAAGACCAATTTTGATATTTAAACTGTCCATACGTAGCGCCGAGGTTTGGAGAAGTAAAGCCTCAAGCCTCTGAGCCAACCTTTTATAATTCACAATTGTACAGGGGCTCCTTCATTCTTAGGGCCCGTTTACATGGAGATGGGGAACCCCAGGTAAGTGAGGTAACATGCGGCGGGTTACCCCTCCTATCATGTAAACATGATCAATAAAATGAGAGATTATATGGACAGGCGTGTTACCCCACCTAAGCGAGTTACCTCACCTTCCTGGGGTCCCCACCTCCATGTAAACAGGCCCTTAATCATGGAATCAACAACACGCACCCTGCTGTCCCCACTGAGCATGCAAGGGAAGTGCAAGTCAGAGGTAATTATATTTTTTTTCCACAATAAGGTTAGACAAATCGACCTTCACATGTGAACATTATAAATCGTTGTGTATTTCAAGCGTAAAAAAGCGTAAAGAGTGAGATTGGGACGCCTGGCCTTGTTAGTGTATAAGTGAGCCGACAATAGCACTAATGGCCTTTGTTGTTTTGTTGTCAGTGATGCTGAATTAAAAAACCTAGTTTACTACAACACCGTCCTTTCTGTCGCCACGCTACGCCCCTCCCTCAACGCTCTCCCGTCCTCTTGGAATGAGCGTTCCGTGAGGACACAAACAACGGCTGTGTAGCAGACTGTGCGCTGAACCGTGGTATTCTGCTTTTTAGTAGCTTTCCTTTGCAGGAAAACCATAGACGAATCCGTCTAGATTTTATCTTTTTTTCTTCTCGGGCTTACGCCCTCGTTTATCGCGGCTCGCGTGCTTGGGATTTTCGCGTGCACTAACTTTGCTCTCAGTCTAACAGAGGTTGACACCAACCTGAATACGAATGGGTCCAGGTTGAAGAACAATAAACTCAAGCACGCCCAGATACCCTTCCTCTTGGAATTTGTTTGCTGTGAGAACATAAGTCCTTTCACTCTTTCCTAGTAATGTTTCAAGCATGGTGAGTGTTGATGGCAGATGGCGCGGAAAGTATTCACCAACTTGGGACATCCGTGAACCTAGTATAGTTATAACAAAAAAGGAAAATAGATAATAAGTTAGCGAAACTAGAAAGAGTTCCCTCCAGTAATATGAAACACACCTGTTTTGGAAAACCATCTTTATTTTATGTTTACGTGTCTTCTTTCAATACAACTAGTAGACGCTCAGTTAGATTGCTTTCAACTTAACTATACATTCCGTTTGCGTAAGTATAAATGATCTGTTACTGGCACAAACTGATCTCTGCCTGATTGCTTGTGAAGTGCTATTAGGAGACATTTACTTGTACTTTTCCAGAATAGTCCGCTTGAAACATGCAGCTGGCAGAGACTTACTGTTAAGCGGACTGGATGATATAGTAATCTAGCTAGAGCGCTGTGTATCCTCGTCATCCACGCACTCTCGACTTATAAGGGCTGAGCGATGGCTGAAATATTTCAGGACAAATGTAATTAATTTAATTTGATGTAATTTAACATCTGTCAGTGAAACGTGAAATGAACTTTTCGCTTCTTGAGTGTGATATTATGCTTATGTACTTCCACATTAGGGCCATTGATACGAGGAAAAATAAGACGTGTCTTAAATAAGACGCGAACTTTCCGTATAAACGGCACATTTCGTCTAAAATAAGACGCGGCTTAGCTAAGACGTGTCTTGTTAGATAAGACATGCTCGTATAAATGGTACAGCGTCTTACATAAGACGCGTCTTATTTTGCCTCGTATAAATGGCCCTATTATCTTGACAACAAAAAGAGACGTGATTCCTTCCTTGTGGGAACTGGTTTATATCATACCTGCGATCTCCTGTGATGCAATTTTTTTGTCTTCTACAGTTACAACAGCCACCACGTCCAGTCCTCGCTCAACTTTTGCTTCGCAATGAACCATCCTGCCAACAGGTGATGCTTCGGGGCACTGAAAAATCACTTCAGTGAGATTATCAGCGATCTCCATGTCTTCACTGAAGCTAAATAGGTTACCTGTGAGATCCTCTACGGTCATGTTTACCTTGTAATGACCTGGGTTTTTGTAAAAGTAAGTAACAGGAGAATTGCAGAAAATGAGCTCGTTACCATCGCCAAAATTTATAGTGAACTTCACCAGCCCCATTTGTTCACTGTTCAAAGTAGCGTTGATTGTAAAAACCTCACCGATTTGTCTCTGGTTACGTGAAAAGCTGACTTTGTTGACTGTAAAATTTTGTCTTGGAATTCGATAATAACGCATGAAAACGCGTGCTTTTTCTCGCTTTGGTATATAAGGCAGGAGGCATTCAGTCTGATTTTGAGTTATAACTGACGGAACACTATTTCCACAGAAACACAGCATGCCTGACTGTATAGAGGCGTGACTATATCCCAGATCGGAGCACCTTTTTATGCAAACTGTCTCGTCGATTTCTATATACCCAGCAAGTCCAGAATAGAATATTCCTATATTGGGGTCGCTGACCAGGTAGCATCCTAAGTACAATCTGGAATGGTTCATTAAAGCTGAAAAAAGAAGCGTTTGAACAACGATAAATGAACGGGTTATAATATAGCTCGGATACCGTCTTTTCACAAGACCAGTATCCACAGCTGAAAATACAATTAGCTTCCTCGTAGTCTAAACCTAATCATGAAATGGAACTGCTTTCGAGTCTTGCTGGCTGCGTTAGCTTAAAAACCTAGCTTTCGCATTAGCTTTTAATATTACACCATGGCCTCTCATCAAGCAGCTGGCCTCTTAAGGGGAGAAAATAGACTCCAGAGAATAATGAAACACCGAGGAATTACTTTAGAAATAAAACTTGGAGAAAAAAGCTTCCCCGAACGATTTTGGAAGAAGAGTTCCCGGCACTGAGAAATACGGCTGCGAAAAGGAAAATAGGTAATGGCGTCATTTCGTTGCTATGACAACTCCGATGTCATTGTAACCTTGATCATTACAAATTTTCATCTTTATCAAATACAGCTGTGGTAGTAAGTTTTCCAAATCTTTGTTAATGGCGGCGTAGTTTATCCTCAAACTTGGGAGGTACTGACCCTGAATAACCTCATCGAGCCACCTTAAAACAAAACGGTGTGGGAGTACAGCAAGGACAGGTAATAACATAAACTGGACATCCATGTGATGCAGGGGATTTAAATGTAAATTACATCACTGATAAACAAACTGAAGTATTTATTAAGACATCTTCGAATAGGTTTGAAGTTGAAGTCACTGAGAAAGGGAATGATAGGGCATGAACGGTCATTAGTGTCACAAATTGGACAACAAAGTAATAATCAAAACTTCAATTACAACTTACCCAGTGAAGGCATGGGATGCATTTCTGTGAAACACATAATACTTGCATTTAGTTAAAGGATAGAATTTAATTACTGTAGAACATTCTTTAATCATTATAATTTATTATTATTGTTATTATTATTATTGTTGTTGTTGTTTTTTTGTTATGGTTCATAACATAGTTCACTGTAAGCTAGAAGCTAGAAGTCTATATGGGCATCTGGTCACTTCCGCGCGCGCGGCTACCTAGAGTGTCAAGACTGATGATATAATTAAAACCTCCTCAAATAAAACTTCGTCAGTATTATTATTATTATTACTACTATTATTATTATTATCATTATTATTTTTTGATAAATTTTTTTGAACTAATAATAATATTTTATTACAATCTTTTAAAAAGCTGCATAGAAAACCTCAGTAAAATATTCATAAAAAGGAAAACGTCAATATCAATACAAAATTTCGGCAAAACCCCTTCGCAATTCAAAATTCTAAGAAAACACAAGAAGTCATAAAAAATCAAGTCAAAAGTCCCAGCGGATGACATAAACGTCAACGCGCTGCTTCTAATAATACGGATAGGTTTCTGGATAAATTTTCATTTTTTTATACGGATAATCTTTCAGTTTTACGACTTTAAAAGCAAAAGAAGAGAAAAGTAAGCTAATCGTCAGGCTTATCCAACAACGTGACATACGATTACAACGAGGAACGTAACAGTTAATTGGCAAGATCATTGAAACACTCTCGTTACGTTTTTACCTGTTACGAATATCACTAAGCAAAATACACGTCATTATTTATATTATTCATTTCAATTTTAAATGTTCCGACTGTGTATTTTTCATAACGAGCTAATATCGCTGACCAAGAACCATAATGACTCTTACGCTGACTAAACTAAGGATTTATGACATTGGCCAAATATATTTGAGATACATCGTCCAGTAATGGATATCGAATTATCGGAGGAATTACGTTACAAAGCAGAAAGGCAATGTGAAGCACAAAGTGTGAAGCTAGAAAGCGCGAAAATAGCGATGTGATTTCCGACGCTTACCGAAGAAGATATTTGTTCATGAAATGTACTCATAAGAAATTACAAAAGGGATTATATAGAAAGCCAAGATTGATTGCGGTTCAAGTAAAATTCAGAGCCGTTGAGGAATAAGGACGGGCAGCTAAACGCGGACCTTAAAGGGTTTTGTTCTACTTAGTCTTCGGCTCCAGAAAAGAATACCCCGGCCACAATCTGCATAATTTTAACTGATTAAGCTCTGCCTACCCAATGATTCTTTATTTTTTATTGTAATGAATGTTGTCACTTGCATAGATACTAAAGAGTCTTCTAATTAAATTTATAGAACTTACGGAACGTTGAACAGAGAGATGCCTCGACATGACCCTCCAACGTGTCCCCAATGTCTTCTTCATTGATCGACTTTATCCGCAAGAACCTTGTGAATAATTTACGACACAAACATTGCCCTTGGTCTTCTTTTTGCGCTCGAAAAATCTGTCGGGAGAAAGCGACGTTTTCAGGCTGAAATATCGATTGATGTGTACAACGTTTTTGAGTTAAGCTGCAGTGAAATAAAAACTAAAAAACAATAAAGCTCTTGGCAAATCTTCCACCCACGATTACTTTGAATTCTGTATACTGAGGAAACACCCAAAATATGGTAAAAAATTAAAGGATCAACTAAGGGGACTTTAAAGTTGAGCAAGATCTAGTACTTACATTCTGTTTAGCAGGTTATTATCTCCAGTGTTTTACCGATGAGTATTAAATTTCCTCGATTAAAACTTCGCGCTTAAAAGCAACCACGACGAAGAAGATCAAAAAAGTTGTTTTTATGGGTTGAAAAAAAAGCTCTGCAAGTACGTGACGCTTTTTGGTAAATTTCTTTCACGTTTGGCCCCGGTTGTTCAAACTTAAGATACCGCTATCCACCAGATAAATCAATATCCAGCGAACAAGTATTAGAGAAACCAATTGCGTTATCCACGGGATAGAGATTTATTCTGTGGATAGCACTATCCATCTTTCGAACAACCGAGCCCAGGGAGGTTATACAACGACGACGGCCACGTTTACTCCGCCGTCGAGGTTGCTTAATAAATATACGACGTGAACCTTCATAATGCGATGTTTTGTGGAGGAAGCGAACATAGAACTGTTTTACCTTGAGTCGTTCATCCTCTACATAATCGGTCCAGTGAATTCCATCCAGGCTGTAGTCAACAGTAAAATTCAAAGTAGACAAACTGGAATTCCATTTGAACGCAAAACCAACATACCGAACAAAAACTGCTTGTTGTAAGTCCATAACCAGACCACGATTTGACGGTTGGAACCTAAGTGTAGCTAAAACATTTTTTCCAAAAGTTTTCCTCGGCAAATCTGAACTATCTGCAAGAAATTAAATGAAATAACGTACATATTTAACATTTATTTGACAACGAAAAAAGGAAAAACGTCAAGAAGCATGGCCTAAGGATAATTAGTGTTGTGTCCAGTAAGCTGATAGATTCGGATCAGTCCTCGTCCACATGTGTCCGGATATTTTTTAAGTAGGCCGAAATTTTTTTCCGTTTTCAAAAAGTTCGCATCCACGCGTAATGTATTTAAATCGTCTTTGCGCATCCTCCCGAAAACTCTAAAATTATGCAAATGCGATAGCATCCCTTAAAGGTGATGTCACACGAGACGATTCGCAACGACGATTTTTAGCGTTACACTGCGTTGCAACATTGCTGTGACATTGTTTCGAATGGTTACAACATTGTTCCAGCATTGCAACGCTGTGTTGCACTAAAAATAGTCGTTGCGAATCGTCCCGTGTAACATCACCTTAAAGACTGACGTGCGCTGTATGTTGTATGACATCATCGCATTCGAAAACCTCCCTTTTCGTCTTTCTAGTTAATTGCTGATTTGAAGAGCATCATGGGAAACCGGAAGGAATGGATGAAGCTAGTTAATGGAGTTCGAGTTCGCTCGAAATAAGCATAAGCATAAGCGAAAACAATCTGGCATTTTCAAAAATCTCCACTATGAGGACCGTTTTCAAAAACTGTTTACAAGCGGACCGCGGGGCCTAAAACCGCTTCTGATTCCGTTCCCACCTAGGGCAAATCAAGCCAAATGTGGGCTGAGAAATGAAAACAGTATGAACGCAATACTAATTTTGATTGTTCTTACCCTGAAAACTGTCTGTTGACCACGATTTTAATTGAAATGCTACTGTCACTGATTTTTGGTCACATGGAGCCACTGGTGTATAAAGACGCCGCTCACAAATGGGTCTGATGGTCTCGCTTGAGAGACAATCACTGCATGATGTTCCATCGCTTATTTGACTTCCATATTCCAAAGAGAAGGAAGTGGAGTTGCACTGGTAGGTTAACAAATCTGTGAAAATAGAAGAATGTTTAGCCACTGCTGATGTGAAAAAACCTTTAAATTAAGTTGCCTGCGCCGCAGACGCTCTAAATCTTCTGTATAGAGCGTCTGCGAATTAGTGCAATATCGTGTTCGAATCCGGCAGAACGGTCCCAAGGACATATGTCGGCGCTTTTGATTGGCTAGTTTCTTACGCGGTTTGTGATTTGTCCGATTTGAATTAAGTGTTGACAGACCAAACACGACTAATAGCTCGTGACAAGAGACGGATAGCCTGCGTGGCAGGTGTTAAAAGGGGAAGGGAAAGGGGGAATTTGGGCGCGCGAGAGCGTGTGGGGCGCGCGAGGGAGAAAGGAAAGGAGCCCTCCACCCTCCTCCCTCCTCCCTCGCACGTGGTCTCGTGCCGTAATTCTCCCCCCCTTCCCTTTAGAACGCTTGCTACGCAGGCTAAGAGACGGATTGAGCTTGTAATAGTGTGAAACGTGACCTTAGAGTCAGCTTCCACAATAGAGTTTTTTCATGCTTTCTTTTTGCGTAGTTTATGCAGTGCATGGAGTATTCTACACTTTGACTGAGCAAATTTTTTGCCGCTTTGAGTCTCACATTTAGAGGTTATGATGCTGGTCTGTTCCATGCATATTGAGTAATTAGTCAGTGTGGTTTATGTTTCGGCAAATGCATGTTTTTATGACAGGATTTGATCACGGATGCAGTTTCTTTTACCTCTGTTGAAGCCTTAAGCTTTTTTATTGTGGTTAAATGACCTTAGTCTCTTTGGTTTTTTCCTAAATGCCTGGACCTGAATAGCTACATGTGTGTAGTTTTTCTTTTTTTTTTTTGGTCCTGAATATTATGATTTCCTACTTTGTTTTGACGCTAGAACTGCTCTTTCATTGTTTACTGTAAACAATCTTTGCCAAATCCCTTCTGTGAATTTTGACATGTCACTGCGCTCAACCGTCACGCACACGCAAAATTTAGGCAAATTGTGGGGCGCATAAGAAAGCCGTAAGAAACCCGGCTATCCGAAACGCTCACATATGTCCCTGCGACTCTGCAGGATAATAGAAAGAGGTTTTGTGCACTAATTCGCCGACGGACTATACAAAGGGTTTAGACGAGTGCGTGGGCCGGCTGCAATGCAGGCTATAAATGAAGGTGCTGCCGCTGAAGAAGGGATTTAAAAGAAGGTAAAGGCGCACACAAGCCAAAGGCCCAAAACGGCCAGAGCTTATCCCGGTTTCCTAAGGATGAAGCATGCAAAGGAGTATTGCTACTCCCACCTGAACGGAATGCTAGTCCATCGCAGGGTTACCCTCCAGCATTATGTCGCCAGTACCCATTTATACACCTGGGTGAAGAGAGACAAAGTGGGGTAAAGTTCCTTGTCTAAGGAAACAACCCGACGGGCAAGGCATGAACACCGGACCTCCAGATCGGGAGTTCGAGGTGTTAACCACCATGCCACATACGCCTCCACAAAAAAGGGATTAGCGAGCGAATATTTGACCTATGAAGCCTATTGGAGCTGGTACACCTTCCTGTAGGTCTAACCAAGTTTTAAAAAGGAAAACGCTCTCAAAACGCATGAACAGAAAAACGTACAGCTCCATAGAAGAGCCTCAAATGTAGTAAAGGCCAGAAAATGCAATAAAAATTGATTTCAAATACAATAAAGCCCTCAAATTTAATAGAAAATTACCACAAACGAACAAAGCCTCAAAACAGGAGCCGATTACTCCTGCTCAAAAGCAATTTACTCTAAAGAGCGCCGCCCTCGAATATGCGCCTCTTTGAAATACGAGTCACACAGAGGAGTCAAAGAATCAATAATCGTCACGGAGCCCTTTTGAGTAAGTAAGTACAATACTCTACGTCCTTTCATCGAAAGAGCGCAGTATTTCCAAAAAACACTGATGAGCCTATTAGTTTTCACTGTTTTTCAACCTTTTTTTAATGCTGATTATTATTGCTGAGCCTGGTGGGGCATACACCTTCAAAAGCGTACTATCAGTTATTCGAAAATAGGAAGTAGGCTATTATATTCTTCATCTGTATCCTTTTCAAGAATCACTCATGAATCCAACGTTTTAGCTGAAACATGATTGAATTATCAAAGCATTACCTAGTGTTCTTCGGCGTTTTTGAAATCAGTATAACCCTATTTGCCATAAAAAAAAACATGAACAGTACCTGGTGCGTATTGATGTTTGAACTGAGTCTGGTTTTAAGATTAGAGATTAGAATTTTTAAGAAGAGAGTGCTCTTTTAAAATGAATATTGAAATCAGTCGATCAAAATTTTATTATCCGTAGAGTTCCTGCAGGATTGTTATCATCAAATTTTTGCGCGCACCAACTTTTTGCGCACCAATTTTTTTCGCCAGAGGGCACCGTAAAGCCGTTACGCTTCTTGTCTAAACCCTCTCTGTTTTGTGTTTCTGTTGTGGCCATACTCGAGCTCTTTTCCTCTTGATCAGACTTTTCCGCACTTTATAGGCCTCTTGAAAAAGGCCATGGCTGAAGAATAAGTCACGTGGCTATATGATAAGAATAAACGTTTATTAACTGTTTCTTAAACTACTGAGCTGTTTCTTCCGTCGTAGTTTGCATTGCTCAGCGTATTTTCTTGAATATTTTCTGCTCTATGCAAGTTTTGAACTTTTGTGCCAATGCCAAATTTTAGAACACCTCTATCAGCAGGGACCATCAAGTAGTCACCCGGCTATTCCCCAAATAGAGGTTTCATTGTAACAGGGGCATAGCGTCTTTTATACACTATATGTTAGACCTCAATCTATTCGATGCATACTAATAAAGGATGTACACATGAGATCACAGCTTTGTGTTAGTACCAACTATAAGCTAGGAGTATGTTTTTTTTAGTTACTTGAACTTTAAATTCTTTTGTATTTTCTTTATATCTTAGTTACATGGCAACGAGGTTAATTAAGGATTTATTTAGTTAAACAAATCAATAAAGCTTAAGATACTGGTTTTAATTATTAACCAAGCATGAACGAAGTTAACCGCAGGATAATGTTTTTGGTAGTTTTAAAATACAGGGGCACCCAATGGATCTGTTCCTCAAAATATCTGTTCTTCAGGAACATTTTTGCTGGCTGGAAGATGTGAAAGAAATAATAGTCCTTGGAAGGAAAGTGTTGCTGGGAAAAAGATAATTCAGGATGTCAGAGGGGATTTGAAGTCTAGAATAGCTGCTACGGGTTACTTGTATGGGTTACTCACCACTCAAGATCTGAATTGTGCCCTATGAAACTTCCCAGTAAGTCAGGTTGCAGGTTGTAGGGTTGCTGGCTGGGAACTCTTCCATCAGTCTTGCTGGGAGTGAGGAACAGATAATTTTTGTCCAGCAATCTCCCAAAATGCTTAAAATAGTCTCAGAAAACTTTATTCACGCTTTGTTGTTGTTTTTAGGTCTTTTTCTCAAAATTTCCCGTTGGGTGCCCCTGAAAATACTATTGAAGTTCAACAAGTAAATTCCAGAAAACAATTAAGGAGAATAAAACATTCTGTTTCAAATCTTAAACTTCCTGTAGAATCCAATGTTTCTAACCTCCTAGGGAAAAAGAAATTGTTTTCAATTTTCGGTAGGTTCGCAAAACTAGGAATAAAGTTTGTTAAGTGTTTTTACTGGTCAAGAAATACCAGTTTTGGTGGAATTATCGAGGAGGAAGTGTTTAAGAAAATAAGGATTTCATTATTGCTAGAAGTACCTGATAAAAAGTAATGTAATTTCTGTCATGAAAGAAATTAAAGGTCTTTGAAAGTAAGAGTAAATAATCACGCTAGGATAGCAAGGTTTCTAAATCAAGGGCAAGAATGGTTTATATAATGAACCCATGAACACAAGTGATATATACAAAAAATAAAGCTGTTTTAAGTTTAATCCCAAAAAAGGATAACCTTTTTCGAAAATAAATTACCATATCGGGAAAAATACGTTAAGAGAAATTGTGGCGATGTTCAAAAGAAATGTAGACTGAAGCCTTTCCAAGAATGTGCTCCGGGAATATTCGTTAATGCTCATGCCGGTCACCTATTTTTGCCGCTATATTATTAGTGACAAGGAAAATCTTGCGTCTATACAAACCAAAAGATTTATGCTATGCACCTTGGCTTTAAAGTTTGAAATCTTTGGGCTTTCTTAAAATTGTCTTGCACAAAAAGCGTTGGTTTTTTTCCGTAAGAAACTGCATTATTTCATTTTTGACACATATTAAGCTGGAAATTTCCCGTTACATGAATTTTTCATCGATCAACGCCATTTATTCAGAGCACGTTTTCCTGAATTTTGAATTTGTAGAAAATATTATAATAGGAGAAAGAAAGATACAGAATTCAACATTAATAAACATTCATTTTTCCACTTACCCATTTCACTCAGAATCTGACAATTCGCCAAATTTGCCAAAAAGTTAACTATCCTATGCAATTAATTAACTCAGTGCATGACTAAGGAAGATCCACTCAAGTTCATGATATTACTTACGTGAACAAACGATTTGAAAACCAAAAACCTGTGAAGTAAAATTGTAGAGAAAAGATGTAGAAAATCATTGCAATGAAAAGTCAATTTCTTACGATGATGGGAAAATTGAAATAAATATTTACTAGTAACGTAAAACAAAAATGAAGATATAAACTTCAAAATACCTGCAAGAGAAAAAATAGTTTTCCGAAAGAGGATCTTACAAAAATGTACTCCATAACTTGGCCTCACGATAACATGTTAATCTTGAAGATAAATTTAAACTTGCGAACATCAACCGTGCAATTTTCACGTCACCTGTTTTCAAATTGTTTCACTTTTCGAGAAGACTTCAATTTTTAGTTAGCGTATTCTAAACATTTTGCCCTGGCTTGTGATTTGTTCAGCACAAAGACATTAACGGTATTTTGATATCAAATTAAATCGCGCCTGAAATTGCAAGTCATTATTTAACAATATAACAGCTAGAATTTTGCGACCTCCTTCGAACAATATTATTTGTTACTCAGTAACTTGAAGGCAAAGACATTAATTATTGATGAGAACACTAACGGTGAGACTGATTCTTCCAGCATGCCCATGGAAAGACAAGGAAAATTATCAACAGAAAAATAATTTATGAAATAAAAACATTTTCACATCTTCAACAGATCATCAAAAGCAATTATGTTTTCTATCACTAATAGAACCGGCACTTTTAAATTGCCAGTTGTTTTCTACAATTTTTTTCTTCTAGGTTCGGTAGAGCATTTTAGTTGTAAGATCCATTACCATAAGCTCAGAAACCCATCCCGCGGCTACAAGCTGTCGAAACGTCAGCCACTATAAACAACAGTCCTATTCAGGGGCGACACTCACTGTGGTCAATCATATTTCACCTATTATAAATCCTGCATTCAAACCAGTCACGGAACTTTCATTGTTGGTATTCTCTTCTGAAGAAACTTCCATTTTCTAAATATAAGTTTGCTATGTTGTTCTACTCGGGGAGGGCGTTGTCATCGGAGAACTCTTTTTAGTGCATAGACGATTCCCTTGTGTAAACATTCTCGTCTCGAAAAACTCTGTCAGCGTATATTTCTTTTTTACATGGCAACCAGGCTCCTGAGCTGGTTAGATTGAAAAATTCTTAGACCGTTATTGTTCAAAAAATAAAGACCAGTGGTCAATTAATAATTCACGCTGAACTTAAAGGCCTATTTGGTTATTAGTTAATAATTTTAGTTTCATTCAAATGATCAAACACTTTTTATAACATAGCGCGCGTGCTTGCCATATAAGTCCTATTGAGCCGCTATGAACAAAATCTTTATTTACGCACGCCCGTGCGTAAATAAGATGACGTGTTCAGCAGTGTTTTTCGTCCCTTTTCCTAAGTACCCAAAAATCGACGGCAATGATAAAAAACTTTCTAGACTTTTTTTGGAATTTAGCTTTGTTCTAGCCACTCAAAGCAACAGCAAAAGCGGTGACATTTTTCGCAAATAATAGAGCCTGCATGATTCGTTGAAACTTGAAAGTCTGCCGTAAAGACTGACATTTACTTGGGAAAAGACCACAAATTGGTCTGTGTCGGAAAATATCCAATTTGTACAAAGTGTCCTCCGTTTTTAACGTTTGTTTTATATCCTACAAAACAAGTTAATTAAAAAGTAAGCTTGACAGCAAAAAATTATACACTTTTGTTATCGCCGAACAATCCGACTGAAGCAGGAAAATTTCTCTTGCAATAACAAGACAAATTACACAAGGAGACATGAATTTATTACTCACAAAAACAACTGCTGCCGGGTCTTCTCAAGAAGCCGTAATGACCAGCCATTGTTCGTAAATGAATATAAGGTTAACGTAGGATGACAGTAGTCTTCGCTGAAAAACAAGTTTTCTGGATTTCGACGAGCAAACATAGACATCTTTCAAGCAAATCCAAACAGTACTCCACGACTTCTTACGAACATGTGAGTATTTTCACTTCAGGCGGACTTTAAGACTCTTTTTCCTTTATTTCTTTTTAGTTTTCATTGATAGTTAACGAATAAATAAGCAAATGTTCTTTCTCAGTTTTACAGAAAGAATTTTCATTCAAACTAAACCATTGTGGCGTGTTTGTAATCAGCCAATAGAAGCGTTTGTTATTGTGTCGCGCGTTACGAGAATTTTGTAGTTAATCGAAAAGCAAGCATTTTTGACAGCTATGTTATAAAAGAATTTGCTCACGCTTTTAGCTGTGCGTATATCGAGTTATGGATGCACTTGGGAAGTTTGGAGAGCACTCAAGAAGCTAGAGTTGCACTCGGCTATCGCCTCGTGCAACTCTTACGTATCTTTCGTGCTCTCCAAACTTCCCGCGTGCATCCATAACTCGATATACGCACGCTAAGCATGAACAAATTCTTAAGTTCTATATATTCAATCTATATACCAAAAGTCCAAAATAGCTCTACCAACACGGTGGGCATATGTGACATCAAAAACGCTCACTTTCATTCATCTTTTTTAGTTTTAACGCAATTCACTTGAAAATTTGCAACAATCTAGAACTCACCATTCCCTAATAGGCTTTGGTAGATTGTGCTCGAAAAAAAAGCATATTATGCTTTTAGCAGTGCTCATATTTTTTAGAAATTATGCCAAAATTATGCTACTTTCTGAAAATTATGCTCTCTGTCACCGAAATTATGCTACTTAGATTTTACACTGATTTTAAGGAAAATAAAGATCATCAGTAGCTTAACTCTATCAATTTTGACTTTAATGAACAATCACATAGTCCACCTTCCAGTCTTACAGTCTTTAGCATGACAAATACACATGTGCGCACATGATCTCGCCTTTTTTGTCACTTTTAACTTCTCTTTGCCTGCGGCAAGTTTTTTGGAAGCCAGGTGGTTTTTGAGAATGCTCTTTTTAGAGCTCAATATCTCCTTACACCCATTGCAAAACAGTTTTCCACGTCGAAGACACAAATTTTCCCCTGGGAATTCTTCGATTCGATCACGAGGACTCATGTTCTTTGGATCTGAGTTACCTCTTTGCCTGTGCTTTCCGGTATTACTTTTAGGAACACGTTCTCTAGAGATTAAAGCTCTCGGTACGGCACTGGAAGTGGTGGAAGTGGATGTACTCGAGGACGACGCCATCTGAGGGGCCGAGCCACCGAGCCATAAGCGTGGTGGCCGGAGTCTCAGTCTTATGCACAGGGTGACCTCTGCCGCCTGCCGGACCATATTTGACCATGGACCTCAATATTTTCCAAAAACAATACAGAAATAAAATACAAACTGAATTATTCTAGAGCTATGATGGGTTTTCAACGCATAAAAGCACGGATTATGCCAGCAGTGCTAAACTGATATAAAACCTTTAAATAATCCTCGTTTTGCTGAATTATGCTTAAAATTATGCTAGCACAATCTACCAAAGCATATTCCCTAAAATTGTATGTTTTTTGTTTTTCAGAGTTTGGTATTTTTGGCGGGAAAATGATCTCACAAAGTTCCCGCCAAATTTTGTTTTTAGTATTATAAGATATCTGATGGTGGTTTCTGAAAGAAATCACCATAAGGATGTCAAAATTGAAAAAAAAAAAATTGAAACTTGACCATCCACTCAAAAGATATAGCGTTTTGAAAGTTCAATTTTCCGCACAAAATGGTGGGGAAGTGATCAAATGTACCCTCTCTTAGGCCTAGATAAAAATATCACGAAAAATCGCCTAAATATGTTTCCGGAAATTCCAAATTTTTTTTCTAAATATCTCGAATTGTTTTCGAAAAAGTTCTAAATATCTCAAACATATATGGCTTCATTTCGTAAATATTACAGTAAAAACAAAAAAAAAATGGCCTGTCATCTAAATTGGCAACACAAATTTCAGGAAATTATATTCTTCTACAGCATACAACAAATCTCTAAACAATTCCACATAAGTAACCCCCTGTCAAGTGACAGTATACATGCGACCCAGAACCCAGATCCTGTCCCGTCGCAAGTCGTAAAGTGGCTTTCAACTGGTTTCAGACCCCTTAGAGGGAAGTGCAAACGGATATCGTCTGTTTCTTAAGGACGGTTTAGGACAACACGTGACCTCCAAGGGGATGGGCAGGTGTAGAGACTGAGCAAATCTCTGGAGACGATCCTGTCTAAGCTGATTTCTGGTCAACTGGCGACTGGACAGACTCTGTGCAGAAAGCAGTTCTTGCTTACAACACCGGGCAGTGTGCATGAATTTACTGGATTTACTTCTTACCGCCCGATGTACTACAGGGAAGCTGTCTTGCTATTAGGTGGTTTCTGAGGTTCGAAATATCACCATCCCAAGGGGAAGAGCAGCTATACTCCAATTGCTTTGCTCAGCAAAAACAGCAGTTTGAGGAGAAACGGTAACTAACGAGAGAGAAAGTTTTTGAAATTAAAAGCTTATTACGACATCAAGTACCATAGTGTTTGGTTCCACGTAAAGACCAAACTAGGACCAGAAGAGAAAATTCCTCAAGCCGTGGTGTGGTCCTTGGAGGGTTTTGAAGACTCTGTCTGGTGTTACCTATTGCTTTGAGGAGGAGAGAAAGAAGCCAGGAAAACGTCGTCAGAGGCTGAAAGATTTCCACTTCAATGGGTGGCCCACCTCAATAGAAGAGAAGCCCCCCCCCGGATGTGTGGCAACGGACTCAAGGGACCTCAGCTGACGCTGGAGACGTCGAATCAGAATGGTTGGAAACCCTGCTGTTAACGTCACAGAGGTGTTCTCTAACTAATGATGAATCATTTCGTAAACTGTGCCATACTCCAAAAAGACCGAGACGTGAACGAAAGGTGCCTGTCTGCCTCCGAGACTATGTTTGTACAGTTGCAGTTTACCCTGGCCTGCTCCTAAACCTACGTAGGAAGTTCAAGTTGAAGTTCATTTCGCACTATTCAAGTTGATACACAGTATAAGATGGCTTACAGAATCAGTAGGTTAACAAACGATGAAAAGTAAATATAATATACAGGTTTGTTGATAAGTGCACAGTGACCTGAAGTAGCCGAAGCTTTCGTGTTGGTCACTGTCCCATCTAAGTAAATAGAGGAGTCCAAAATATAAGTGTGAGGTTATAATAAATTAGAGGGTACATGACCACTAGCATACAAGTACTAGTTTAAGAAATTTTCACTTGCACCTCTGACCTTATTTAGCAGCGGGTAGTGTAGCTTGGGGCCTAAGCTAAGTTGGGTAGGACATGCGTAGTATTGTATACCTTGGATTCATGTCGCTCGTTTTGCTAGTTTTAGTCAGGAACCTGTTTTTGAAGTAAAGTGAATCAAAGGTTAGATGTAATGTGAAGTGCCACATTTTTTTAACTTAGATTGCTTTTTAACAACAACAACAACAACAAAAACAACAACAACAACAAAACAAGAACAAGAATCAGATTATTTTTAGGGCGGACTATTACTGAATTGATGGGATGAGGGGCGGGGCTGGGGAATTTTCAGGTCGGCACGAATTTACAGTTTCGATCACATGCCTGTACATGAAATAAAGATAAAAAGAGGAAGAAAGGCAGGGCCATGCATACTATAATGTACAGTTAAACCAGCTAGAAACTCACCTTTCATCATTTTTTTTTTATTTTCTCTCCTAACCCCCTTTAACCCTCTTTTTCACTAGTTATAACTTTAACGACGAACTCGCTATCTTTCGCCCAGTTTTTTTTAACGATACGGCGCTATCGTCTAGGGGGGTGCTCCGGTTTTCAGGTGACGGGGATGATCGAAGGATTTTTTTGGGTAGGAAAATTTGGCAAATTTTTTGGGAGGGTGGCTTGATTTAATTATGGATTTTTGTGGTATTCAAATCAATCTGAAGATTCGTTGTAGTTCCCGCGTATCCCGGCCGGGCCGGCTGAATTCTGCGAATAAAGTACAACCAAACTTGGGTTTTAAAAAATTCATTTTCCGTGTTATGCCATTTAATGCCTTTTGGATATTTTTAAGACTCGGAAATTCGGCTTTGGATTTTTTGGGGGTTAATTTTGCTCCAGGGATTTTTTCGGGTTTTGATTTTTTTGCCCCCATCTGATTATTCCTGTCACTTGAGTTGCTGCAACAGGTTGAACGACACTTCGCAGCAGCAACGAATCACCTTGTGTGTATTGGAGAATTTGTCTCAGCAACAGAATTCTTTGGCCGCAACAAGTCGCACAAATTTAGTCTGATTTGATTTTGTGCGACTTGTTGCGGCGGTCGTTGCGGCGAATCCGCAACTGGAAATTACGATCGAACAACGAGCGTGACGGAAATGCTGCAAGACCTACAGTGGGACACACTTGAAACAATGAGAAGACAAGCAAGGCTCTCCACTATATACAAGATGTGCCACGGCCTCCTAGATGGGGATTGGGGGGATTATTTGATAACAAGCAAAGAAAGGAGAACCCGGGGAAGCCATGATTTTAAATTTATTGTACCGAAAGGACATAAAGATATTTTTAGATTTTCTTTTTTTCCCAGGACAATAACTGAATGGAACAAACTTCCAGAAGAAACTGTTTCCAGCCAATCCCTCTGTATTTTTAAAAGCAAACTAATTTAGTTTTATTTTTATCAGTAGTTTTTAATAGTTTTGTATATTTTAGTATAGTTTTATTTATTATTATCTTAGAGTTGGCGTGATGTCCCAAACGATTTTGCCGACATAACGATATTTAGATTTAGATTTAGATCCGGCGATAAGACAAATGTGACAAAGATTTTCACAAAGATTCTCCAGTTACACTTGACTTCCTAGTATCCAGTCTTTCTCGACATTCCTTGAACTCCGCTTGCGTGGTGGCGCGTGGAGCTCCTTCCTCGATCTTTCATGATGAAATTTGTTCGGTGTATGTACCATTATGTGATAAAGAACAACTGAAGCAAAGAATGATACTGAATTAGAATTGACTTCTGAAGGCAGCTGGCAAATTGTGTTATCAACTGTTGACCTCATGATGTCTCACCAACTCGGAAATGACGACGGGTCCAGTG
The DNA here is from genome assembly GCF_958299795.1 of Porites lutea. NCBI lineage: Eukaryota > Metazoa > Cnidaria > Anthozoa > Scleractinia > Poritidae > Porites > Porites lutea. The sequence goes on from NC_133206.1 coordinate 5,898,008, forward strand.
CACCAGGGAGTTTTCTGGACTTTCGTCCCCATGCAGGGGAAAACGAAGAGAGATTGCCTTCTGGTGATCCAACAGGACAAGTTAATCAATCCTTTGGTAAGTTTATCAATTCAGTTAACTTCACTCGTCACAAATTCAACGATGACTTTGAATTCCATCAGAGGTAACAGGCTATTGGTATGGTACTCATCGGGACAGTCTTTTGTTTCAGCCTACAGTGATTTTATTGAACGAGAAAAACAATAAGCTTTTTTTTTTATTTCAATTTCCATTCAAATAAAATCTGGAAAATAATTTAAGAGCGAAGCGGTGCGCACATATCTTCTTCATTTAGCTTTCTGCAGAGAAGCGGTAAAGGTAAGCAATCATAAGCTTACTAATGCGAGTAGCGTGAAATTGGCGTTTGGTCGATTGAAGTTTTTACACAAAACACTCTTAACATCTGTGAGTCTGAGATTGCCCACAGTTCAGTTCATTACCTTGGCTTATTTCAGAATACCTCCTTGTTAACATATATTAAAAACGAATTCATGAGATTTGAAATTTGCCAATGGCGAATTGTATGTTGATCAGTCGGTGCATTCTTTTGTATCCAATTCTCTTCGCATCAGTGGCACAATTAACTCAAAAATAGCAGAAACAATCCTTTTCATGTTGTTGTTATGGGAACTCAAAAAGGAAAGCATCGTTTGTATGCAAATTTCCCTTTGACGTACTTATTTTAATTATATTTGCGCTTTCGCTGGATCGGGGGAGGAAATATTGTTGATCAGCAACGTTCGATCTCTTTTCGTACAAGGTATGAAAATGTGGGTCTTGAATAATCATAGGACGTTAAGTTACACTTTAGGAGATAATATGCCTGTGTTCAATGCTTTTGTGTTGAGATTCAATGAGAAAATTGAGGGTGTTTCGTCCTTTGTGCTGAAATTGAAAGGTGCCGTAGACTGTCACGAAAAATCCTGTTATACAAACATTTTCGTTAGAAACGTTTTCAGTCTTGTCAGGGCTCTCTTTAATTTACTCAGGTATACTTCTTAAAGGTGCAGTCTTTACTATAAAGTGAAATAATCTGCTTTGGTTTGGTTAGAATAACTATAAAAGGGTCACTAACTTCATTTAGTCTCCCAAGGGACCTTATTATACATCTCGAAGTCACCTGTATGTGATGGAAGATTTTGAATATATCGTTCTCAGATATGTTTCTCCTGCGAGTTGGTAGTTAATCTGCTACCCTTAAATATAGCCATCATATCAGTTTATAGCAAATTTTTAGGCTCTTTTGAGATGAGCTATTGTAATGATCAGAGAGGTAAAGCAAAGGAGATGACAGATTTGACTGCAGAACTGTTCTGTTTATGAATTCTTAATCAGGCCCAGCTTCATGCGAATTGTATGGTCCAGCAATTCACTAAATCATGCCTTGTGTGATAATACCACAGGTGGACCATCCGAACTGCGTTTTGTGGCGTTTTCAGTCAGCGTGTCAGTTTCAAGCGACAGTTAATGCCACAAAAACGCAGAATATGCCACTGAAAACATACAGTAATTAATCTTCATACATTTTTCTTGCATTATATCAACATTTGCGATCAATAGGTGCAAAATTTTTTGTTTTATGATCACATAGCATTTCTCCCGATCACTTGAATCAACCCAAGAGCGGGTGTTATGAAACACTGTAAATGTATGGGATCACATGTCGTGCGTGACATCACAATACCTCGAACAGTTCAGATGGTCTGCTACTGGGCAAATATCTCACCGGGGTTGATGGTAGGGCAATTAAGAGGTCCTGTTAAGGGTTATATTCCAAAAAGCAACATGGCCTTGAAACAGCAACATAAGATTGCATGAAATGGCAACAAACAAGAGAAAAATGGCTGAAATACTGAGTGACAGGGGGTTGACATGGCCTGAAGGCTACGTGCAAATGGGCACATCAACTCCCAACAATTTGCACGAAGTTGGAACGGTTTCAAACTTTGCACAACAACACACAACAACATCCAACAACATGTAACATCCAACAATGTTGCGTCCGTTTGCACGCAGCCTAACTCCTCAAAATGTGAAATGACCATAATTGAAATTCAGACTAGGGACCTGTGTACCCTCCCTATATGCAAGAGGGCCTTATTAAACATTGCTCAACCATTTTAAAGAAAGCTCTTCTTTTACAGTAGTTAAAGTAGATCAAACAAAACACAGGTTACATGATAATTTATGCTTGTTAATGATTAAAATAGTGTGTACTTAATTTTTACAGTGTAGTTCCTAGCTAAACATAAGATGTTTTTTGCTGGACATACACACACAAAAAAACCATCAGTGCTTTAAAACCTTATGAGATCAGGTTTTGCTTAGCATACACATGAGCATGAGTACCTGTACAAGGAGACTATTGGGTAATGTGTTGATGGCTTGCACAAATTAATGCCTGTTTTTGTGTTGAAAGTTCCTGATGAAAGAAGAAGCAAACTTTTGAGAATACCATCTCAGGAATCAATGGCATCTACTGAAACATATCGTAGTAATGCTTCAAGCATGGTCCATGTTCAGCCACAAGGAGGTGCAACTGCTGGAGATAGTGACGATGAAGACTATTGGAATGATGATGAGGCATTTGAAAAAAGCATGCCTAGTCATCAGTTTCGCTCCATGAGAGGTCTTCCATCTGCAAATACATTTAAGCAAGGGATGAGGAGAACGCTGAAACAGCGGGTTCGTAAATCACGGGGTTCTATCAGAAGCCATTCTTACGATGGTGGAGCAGATGTCTCAGATGGTTCAAGTGTTTATGACTATGAAGATGACGTGCTGCGTGATGTGCCAACAAACCTCACAGCCGAAGAGTTTGCAGAGCTCACAAACAGGAGAAAGTCTCTGAAAGAAATGCCAACATCAATCAGGCGAAAGCGAGACATTAGGTACATGTAACAAAAACTTGTAACCTGTTTTCCTCCCGAGGGGGACGCATTTGGAAAAAAACATAGGTAACCCCAGCTCACGAGTGAGAATCGATATAAGGGTGTGTATGGAGATTTTAGCTGTCATATTATTAGGGGTCAAAAATAGTAATAAAAACACATCAGAAGTTCTTATGTTTTCTCCTTTTTTAAATTTTTGGTGTGCTCTTTGCATTTTTGGCCGTTTCAGCATGATTCCAGCAAGTTTTAGTTCTGCCGCTGTTCTCTCAAGAAATAATTCCCCATTAGGAAGGGACAATATTATAAATTTAATACATATTTAAGTTATTGTTTTGGCAAGAATTGACCCTTCTTCCATCTTCCATGCAGATAACTTGAACGTCAACCGTAAGGTCAGATTTCCCACAGCCTTGCACCCTACTTTGTGGCAAAGAGCTTTAATTTATTCATGCAACCTTTCAGTGTATGTAAATGGATAACATAAATAATGTAAGCTGACTCGTTAGTTAATAGTTTTTAGCGCAGCTTTTTTTAATGCAACATACTCATTTGTGTGCAGAGAGAATGTTGCTGAGTCAGCAGTGCGAAGAGGGCCTCACAAAAAAATAAGTGCTTGGACACAGGTCAAGTTCTCAATTGCTATGGTATGTACTGTGACTGAGATAGTTTATGTGACACATAATAACATAAAAGGTTCTATTGCAGTGCTGAATATATAGCACAATAAGGATAGCTTCACCCTTTAGTTAGAGACCCCCTTCCCGTTTTATTTGGAAAGGTACAATTGTACCAGCAGCACAGTCAAAAATGATTTATAGTTATAGTAGTCCTTCACCAGTAGAAGTCCTTGGCCAGGGGCGGAAGTAGAGTACCGTATGAATCAAAAAGGGGTGGCCAAGACTGAATTCTATGAAAATATTACAAAATTTTAAAGGAAAGGGGGCAGCCTGGGTCCCATCGGCCCACCACTAATTCTGCCCATTTTGGCTTTGTTAGGCACATACCAACCCTTCTATTTAAGTGAGGCATTTGATAAAGTACAGTTTCTGCACTTTTAATTTAAAATTTTATGTGTTCTTTGTTATACCACTTTACTTTCATGCATCATAATTATTTTGCTGTTCATCTGACAAACCTATATTATTTTCAGGGCTGGCAGCATTTTAAGGATGGATCAAGAGAAATTTTATATTCTTTGGAATTGTGGAGGAGTCACCTCAAATTAATCCACGGTGAGTCTGCAGCTAGTCTTTAACAAATTAATTGCAGAAGCCTTCATGGGTTGTAAGATAAATAACTTATGGGTATTAATTGGTATTTTTGAAGACAGACATGCAGTTTTATCCTATTACTTTACTCTACAGTGTATTTTTTTTAAGTCTTTGACCATTTTATATACTTTCTAGTATAATGAATAGATCAAAGGTTAAAAACTTTTATCCTGTGTAATTTGGGCACCCCTCGGCTGAGTATTGGTCAACAGTATTGGTTGATACTTGATCGACATGACGGCGGACATTTCACTCAACATGAAGGTTGGCTATCAGGTGATTTGTCGGTGAACATCAGTCGTGCAAGTGTCAGCTAACATGTTGGCCAATATGTCAACTGATAGTCGACCGAGAGTTGGTGGAAATGACTGTCGACCAATAATCAGCCATGAGTGTTGGTTGGTATGTCGGCTGTCATGTTGATCTGTAGGCCACCAACATTTGGATGATACTTTACTGATACTTGGTGGACTCTTCATCTGGAGTTATATTTTCTGCATGTCAGTCCAAATGTTTTTGAGTATGTTGTCCAGTCAGCAACTTTTAAGGGCAGCCTTGGCCAGTCTAATAAGAGAGCATGATTGTACTGAGTGTCTGTTTGATATTTTTCTGCCAAAAAAATAGATTTCTTACAAATGTAAGTGGTTGCCTTTGTTAAAAGTTTCTGTGAGCTGTAACTGTTTGTTCTTACATGTCAGTTCTGATTACCACAAATCACATTATGCAACAGTCGACTGTTATGCCACTGACAGTGAACCAATATTCTGCTGACACTTGACACTTGCCGTATCGACCGGGTGTTGACCAGTATACCAAAATATTAACCCATACCCCGTCAACGTACATTATCAATCAACATCTCGTCCGACACATGGTCAGGTGTGGGTCTACATGTTGACTCATTGGTTGGTCGTCATTGTCAATTGATAGACAACCAACATATACTCAGCTGAGGGGTGCCCAAATGGCAGGGGTATTTTGCAGAACGCCGAACACTGAATGTAGAATGCTGAATGACTCTGAGGTTTTGTGATTAGGGTTAGGAAATGGAGTGAATCAAGTTTCAGGTCAGTTTTCCCAGTTTGAATGACCCTAAATGGAACCTGATTCACTCAGTTTCCTAACCCTAATCACTAACCTTCAGAGTCATTTGGCATTCTGCATTCAGCGGATGCAGAATGGTGAATGACTCTGAAGTTTAGTGATTAGGGTTAGGAAATGGAGTGAATCAAGTTTCAGGTCCATTTTCCAGCTACATGGAACCTGATTGAATCAGTTTCCTAACCCTAAGAATTATCACTAAACACAGAGTCATTTGGGGTTCTGCATTCGGTGTTCGGCGTTTTGCAAAAAACCCCTGCTGATGCCCAAATTACACATGATTCAAAAAATTAATAGCCACTCAGCCATCCATTTCAAACGATCTGTAGTAAGAAGAAGCTGTATAGTAGAAAAGGATTATAAATATTAGGAGATAATTGAAAGTAATATTTTTTGTCCACTTGTTGATGCTCAGGTTTTTAAAGTAATAGTAAAATCAGTGCTTTCCACATCAATGTCAGATCGTTTTTCCAACTCTTTTTTTGGTGATAATAATTAATATCCTCGCTTTTATAGAATATCCTGCAACCCCCAGCAAAGTTGACATTTTCAGAAATTGTGGGCTTTTTCTCATGGAAATGTGAATATTTTTTCACTTTATCCTCTTTATTGTATTGTGCTTTAATTGCCATTACAAATTTAAAAAGGCCTAGCTGCATGCAAGAATTATTCAGCAATTTTTGAGCACCTTTTTTTTTGTCAGTGAGATTTTTCCTTAGCATTGTTTTTGATAATGAAAATGATAGTTTTCATGATTATAATGTGTATATGTGTTGTGATTTCTTTCAACAGGAATGTTTGGATCAGGAGTTCTTTCATATTTTGTGTTACTTCGCTGGTTATTTTTACTTAACATTGTGATACTGCTGTTGACAATCTTTTTCCTGTTCATACCTCAAGCCATCCATGACATAAGTGTGAAAAACAACAATGCTTCCTTTACAGGCTGGGAGTTATTAACAGGAGAGGTATGAATATTGATAATTATTGTATGTTCTTTTCAGTCCCTTTCACAGGAAGAGATGATGCATTGTTTTTATAGACGATAAAATTTCTTAAATTGTTGGTTATTCAGTTGGATATGCATGGTTTGATATCATGCAACTGTGTAAATTCACACCATTAGGTAATAACAAAAATCCTCTCTTTTCCTGGAAGAAGGCCTTGCAAACATTAGCTTTTATTATTTGCCCAGTGTATGGTATCATTTTTTTTTTTTGAAAACGTGAAAATGTTTCAAGAACAGTTTCAACATAAATCTTAAAGGGGGTCACTTTTAATAATGTTCAATGCTATTTACTTTTCAGCCAAAATAATTTAATTTAATGTTACGGTGGGGTGAATCAGTAATCAAAGGACCTTTGTTTTCTCAAGATTTTAAGCACTTTCAGTGTCAGGAATGACTTTTTAAACATTTTTCTCATTAAATCATGAGAGTAGAATGGGCAGATGGATGGCTTAAAAAGTCACATGCATCACCATCCTTCAAAAGGTTACCAAATTTCCTTATGGTCCACTATTAGTAGTCACTTTAGTAAGCGTAAGAGTAAGAGTTTGTGGTTATTGTTTAATAAACTAGGGGTGGTTTAGCAAATCTGAGCTTTATTATGGAGCCTACACAAATGAAAAGATTGGTGATGAGGACAATCCACAGTACAACATGCCATTGGCATATCTACTCGTGGGTGGTGGATATCTTCTGCTGTGCTTAATCATGCTTGTATACAGGTACAGTATATGGTATATGAAGACTTAAAAATACAGCTAAACTGAGATGGGATTGATAGCAACATTTTTTTATAGTTTAACATAGGGCTGGTGCATTTATGATCAATCTACCTCTAAATTGTATGGTCTATTTATAGTAATAATGGTATTTATTACCAGCTTGACAATTTCCATTGAGTTTGATATTGAGATGTGACAGAAAACAGGCAGGTTGAAAGACAGGCAGACAGCATGACACACTGACAGTAACTCGTAATATTTTATTATTAAATGTTCAAGATACTGTTAGTCATGTATATAACTGTGTTTTTGGTAGTTTGGGCTTTGTTTAGCAGAATAAGATGAAAAGTATGGACATCATAGTTAAAAGAGTTGTATGATAATTTTATTTTCAGTATGGCAAATTCCTATCGAGAGAACTACATCTATTCAGGAGATGAGTTCAGTTTCTTTACTTCAAAGGTCTTTTGTTCCTGGGATTATGGAATTATGGACAAGAGTGCAGGATTATTAAAACACAAGAGTGTATTCAATGAACTGCAGGTTTGTATTTACATGGTACAATATTAAACAGTTAATGACGCAGGTAATTTTGTTTCCCTCCGCCCTGCCTTGGGAAACATTGAGATTCTTGGGAAGAAAATTAACTTTTTCCTGAGGGACCAGTCTTTAAGTGATTTGTAATACATAGCTGGAAATTTTGTAGCTGGAAATTCATTAAACCTTGCTGTAATGGTGGGCGTCAGTCAACATTGGTGGGTAACAGTGCACTTAGCTGTTACCCTAACATCATAGATTTTGCAATGTTGCTCGCTCAGAGATTTTGGCAGGAAGCAGTTTCATTGTTAGCTGTCACATGACCTCAAAGTAACCAAGTGGGAAAAAATTTTCAGCAATATATAACAAAAGACTTGTTTGCCCATTAAAATTAATGTAAGTTCAAGTTGGACTCTTCAATCATTCCTGTTCAAGTGCTGAAAGATGTTATCCACTATGGGTCGGCATTTTGTATGTGTCAGGACATCCACTTTGTTAAACACAACAGCATTATTTTTCCCCATTGGGGCCCCAGTTGTTCAAAAGATGGATAGCACTATCCACCGCATAAATCACTATCCAGTGGATAAGTAGGAATTAAATTAACCAATTGCAGTATCCAGTGGATAGAGATTTCTTTGATGGATCGCGCTATCCACCTTTTGAAAACCTGGGCCTGAAATTTAATTGTCTCCCTAAGCATTCAACCATTTTCACAAATTGAGCTAGTTGGAATAATCATGATAGGGTTTTTCAGAAAGGGAATGCACTATAAGGGGCATTTTCCCTGCCATCACCTTTGGGTTGCTTCCCCTACCTACTATTAAATACAATAAATCTAATGCGGTAAATGTACTTTGTCTTTCTGTAGGAGGCAATTGCTGAACAGAGTTACAATTATGATCGTTCTCTGAGTGAGAAGTGTAACTTATTTTGGCTTCGATTTCTCACCAATTTTATTGTCATCGCACTTATGGCTGGAGCTGCTTATCTCATCCACTTCTCTGCAAGTCTTTCACTTTCAACGGTATGCATGAAAAACATCCAAAAAACAAAAAACACTGTTCGTGAATGTAAAGTGGATAGCCATCCAATTGGAGGGGTGTGTGGAAAATGGCTCCAAATGACTCTTGATTTAATGTCCAGAGTGCAAAGATTAAGAAAGTCAGTTTTATATACCCTTCAGGCAAGCTGTAGCTAGCATTTACTAGCCCAATAAGAGTCATTCTAACTGGCCTGAAAAAAAAAAAAATGACAAAAAAATATTGATTATGACAGGCAGAATTAATTACAGTTCTTCTGCAATTTTAATTGCCCCCCAAAATTCACTGTTCTCCTTGGGCAAGTTAAGAACAGAATTCTCTAGCCTACTACCCACATTTACCAGCCCTGGGTTATCAGACAAGACTTTCTTTGTACACTGATGTCAAACTCTCCCTCAGTGGAGCAAATCTCTAACGTGCTTGTGAATGTGCATGCACGTGTGTGTGTGATTTTTTCGATCACCAGGATCAAGATGATGTGCTAGAAAAATTACTCCTCCCTTTGGTGGTGTCAGGCATTAACCTTATTATGCCAATGGCCTTTCGCATTATTGCAAGTTTGGAAAGATATAGAAGTCCCCGCACTACCATTAATGTCAATTTGGCAAGGTAAGTGGTAAACAAGATATAAAATAAGTACCAACAGATTTTGATCAGTTTTGGTTTTTTGATGAGCCTTGGGTAGGATATTTGCCTTTATTTTTTAATCCCACCTCAGGGTATTTTACTGATATTCATGTGCAAAGATTATCCCAGGGAGTATGAAGATTCTTTTTTTCTTTTAAAAAAATGCTTATGCCTCGGGATTTGGGCTTAGGGAGGTTGGCCTTCTTCTTGCTTTCTTGAAATTCCCATCTTGCCTCTTCCCTCAGTATCACCGGCTTTGTCTTGCTAAAAAAAAAGCTGTTTCAGCCATAATTAAGATTAATCCTTTACTTCTGTTTTGTTACTTCATGGACCTCATTTTGTTAAAAAAAAAAAAAAACTTGCCAACATCCAGTGTGAAAAGGTTAACGTCTTTAGATTGATGAATTAAGCATGCATACATTGTAGACTGTAAGAGGATAAATTTTACAGACTTGATGTATCATAATAATAGTAATAATCATCATCATAATCATAGTAATAATAATAATAATAATAATAATAGTAATAATAATTTAGCTACAAAAATTGGATAAAAACTTTTCTTAAAAACATTTTAAGAAAAATTTAATTTAGAAAAAATTAAAAAATGTACGATGTTTCGACATTCTTGGACAGTATTATCAAATAAAAAAGTAAAGTATCAACATTCTATAAAAACAAGAAAAACAATAGTTCATTACAATGAAAAGTAACATTTAAAAATATGTTAAAAAATAAAACAAAGAGTTTAACAACAAGGTCCACTTTCTGTAAACATGGGTTTCACGTTGATCTTTTCCATTTTTAATTATCTCAGTTCCAATGAAAGGGAAGTTCCATTGTAAAGTTGATCAGGCTTGGGTGTAGACCATTCAATGTAGTGAGAAACTCAGCAGCAGCAGTGGTCTGCTCTTGCATTTTCAAAGCCATGTAGACATGTCACTTTGCACCTATTTTTGTGAACAAAAAATTGGAGCTTAGACCCTAAGCCGAAAGAAATTGAGCTGAGTATTATAAGTCATCATTGCCTTGTTTATAAATTTGCATGTGATCTTTGTAATGTATACTGCAAAAAAGTCCGTTTTTTTCTCAAAATCAGTAAAGGAATCAGTAAAGTGTGGCAGTTGTTTGACTGCTCGCTTACTTGAATACGCAAAAATACGGACTGTTTTGCAGTCTATGTGTAATGTGGATTATGTTGGCTGTACAGTCCGACACCTTCATCAACGCTTTGCTGGCCACAACTATTCAGCTATCGGTGAACATTTTTTAGAAGCTCTTTTTAATAGTGACATAAGAGTCAATTTCATGTTCTTGAGAAGTTCCATGGACTATTTGATTGCCTCATTTATGAAATGTTATGAAGAGTCTCAGTTATGCAATTTTTTAATAGCTAAATGTTTTATAAAGTCACTTCTTTTTAATAATAATAGTAATAGAAATAATAATAATTGGGCGAGTACAATAAGACCTGGACCCCCCAGAAGTAGAGTTTAAAGAAAAAAAAATCAATTTGGCGAGTACAGTTCTAGCCACTTTTGCATTGAGTAGACCAAATACCAATATGCTTGTACCAATGAATACATAACTTTTAATTGCACTGCTCGCCATATCATTCTTAAAAACGCGACGCTCGAAAAGAACACGGTAATGAACAGTAACCTGCACCAACACACAAACAAACGTTATTTGTTTCTACCATTTCCAAGAAAGAAGCGTAATTAAGAAGCGTCTGTGCTAAATAATATGTAGTTCCAAGCTTGGACGTTTACCAAGAGGGGTGGCAAGCCTAAACTCTTTATCAATCACTAGGCCCTTATCGATTGTGCCAGCATAATTTTTGGCATAATTTGGAAAAACAAGCATAATTTTGTACCTTTTATAAAAGTAGCATTGCCAGCACTGCTAGAGAGGGGGCCACGTGAGGTGAAAACATGATCGCATACTTAAAAAAAGTAACACAATTTCGAAAAACGAGCATATAAATAAAAAAAAATCAGGCACTGCTAGTTGCATAATATGCTACTTTTACTAGCCTAATCGATAAGGGCCTATCAATTATGCACTAAGCACCCAGCCATGACACCATGAACTCACTTAATTTGAAGTCAATTGTGTGAGGCACTGACAACTGGACGCTGGTCTCTTCAAAATGGGGATTGTGCTCAATTATACAGTTTCGATTGACATGGTAATGCTTATTGTCAAATTTTCTTAGCCACTTGTTTGCTTGAGATATGAGGTACGAATTCCATCGTGACATTATTTAATAATTATAATTTGTTGTTGTTGTTGTTTTTTTAGTTTGTGAGATGCATTTGGCAAAAACAAAAATAAAAAATTCTCGCTTTCTTCTTCTTTTTTTTTTCTTCTAAAAAGGGGTCCAGATGGGGGTCCAGATGGGGTCCAAATGGGGGTTCCAGGTTTTGTACTGGCCCATAATAATTATTATAATTTTTTATATTATTGTCCTTATTGCAGAACCACTTTAATGATGTTAACAACAGTGACCATGGTAACAGTGCTACTCTTTATTGACATCCAGAGATGTCGTAGTGGCTTAAAGCTATTGGGCTCTGGAAGGACATGTGATGGAGTAAGGAATCAAATGATAATATTTGTTTTTTCACTACTTATATTTCCATATTTCATTTGATTCCTAGCATTGTCCTATTTTTTTGTGACGTGCTCAGTATTTAATAGGGAGACTGAAATTTTTCAGAATTTTGAATAGATTTATTAGTCCTATGGTATGAAGACGTACTAACATTTTCACATTAATGATCAGTTTATTAAGTATTGTTTTCTTGACTGTCATACTTATTCTGCTAAAAGTTCTTCACTTTTCTAATAATTGTAAAAAACTGTCTTTTGGTACCAAGGATATCACTCAGTGCTGGGAGAATTATGTTGGATTTGCATTCTACAGACTTATCATCGTGGACTTTGCCTTCCTTCTGGTGTCAACTTTCTTTGGTGAATTTGTGCGAAGGTGTGAACTTCTATTAATTTTGTACTATTTAATTGAAGTCACTATTTTATTTGAACTAACACTGTCATAAACCCTTTTCTGAACAATATCGGTGAGTGAAATTCCAGTATGTGACCATTCAAATGAAACCTAGCCTCTTTTAATTGACAGACTTTTTAAATTTTGCTATTTATTTGTAAAGATTTTACTTATAGCTAGAAATTTGGACTTTTTTGGAATTTTTTTGGCATTAGCCATTATAAGGATTAGAAGGATTAACTGGAAATAATAATTATTTCCAATTAATCCTTCTAATCCTTATAGGTAAAATCTGTAAAAAAATTTACCTGTCATTATTTGCCACTCAGTTTTAAGCTTGGCAAACCTTTTTCATTCTGCTATTAATGTCTAAGAAATACATAAAGAAATTTGGACTTTAAATTAATTTTGTGAATTTTTTACATTAGCTTGACTATTAGGAGTGGAAGCTAAGGGTTGAATGTTCAAAGTTAATTACCTTAACCCATCATTACTTTCCTCTCTCTTTTTAAGATAATGGTAAGCCTGTACTCAGTGATTCTTTTTTTGATAAATAAATAATAATTAATATCAGGATTGCTCATAACAGTTTGGTCTGATTGATTGTAGAATTCTGGCAGTAAATATTCGTTGGTGCAAGGAAACAGTTGGTCCTCCTGGTTTTGATATTTCCAGGAATGTTATTGACCTGATATATTCCCAGTGTCTGTGCTGGTAAGCTTTTCTGAATAATCCATATTAATTGTTATTTGCAGTTATCAGAGGTTATTATAATCATATGTGGTTGACTTTGTTTGTTGTTGGTTCCCTCCTTTGCTCCAAAAGGTTTTTCTCCGGGCACTCTGGTTTTCCCCTCTCCTCAAAAACCAACATTTCCAAATTCTAATTCGACCATGAATCAGGTAGACGGAGAACCACTTTGTGGATGTGCTACCTCTTAATCATTATTTGATACCAAATTTGCAAAATAAGTGAGGGATTATTTTAACAAACAATTTATTCCAGAAGAACTTCCAAACTGTTCAATTCCCTTGACATACCTGCCAACTTGAAATCTAAGTAACAGCCTTAATACGATCATGTGACTAGAAGCTGCAAATAGCCCACTGTGAGTCAAGCATACATGTAAGAAGTTTGTTGGGCATGTGATTGGGAGTGCTTAGTAAATTGTTCGTTGAATCTTTTACTTGTTTTGCCAGTTGTTCAGTTTGAAGATTTTTAGGGAAATTGCATTTTCCTAGAAAATTTCCATTCCCTGCACTTTCATTTTTCCTGTCATTTTTTACAAATCCTGATAATTAAGCACAACCTGATATTAAAATTTAAAATATGTAAAGTGTACATAAGTCAAGAAAGTTGATAATGTTCATACAAACAGTGATAAAATTCATCATGCAAAAGACTCATACTCAAAAATACAGCTAATTTTGCTAGTTTTAGTGTCAGCCTCAGAGTACTGATTTATATTAATTTTCTTGTGCAGGATTGGTACATTCTACAGTCCTTTATTACCACTCATTCAAGTTATAAAGCTGTGGATTTTGTTTTATGTAAAGAGGGTATGTGCACTTTTATAAATTCACATACAGTTGAACCTCCAGTGATTTTGTTACAAATAGTTATGGTGAGCCCTGGGACTCATCTTGTGGAAATCCATGAGACTCTGTCCATAACCAATGAGTCCCAGTTCAAAAGAACAAGGAGTCCTAAATTGAAAATGCTGGGGCCTTTATGTAACCAGACAGTTAATCTGGAGACAGATGCCAAACCTCTTCATTACAGTTTACTGAAATTAAAATATAGTCCTTCTATAAAGCATAATAAAGACTGAAATAAATATGCATCTTCAAGCTACAGCCACAGAAATGACATGAACAGGATATGTTCTACCAAAATGTTGGCGTCTTATGGGACGTATGCCATGATTTGTTTTGCGTCTTTGGGGATTTTTTTACGTCAGGGACGACTATGCCATGATTTGTTTTCTCCACATCCTGTAGGTGATTACTAAATCAGTTATTCTTTGCATTTTAAGTTGTTGCTTACAGGAGGTTCAACTGTATCATCAAATAATTTATTTGATCATGGATTTCAAATGAGAGTAAAGAGATGTTTAACAAATTGATGCTTTAATAGTTGACTCAGGTATGCTATCCAAAATAAAGTGTCACAACTAAGCATCATCAGCAAGGACAGAGAGATAAAAAAAAGTGTAGAATTTCACTGTAGAAGGAAAGAAAAGACTATGGAATGTTCATTTATGGAGTGGCTTAGTGTTACCCCTGCCAGTATTATTAATATACTTAAGGTCATTTGGGTATCATGTAAAAGAAATTGTGTGAAAACATGCACTTACAGGAAAAAATGAGTGTAAAGACAGAGCTTGTCGTTGAAGACAGTACTTTTTGGATAAACCAGGATTTACTAACGGGTAAGAAGGCTCCCAGTACAGCTGTCACAGCCTCCCCTTTCTAACTGTGGAGTATTATTGGCTGTCCACGTTTACGATGCAAGAGTCATTCAATGTGCCTATAATTAAAAATAATTAAATATTAATAAAAATGATGATAAATGATTATAATAAAGATAGTGATGAAGCCTTTACTATTCCCTGTTTTTTTACAGACTAGTGTAGTCATGAACTGCCGTCCATCCATGAGACCATTCAGGGCATCCAAGATGAACTTGTTGTTCCTGTTTTTACTTGCTGTCTCCTTTGTTTTATCACTGATTGTCATAGGATATACTATTATGTCGGAAGATGTGTGAGTAATAATATTATCAGTATTATTGACTCATCAGTAAGGTGTGGTAGGCGAGTGGGAGGGTGGGACAAGGGCAGGTTTTCAAGTCAAAGACCCATGACTGCTATAGCTTGGAAATTAATTTTTTAACATTTAGGGACAGAAAATAATAATATGAAGAAAAGCTACCTGTCTTAGACAAAAAAAGGTTAACAGTTGAGACTTGGATGTTGATGCAGTTTTTTGAAAGCCTCTGCATCACAAGCACTTTGGTTTATAAATACTTTGTAATAAGCAACATTTAAGATGCAGGTTCTATATGATAGTGATTGAGAATTATGCAGACCAAGGAGGGTATAACACCCTTTGAGAAAGCTAGTTGAATCCAATAAATTGTTTTCTTAAATCCTTCCATCTGCCATTTTTTCCAGCTCTGCACTGCCAAAACAGCTAAACAACTGTTCCCCTATCTGTCAGTTTTACTGTTGATTATGAAGACAATTATTTCATTTCAACTTTATTGTTCAGCAAACATCTTCCAAATTTTAGGATCAACAGTACCTGGTTTAAATACCAATAATAAAGCGAATGATTTGCACCAATCAGAAAGGAACAAATATTTGAATGATATTAAGTAGTTAAAGACCTTGATGACTGTGTGTTCTCAAAAATGGGAAAAACTTGGTTCTTGTACAATAAATCCCAAAAAATAAAACAAATGATTGTGAAAATTTAATTCAAAGAAACCAGCACTTTCAGTTGCAGTAAAAAAATAATTGTGGGGGACCGTGTTTTTAAGTACTGCTTGTGTATTGATCATTCTAAACTTTGCCTTTTGACAGGACCTCTCCTTCACTACTGTGTGGTCCATTCAAGTAAGTTCAGTCTATTAAAACTTCTCGCATTATTAGGTTTTGATAGCTATATTAAAAAAATATTAAAGAATGGGCTGTAGCTTGGTTTGAATAATGAAGCCCTTGGAAGGCTTTGTCCTTGTCAGTGATAAAGAATTCTAATTGTTTGAGTAGAACTATTCAAATGTTGAGTTCATCATGCCGGTAATTGTTAAAAATATACATTGTTAATGTCGTTAAAAGATGACAAAATTAATCATGATTGGCTACAATGATTAGAAGTTTCATGTTTGATAGGTACATGTTAGCACAAAATAGTCACAATAATAGGAAGGATACATGTCCTTTAGATTCACACTTGTGAACGTTATGAGTGGACAGCCATTGCATTGACTGAGATTTGCTCAAATTACTTGAGCTTGTTTAGGGCCTATTTACATGGAGGTCAGGGGGACCCCAGGTAGGTGAGGTAACCTGCTTTGTGGGATAACCCGCCTGTCCATATAATCTCTCATTTTAATTTGATCACGTTTACATGATAGGTGGGGTGACCCGCCGCATGTTACCTCACCTATTTGGAGTCCCCCACCTCCATGTAAAGATCAAGGCCCTTTAGTCAAATAAAATAATTATTCTGATTTATTAATTTTTCACATCATCAGATAATAGTTATGAATGAACTATATATTGAACTGTTAATTTTCCATTCTGCAGAGGAAAGCAGTTCATGTATCAAGTTATTGAAGAAACAGTAGACACATTTCCAGACTGGTTGCAACAAGTTATCAGTTATGCATCATCAGCAAGCTTTATCACCATGCTGTTTTGTATTCTTGGGTGAGTAACAGAAAGAAGAAATGCTCAGCTATACCCTCTACTCCTGTGGTGGAAGGTGGCAGATCATCAGATTGAATATAATAGTTCTTGTTAACTAGGTATTTAATGCTTAATGTCTGGAAAGTAAAAAAAACTGCGATATTATGCTGATAAGCCATTTGTGAGATTAAGATTACCGTAAAAATGCCCACTTCCAAATAAACGCCTCTTATCCAATGAATGCCCCCTCTATGTTGTTAAAATTGTATTAGACCACCCTCTGTAGTATATGCCTCCTGTCTAATAGATGTTCCCTATGAGAATTACCCCAAAATACTAGGAATTAGCAAAAAGGACCAAAATCATTCAGTTCATTCAGTTTCTTGCTTGATTAACAAGGCTGTGCGAATTTGATCTTGTTCAATGCCAAGTTTAAAGTATGGATAGACCTAACGATGGCAACACAATAACCCTGAGCGAGAATTCTGACATCGATGTTGGAGCTAGACTGCGAGCAGTCTCTTATTTTTCTTTGCAAAGTTACTGCAAGAGAAACCCAAGTATGCGAGCGGCGAGTGGCGAAGTTGAGAATTATACGGATTTTAAGAGAAAAGGCGGACTGCAAGCAGTCTTTGTTGGAGCTGAAAGAGCGATATGGATCTCTGGATATCCCGCGTTTTTTAATAAACTGAACTCTCTTGATATTTTCGCTGAAAGCATATTAGTTTTGTTGAGCGTGTTACAGTTATGAGAAAAGTCGCCTCTCTCTTTTGAATGCCTGCTATCTTTTAAAGGCCCCTGCTTGGACTCTGTCCTAAAATTAATTATAGACCCCTGGGTATTTATTAGGTCATTTACGGTATTGTGATAAACTCTTTTTTAAACGCCCTTTTGATGTAAGAATAAAGTTAACACGGATTTATTCATTCACAGAATTGTTGTGTACTATCAGAAGATGCTGAAGGATTCCAATGAAAAGAAAATCAAACTGTTAAAAGAACAGATTGCAATGGTGAGTACTCGTTAGATAAGAACTGTTGCCAAAATTAATATCACTGGCCAAATGGGAATTATAAATAACTTCCCTTGAAGAAGGCCTACTTATTAATGGCAACACTCTTTAAATGGGCTCTGGCACATATAATTTCGTTATAATGCAAAGGTATAACTTAAGGCCCGTGGAGCGTGTTTATAATAAGGGACCTTACTATACGATCCGACAATGGCGATGTTCATGAAATCGTTGCTGAAAAATAGACTTCGCATCCTTTCACCTTTTTTTTGCGATTATTCCAAGGGGCTCAGGTACTTAAAAAAAGGGAATTTGGGTTGGAGCTGAAGAGAAGGGACTTTTCCCGTTTTTTTTGCACATGTTTTTTTCTGTTTAGGTTTAGCTTTTATTAGTTCATATTTTTTCCTTTGTCTTGTTTCCCTTTCTTCTCACTGCTGACCCTTAACAGCTTCACAAGATTTTCCCGATAAGGTATTTCTAGTAAATAAAGAAATTATTTGCAACACTTGAAACAGAATTGTTTGTCTTTTTGCAGGCTGGTCGTGACAAGCTGTATTTGATTAAGAGAATCAAGCATGGAATGACTTTTCCATTGGAACCTACTATTGGAGAGTAACTCCAACCTATTGTTCTGGAAATTGCATAGCTGCAGTAGACCGTTTCTGACTTTCATATTCACGCTTATCATGATCAGCCCCCACACTCCACCTGAGCTTGGTCAGCTTGTGCAAAATTCAAATTAATTTTTGACTCCAAAATGAGGTCTAGTGGTCCAGTCACAAACATAAGAAAACAATATACGGGATGAAAACGATCCAGATGATTGTTGTATTTTATGTACGGAAATGTCAACACACTCTGTTTAAGGGGGTTTTATGAATCGAGGGCACACATGTAAGGAGTATGGGATATGAGATACGTGATGCACATTGACATACATGTAAGAGGGAATAAGATACAAGGAGGGAGGTTTACTCTCTCCTTGTGCTTGCCAAACTCGCTATTCTTATTTGCATCCTTAACGTCCCATGCTCCTGCTACAGATGCTATGTCAAAATTGATAGAATCACCTGGCTTAGATAGCTTTATGAGTAGCTTCTTTTTAATTTATTAACCATATGTAACATCATTTTATGCTGTAAGTCAATTTATTTTTACTTTTACTCTTATAGAATTTTGTACATTGTAAATTATTGTTAAATAGTAGATGCATTTTTTGACACAATAAAGTTAAGTAAAATGCAAAAAATTAAAAGAAGTAAATTAAGAACAGTAGAAGTATTTTTTTTGTTTATACACACATGTAAGAAAGGACATCAAAATTATCTTATGTACATGTAGTATCACTCCGAAGACCTGAATTTACATTGTATAGTTTAGCGTAATTGACAGCAGAATTAATAGAATACCAAAAAGTAGTAGAATAGGTTTTATTAAAAACTGAATCATTGGATAATGCAATTCTAGAGCTCTGATTGGCTTAGCCATCATGGTATATGAACCATTATATCATACTCTCCAAATATGGTAACTGTATGCGTCTGCTCAAAATTAAAAACAAGCTGAAAGTCGGTTGTTTTTATAAATAAAGTCAGGAAGAATTCTTGATATTTTGTAGGCGTTTTTTAATAAATCAATTAATCCACTCGCACTTGTTGGATATGAGATGATTATAGCCAACTCATATCCAATGCGCACTCACGGAATAATAATTGTTAAGTATGTTATTCATTTGAAATAGTAGTAAAGGTATCATGCCACATTCTCAACTGAAGCATTCCTTCTGTGGAAGTCAAATAAATCGAAATATTTTGGAAAAATGTCTCTTCATCAATTCATTTTTATAGTTAGAATATTATTTTTATTGATTGGTGCAATTGGATGATGGAAAGAAAGGGCTTTCCATAAGGGGTAATAATAGCTATAGTCCTAAAGTGATGATGTGACAAAAACTCAAATATTAATGGTGCGATTTGATGCAATTCCAAAAGAATGCAGGAATTTAATGTCCACTATCATTAATCGGGGTTGTCACTAAGACTTCAAAGTGGCTGGGTAAGTACAACAAGTACAGTAGGTGGGGAATCAAACAGCTAGGGATTTCGTTTGGTTTTATTTTTCTTCTATTTTCCGATGAAAGTAGCCAGGAGAAATCCCCGGCCCCTGCCTCTTAATGACAGCCCTGATTATTTGCCAAAAACATCTGCAAACTCTTACAATTCAAGTGAAAGGAAAATAATAATAAAAAAGCAGTGTTATGTTCCAATGACTTTCCACAAATTCTAATAATTAAAATAATTATGATTTAATGATATTAACTGGCTCAATATTAGAAATCTAAGTCTAATTTAAAAGGATTTGTACAGAGTCATCAGAGCATAATTATATTTCACCCTCAAATTGCAAGAAAAGCTGATTTTTGCCTAACTGACAATTATTTTGAATCTTACCCTATCTGAAGATTGAAAGAATCAATACAATCATTCAAATATTTGTCACTTATGGCAAACTTTGTAAGACTCTTTAAAAGTTTTACTTCTGTTCAATCCATTTTCTACAGTTGTCACATTTTAAAAGCAGTTTCAAAGCCATTAATAAATGATAAGCTGGACTTGCATATCACTGAAAGAGAAGGTGGTTTTGGAGGCCAATATTTCCTTAATTCTGCATTTAACAATCCACCATCTGCAGGATTCACATGCCAACACAGACAGTCCAGAAATGACAGCAAATGCTCATTTTCAATAAGCTGTCGATTTCCCTTAGAGTACAACATATGCTGCAAAGTAAATAGGCCAAGCTTTTGAGTTTGTGTAGATCCAAGCATAGTTTCTTGTCTCTTCTCTGGCACATTAATGTTGCAGGAATTTTCATATCTTTCTATATCAGCACTCTCCATAGCATTTTTCTTTAGAATACTATTCTGGTTGGTAGAAACCATACTTGGGCCATCAAATTTGTCTAGACATGCCATCCCAAAGGATGGATCATGCTCCTCAGAATGACTGTTGTCATTCGCACATTCAATACCCGAATTTAAGGCATAACTTACGCCTGATGAATCTTTTTCCTTTTGGATATGTAAACCTGAGAAGCCTAAGCTAACAAATGGTATCATGCTTATCCATACATAATTGTGATTCTCTTCCCATCGTGATATATCTGTTGGTTTCTTCGTTGCTAGAAAAGAGGCAATTATGTCATCTACGCTTTTTCCTTCATGTGGATCCAACTGAACCAAAGCTGACGCTCTAATTCTTGCCAGAAACAGGGTACAGTAGTAGCTATGAAAGTTAAAAAATGAATGAATAGAATTAACCCTTTAAAGCTGAAGATCAAAATTTGAATTCTCATTTTAAGCCCCTATTCATTTCCTACAGAAGTAAGAGGGAGAAGTTGATAAAATATCAAGCAAATTTATCTTGTGTGACCATGTCCGTAATTCTCATGTCCACTCTGTTTAACAAAGCATTGATGTTATAAGGAGAAATTTGATTGTGATCACTCTTAGGGCTTAAAGGGTTAATAAACTCTATATTAAATGACACAAAGCAAGGCTGTACTCTAAGAAAAATAGTTGTAGGGACCCAAAAACAAGAAAGTCTACCAGAGGAGAAGTTTTCATGTAAATTCAACGTCTCTTGTCTAGTGTAAGTGAAGGTTAAGGATAAAGTGTCCTTAATTGACGTTGGCACACGTGCATGAAGCTAATATTAATTGAAATATCAATCAAAATATGACCAACAATCCTGAGGTGAGGTGAGGTGAGGTGTGCTCATTAACCCCCTTCCCCCCCCCCCCCCCCTCGCCTTTATCTGTTTGAATGTTTGACTTTGGGTTCAAAAAGTTACTGGGACTATCCAGAAACAGGCCCCCGGGACATCAGTGTGCTGATAGTGTGTTGTTTATTTTCTAATTAAATCATCATTTACCTGAAAGCCAACTCATCATGAGGCATAAATCTCATCAGGTTGATCATTCTTTTGTGCATATCATTCTCCACTAAAATCTTTGGAGTTTTTAAACTGCATGCACAGCAGAATAATGTGTTTGCAGCAATCTGTGCCGGGTACTTGTTGTATGTCTCAATGATTGGTCCAGTCTTTTGATGAAATTGGAATTGACTCCCAACCATAAACATGAGTTTACCAACAGTGTCAGGGCTGCTGGAAATAATCTCCTGGCAATCAGGAAATTCAGCATACCTGTAAAGATCAAAATATAATGTAAGTTCCCTATTAACATTTGCATGAATGGGACTAACAGAACATTACATATGATATTAAGGCTTTCTTTGATATTATAACACTTCCACAAAACAAATCAAAGTTCTTTTTGTAAAATCCTGTTAAAAAATAAATGCACATTGCAAAAGCTTTGGGAAAGAGAATTCGTTGCCATGGTAATACCATAGGATTTTTTCTATAAAGTAACTTAAAAGTTAGTGTCAGTGACAAATAAATTTGCCATTATGATATCTAGGAGCTAAAATATTCAGCCTTTCTGTATCTTTTCAAGAACTTAAAAACTGAAAATGAAAAAAAACGTTTACAGAAGGAAAACCAAAATCCTAATAATGCTTTGGATACTGGTAAAAAGTGACAAAACTGATCTGAAAATGGCTAAATGGTGATAGGACTGAGTGGACTCTACTTTTGTCTGTAATCAAAAGAGTGATAAACAAAATCAGACGACCCAGGAGAAGAATTCAGATTTGTTTTTATCACAGGTATGATTACAGACTATACTGGACCACAAGACGTTCTGTTACCAATTAATCATAACTATAACAAAATATCGTCCAACAGTGTTCTGCCAGAGGTGAGTGAAAAAATACATTCAAATTCCAACGCAATGGCGTTTACTGTCCAATTA
>NC_133206.1:5928055-6063055 GCF_958299795.1 Porites lutea
CGTTTTAGTCCATGGGGTCTTCGTTTTAGTCCATAGGGTCTTCGTTTTAGTCCAAGGGGTCTTAGGTCTTCGTTTTTGGGTCTTCGTTTTAGTAACACCCGAGGCTGAGCTAGTTTTAATACAAATCTCTTTCCTTTTGTTGTAAACAATTTGCTTAAAAAAATACTTACAAATTAGCAATTGTAAGATTAACATGATTTACCTAAAAAAGCAGGAAGGGTTTTATCATAACAAGGTCAACCTCAACCTCGTTTTCACCTGTAACAGTAAAATGGGGTATTGACTAATACATAACAAAACTATAAAGCATACCTCGAGTTTGGTTTCTCTTCCAGTCTGTACCTTCTACTAGCAAACTTCAGAATTTCCATAAAAGAATCAAAAGCACCTTCTTGTACAAAGTAATGGCGATGTACAATAGACTGCGTATCCTTCCATGGAATGAAGTACCTGAATGACAAATGTTCTAGAACTCTACAAATGTTGTCGTAAGAGACATAATCGCTCATGTCCTTTTTGGAACAAACCGTCAACAAATCGCTTTGATCCCGACAAGTTATTGAGTCCGCAAAGCTTGTAACCTCTTCCAAAAGATCTTTCATCTCCGAAAGATAGCCCTGAGCTGTGCATTCCACTAAAACAGTATCACCTTGACGCAGATATAGCTTTTTAAGAGGGAATGAATTATCACTTAACGACCTCCCTTGGAAAAAGATGGCTTGGTCACATGCAGGTACCTGAATTTCTACCTCCAAAATCTTTTTCAGTTCTTTTACTGACATGTTATCCAAGTCATTTATGGTTATTTTTATAATCTCGGTTTTACCTGAATCCAAGCAAGTGAACTGAACGTTGAGATTCATGAGGCCTGCGTCCTAGATCCCTCTAATGTTCGTACATAAACGTGGAGTTTTCACCCGGAGTTTTCATCAAAATATGGCATTCTTTGATGTCCTTCAAGTCATATCATTCCGTCCGTTTTTTATGTATCCGGTAATACTACTTGCTTAGCTTTCGAAGAAACCAAAACAAGGGAAACGTTTAACAATCAGAGCACATAGATGGGATGCACCGTGATCAAAAGCAAGTCGCCATCTAAACATTTCCCAGCATTCGTAGCTGCACCTAGCATTGGACCTTGAACCCAGCAACATAACAAACGCCCCCCGCAACAAACGCGCACAAGCCCTTCCGGTTGTCGCTTCTGTCCTCATTTTCCAGTTTCTGGAGATAAGGCTTTCCACAAGTTTGCTCGGCATATTCTCGTATTTCGAGCAACTTTTTCTTTTCGAGAAACTTTTTGTATTCTGAGCAATTCTTCCAATTTTAACAATGTTTTAGTAGACAATTTATGAATTTCCTGTAAAAACGCAGGCAGCCCAAGCTCTGTGGGAGTTCGTTGGACTTTGAATTTATAAGAGAATGTATGAAAATAAACAAAATACTAGCCTGCGTAGCAAGCGTTTCCTCGCGAGGTTCGTCTAGAAAGCTGGGACAAGAGCAAAAAAAAAATGAATGACGGGAGAGGGGGAGGGGAACGAAGGAACCGCTTGCCCGCAAACCCCACGATTTTGAAAAACTGCGTTCGCCCACGAACGCAGCTTCTGATTGGCGCGGTGCGGGTAGTGTTGATTACTTAGCATTCGAAACATCAATCAAACCAGGTATGCTTTGTTTTCGTGCGTCACAGATCTGGTCTCATCTGTTTTGTGGTCGCAAATTACAAATGCTTTGGACTGATATTTATTGGAATCGTGTTTGTGCGAAAGTTTATGAGATCAGAGTCTTCAAAGTACAATTGGAGATCGAGCAGTGGAGACTAGGGAAGGCCAATTGAGAATGACGGCGTGCGGATCTGACTGGAAAAAATGGACTGTTTGTTGGAGATAACATCAACATAAATCAGAACATCGGTACTCGACGGGTACTCGACACTAGCTAAAGCCGCCATGGACAAGCGATTTGTCAGCTTTTTGAAATGAAAAGATTCTTTTTGTTTATTGGAAATTTAGCGGCATCTATTGTAGAAAACGTTTCGACACAGGCTGAAGAGCAGCCGCTCTGCAAAACTTATACCAGGCGGAGTGAATTGTTCCGGACAAATAATTTTTGACGTGTCGACAAGGTTTCAGACGAGATAAAGCCACACAATAAAAAACAAGAAACTCCGCAGCAATCGTTCATAGTTTTAACTTTCTTTTATCGTAAATCTTTTTTATTACAGTTCTTGCAATCGCCTGCAACGTGTTCTATTAGAGAACAAAGTAATTTTACAAATCTGGTAATCCTGGGGTAATCTGTTCGTTATGCTTCTATTTTGACGAGCTGTCAATTTACAAATGAACCGAACCGTGAAATATCAAGGGGCGTTTTGCAGAATCGTGGGGTTTGCGGGCAAGCGTTTCCTCTTCTCCCCTCCCCCTCCCCCTTCAACCTTTTTTTTGCTTCCGCTCTAACTTTCGCGCAATAACTCGATTGGAAACGCTTGCTACGCAGGCTAACAAAATACGTCCTACATTCCATTTTTCAACAAAAATAAAAATGACTTACCTTGTATTCGTGTTTTGTTATTTACTGTTATTTCGCCTCTAGAGTCATTTGGAAGCCGTTTCATCGACGTTTAAGATTTTGAGTTGTATCATGGTAGTACCCATTTTTCTTACTGCCGAGTACAACTCCCATGATGTCTCTTGGTGCCCCTGGTAAATACACGAAAATTCAAGGGCCTCGATTCCAGAGAAATTTCATCATTGCCAGAAATTAAAAAAAGTGATTTACATGGCACGTCGTTTCACTCATCGCCGAAAAATAAATCCATTGCATGCTCATCACATGATGATGATGTATTTGCATACCATGAAAGTTTACAACACGACCCAAACATCGCAGTTTTGCTAACTAAGATTTTTCTGTTTTTTTTTCGACCACTTAGTAGTGGTCATGTTCACTTGTTCCAAAAAAAAAATCAACACTTTTAAGCGATAAAATTCGTGGACCGACACGTTTCGTAAAAGTTCTAAATTTAATTTTTTCCAAGCGTTTCTTCCTAGACTACGAGTAGTCCCCCATTTTTCCTCAGGGATCGTTTCGCTCGCTCTACTATCCCTGAGGAAAAATGGGGGACTACTCGTAGTCTAGTTTCTTCCCAAAGCAAGCGTGGCTTCGATCACGCAAAGATTCTTAGTCCCAGTTTCCACGGTCTCCGCAAGGACGCCTGGCAGAATGACCTCCCAACCATTTGTATCTAATATACAAAGACTCGAACTGATTCAGGCTATTAAAAAGGGAAACGGTCTTATCGCCAAATGATGAAGAAGTAGCTTCTTCTAAAAAAAACCTACCCATGAATACAAGACTAGAGTGCGCATGCACAAACCATACCCTATTTCAGACCAAAATGGTCGAAATTGATACTCCAGTATTTCAGACCAAATCGGCTAAAAAAACATACCGTACCCTTTGGCGTCGCACATACCTATATAGCCTATATAAGGGAGTACCCCCCGGGGTGAAAAACGCGTTGCACCTTATGAGTCTTGCTGCTTACGCAAGCGATTTGAGCTTCCTCGCCTGAAAAATACCTCTAATTAATTCACATCACTTTTAATCTTTAACTATCATTTTTATAACATATTGAATGACTGTATATTTTTTTCTCGCATTATAAATCAACTGAAAATGAAACGTGCCCTGCTGCAACGCAGGCTATCCCTCCCCCCGTCAATACAAGAATGCGCTCCCGCGCTCGATCACTTTCAAGTGGGCACTGGGAACGAGTTACATGTCAACATGGCGGATCCCTTAATCACCACTTGAAAAGAGGAACTTTTCTTTATATTTCGGTTTTCTCTGTGGAAAAAAGGCTTACAATTCTTTATCAGTTCCGGAGATTACAAAAGTTGACTGTTTGACGTCATCAACAAATTTATGGGACCTTATAAGTCCAATTCTGTGTTCGAAAGCAAGTTGGCAAAATGCAAATCTCAGTATTTTACAGTTGCAAGCATAACAGAGAATCTGGGAAAACCAAGATTACTGTGGGCGATCTTAACACCACAAGCATTAGAGATGTAAAACACGCCATTCAAGATGCTATTCAAGCACCTGTTTGCGACCAGAAACTTTTTTATTATGGCCAACTCTTAACAGACGATGACATGCTTCTTAGCAGGTTGTATTTCCGGGAGGGAGAATGTTTCCATCTTGAATTTCTTGCTATGGCGGACATAATAGGTATATGTGAATTCCTTACTGATCTGAAGAGTGCTGCTCAAGAAATCGTACAAAACCTCCAAAGAGAATTGCCCAGGATAGAACAGCACCCCTCTTATACCCTATGGAGATTGTATGACAGACTTGTCAATGGAGTTGAGGGTCTTGCCCAATTTTTCTACCCATGGAAAAGCTTGCGATCTGTTGCACAGAGACACTATTTTGTGCAAGAAGGAGGCTTTGATGCATTTTTGGAGGTGTTAAAATTTTCAAGACAGTTGCATGTGGTTGATCACACTGAGGATGATGATGAGTGAGTTCTTCTAAGTCTTTTACCCACTAATTAAGCTCTTAATTTAAACCTGTTAATGCAGTCTCTTCTCATTGCTCCCCACAACTGGGAATTTTTTTCAAGAGAGATGTGTCTTTTGGCCTCAGAAATGAATGTAGTTGAAGTGTTGTAGTTTAAAGCTAAAGCTAAATCTAAATCTAAGTTATGCACATTATTTTTCCTCAGCCTCGTGAATACAACTAAAGAAAATGTAACAGTACCACTCTTTGTTCTGACCATTCTCCACTGACTGGGTTCCTGAAGATGAAGGAAGCTGTACTCTTTAATTGCTCTTTATAATAATGAGTATTAAATTGTCTGTTTGGGGTTGGATAGGGTGAAAAAAGGCCTTTAGATTGTGTATGTTACAGCTCAAAATTAAATTCTGGTTAAAATTTTTAAATCTAAGTTGATCTTCAATTTCCTTTGTCTCCTACCCCTAATTCTTGAATAATTTTTTATCACATGCTTGGAGACAAAGAAAATTGAGAATTATCAACCTTTATGTGGGTTAACAAATTATTTCACCTTGAACTCTATTTAATTTTAAGCTGTAACATGTATACTGAGAAAAATCAAGCCCTACATGTTCAGAGCATATTTCCCATAGAGTATCCCACCCAATTTTAAACTAGCATAATGACTACAGCTTCCCCTGTTCTACATTGCAATACAGTTTTCCATAAATGTATCATGGGAGTTACAGGCAGTGAAGTTGTCTTCTGTTCCTGGACATAATTTGTGCCTCATAAATTGCCTGTAAAAGCATGAAAAATGTGATCACAACAGAAAGGTATCATGATGGATTTGGAAGCTTAAATTGTATATTAGACTTAAATATTGCTTACTTGGACTCTGAAAAATTGTGAAATTATAGAGTTAATAAAGTCAGGTAACATGATATAGTGAATGTTTCTAAATTCGTAGAATGAGTAATCATGATTATAACGTTGAGTATAAATTCAATCAACAGTGTTATTGATGATGAACGTAGGATCATAAATCAGCACAAATTTCGACACAACCAAACACAACTGGCTCTTCAGCTTTGCTGTCTGAGCTTCTTATGGAACTTTGCAGAGACTCCTGAGGATCGCAAGTTTGTCCTGTCAAAGGGTGTGTTACCTTTGACGATAGATGCCCTATTGCTTCATCCACAGCTACCTGATGATGTTGCATATGGTATTGACATTTATGGCCTGAAAATTGGTGTAAATGAAACAGCTATTGGATGCTGTGGAGGGTATGTTGCAATTCAAGTACTGAAGATATAATTGAAATTAGGGCCTCTGTTTAATTCCAGGCACCAATTTCGTTTGACTTCAAATTATTTGGAACTTTATTATGCTTTTTGCTCTTGAGGGAAGTGAAGGTCACCTACAAAACCAGTCAAAGTTACAGCCATACAATTGAACAAGCTAGAAATGTCCTTACTGCCTTAGAAATCCTCAATTCACATGGTAGTAAATTTTAAGTGTGTAGTCAGCTATTTCTTTGCTGTATTTTCTTTATATCATCATAAGTGCTTTACAGATGTAATAGCTGGTTTGGCCAACAGATTGCTGTTAGCAACAGTCCCCTAGTAGTAGGTTGATACATCCAGTCACGAGTTTTGACCATTGTAGAAATTGCTGATTAGGATAAATTCCTACAACACAATAATATTGTGTTGAAATTATTTTAATAAGTATGCTCAGAGCATTGGTGATCCTACAAATGTATCTGTATACAGTATGCTTGTAATAAAACAATAATTGTGTTGAAATTATTTCAATAAGTATGCTCAGAGCATTGCTGATCCTACAAATGTATGTGTATACAGTATGCTTGTAATAAAACAATAATTGTGTTGAAATTATTTCAATAAGTATGCTCAGAGCATTGCTGATCCTACAAATGTATCTGTATACAGTATGCTTGTCAAACATGAACCTACTAGTATTGTGGCCTTGCTCGAGATCTGTGAGTCTCTCTGTCGCTTGGTGGATAAATTGGGTGGCTGCCTGGTGTTTGGGAGGTCATAGGTTTGAATTGTTCGGGGGACTCAACATTTTTTCTTCCCTTGATTATAACATCTTTAAGATCTCTTCAATTATCACAATGTTTGTTGTGGCTGTGGTTTTTTATTTTTACTTTTTAATTCTTGCAGATTAGTTGAAAGTGATTCCACAACTCAAGAGGAAGTCTCCAAGATGACACCATTTATTAAGAAGTTACTGATCATGATAGAGGATTGTCAGTCTGAAATTCCAGATTACACCCTTTTCTCGAGCCAGGTGGCAGCTAACACTCTGTTCTATTGCACATTTAATGTCAAGTCAGCACCTCCACTAGCATCTTGTGGGTCACTGACACAAATGATTAGTATCACAAGACATCTACTGGTCACTGAGAGAGGCAATACAGCTTTAAGGTTGGAATTTTCAGCTAACTACTCAGTAGTTACTTTCTTTAGTTGAATAAAGCTTGGCTTATGTTACTGCCTTAAAGGTGAAAGTTCTCTAAGAAAAACCTTTATCGTACTCAGTCATCCAACAAATGACTGCAATCTTAGTTTTTATTATTATACATTAACCCCTATGTGGCAAGTGGAGGTGAGGTGCCAAAGGGGGAGCCGACCACCCGACTGACTGGCCCACCTGATACCAAAACCCAGCCACAAGCCCCCAGTGCCATGCCAAAGGGATCTCTGGGTTGGGGCCAATGCAACCCAGAGCAATGAGGAGAGGCTTGAGATACCTAAGCCACAGTTCTAAGAGGGCCATCCTGAGGCATCTATCTCCAGGTAAGCTCCAAATGTACCGTAGGTACAGTAGGTACCGGTTGGAAACGTGAACGATCAAACTGACTGGAGTATGGATGTAGAGCTGGTAAGTAACACTAGATCATTGACCCCAAAGTCTTGCTGAGGTGATGTGGCACTTTGTGGCTTGCTGCTGCTGCTACAGTAGACGCTGCCCCAATCCGGGAGTGAAGACCTGAATAAGAGCCAGAGAAACCTGCTTAGTGTAAGATGGACTGCAAGTGCTGTGAATGACAGCTGCTGCCAGGTAAGGGGCCGACCATTACCAAATGTCAATAATGGCCCAGAGACAGACCTACGAGGGGACAGTAAATTACCCCATGCCACGGCAGAATAAGCAGCAATTATGCCTTGTCCTAAGTAGACATCACAGCCCACACGAAAGGGATCTGTCTTCGAACACTTACTGTGGAACTTAAAATATGTGGGGTTCACCAGTGAGTCTGCCTGAAAATCACTGACCTTGATATTGGGTACAAGGATGGAACACAAAATTCATGGTGAACTCCACAGACTACAGGCGGCCCACAGCATCACATGGTCTCTAGGAGACAGGTCTAAAGAGCGCTGGCTAACCCCCAAGCATTCAGTCGTGATTGAGAGATGACTAGGACACACTGGACATCTGAACCCATTTGATGCCCCAAAGGAAGCGCTGTAACACAAGACCGTTGACCAAGGGATCTGGTAAGCCATGGTCAATGTTGAGGGAACGTACTGCCGGGATACTACTCGATCGTCGTTTGAGAGGGTGCTGGAAATCGTAGGTGAAAAATATACCCGCCCAAATTCATCTTGGATGAATCAGAAAGGCCTGAGACGGTAGCTTCTTTCCTGAATGCAAGATCGTATTGCATCCACGCCGGGCCTTTGAGTAGTTTAAGTAGTTATAAGTAGTAGTCAAGTCCAACCAGCGGTGTGGGTGTATCGAGCACAAGACCAGCTGGAAGATTGTGAAAGGCTCAGTCCATGTTAGAATGTCTTGGATCTTCACCTACTAACATCTTTTCAACTGCTTCTCCGGCGGTGCCTCGGAAAAATAGGCTTTTGTTACTGGTCCGGCGCTTTGAAAACTAATCATCCAGTTTTGTTATTTAAGACTATATTTAAGCATTTAAACTGTTTGCTGTCACCCGTTGGTATGGATGGCAAGGATCACTGAAGGATGGATATAGATTGAAACTTGGAAAAATTGGGCCAACTTTTTTAGGTTTTAATGCTATGCCTGCAGAAATTACCAAAATAATTATCATGGCTAGTGCAGTGCTCCCGTATTAAATTTGTTTGATATCCTTTTCATAACTCTACAGGAGCATTTTGTGTAAGTGAAAAGGCTCTTAGTAATGTTTTCAGCACAGAATTGACCTAAAAGAGCAATGGAGCGATTTCGTATGACCTTGAAATGAAAGCACGCGAACTAAACAGAAACAACAAACGAACGGAAATAGAGCGATTTGATTGGTTCATCGAACGGATACAAACGCGCATGGCTTTTGGTTGGTTAAGCGAACGCTCGGGTGAAAAAACTTCATGCCAGAGAACTTTCTAGAAATAAACCGATACTTCGCTCTGACATCATACTGCAACACGATTGGCCAATCGAACAATGCCTTCTCCATATTTGGGTTTTCTTTGGCGGGAAAACGAAGAGGCCATGTTTTGATCTTTTCATCCATTGGCTGATAAAACAAATAACGAACACTTACCGAACCATTTTGTCAAGGTCATACGAAAATCGCTCTATCCCTGAGACACAGCCTCTTTAAATAATACATGGCCCCCTTGGTCCAGTGTTATTGCATTCTAAAATCTCATTTTTCCTTTCTCTCTTAGGTACTATGGCTGCCTCTTCCTTGCGAGAATGCGTTCATCTCCTTTGATTCAGCTCGATAAAGACATTTGCATAACTATAGACCAACTTATTGACTTGTTCTTGGAGAAGCATGTTCCAAGGGAAATCTCAGAGTGGGAAGAAGAAATGTCATTTGTGTGGATGACAATGGTTCCCCTTGTTCATCTTGCCTTTGCGGCAGGCAATTTAAAGGAAACTTGTGATAGTGATGTAGACACTGACAATGAAGTTTACCAAGTTCGTGAATTAGAGAGGGAAACTCAGCAAAGCCAGGAGGCCTTTCTTGATGACCCGGGTGAGAACCAACTACCGCAAGCTGAAATTTGTCAGATGGATTTCGACCTATCGTTAGAGTGCGTTGGTGGGCCGTGGGAATTTAACAATATTCAAGATGAACTTGTTACTCAAAGCGTCCTATGGACTGAAGACTTCAACACACAGGAGAACACAAGGAAAGATGAAACTGAAGGTTTGTTATCAGTGGAAGTTGTTGAAACAAAACCACCTTTCGTAGAAGCAAGTTCAGGAGAGAGCTTCTTGTGGCCGGGTTCCAAATCGACACAGAATCTTGGGATCTTTTCGTTGGTTCACATGCTTTCCATCAAAGAGAACCAACAGTTGGCAGCATCAGAGAATCTCATTCCTTACTTGATTTGCCTGTCTTGGCAACTGGACAATGACGTCAAGCAAAAGTTACTTGAAAGTCTAGCAAATTTCAATGTTTTTTCGCCACCCTCCCTAAAAGTTGCAGCCCAATCCGTCCTTGCCCGAGTTAAAGGCTTGGACTTGGTGTTTAATTCCTAATAAAATGTTTATAACACGACCGAATTATAAATTATAATCTTGATATAATGCGTACATTGTAATGTCCTCTTCGAGCTATTTTCAACAACCTAATAATCTACACAAAGAAAAAAAATAGTTTTAGTGAACTTCTGAAGGTTTTATCCCTGAATAATGAAATCATGAAATCATAAGAGAACATCGGGGAGCCACACATCTTTCAGTGTTTTAAACCGTTGATAATTTGAGTAAATTTACTTTATTACGTTCGACGAAGGAGAACGCTTACTATTTGTGTACCGAACATGAAACAGTAACCGTTCTGTATGCCATGCGATTTCACGGTTTGGACGCCAACTTGGACGGTGGACTGTGCCAGGAACATTTTGCCTCGATCTCATGTGTTCAGTTTTTCTCACCCCGGAGCTGGTATCTACTTTTTGACACTCGTTCACAGATGAAACGTTGGCGATTTTCTGTTTACTACAGGTTTGTTTATAGTTCAATTATAAGTTTTTTTTATATAGGAAAATTTCCATTCTAAGATAATCAGATAACAATATGTTCCGCATACTGTATTTGTTTTTATGAATTCAAGCAAGATCAGCTTAGATCGACCATATTTAATTCTATTACAAATTACATCTCTTCGCTTTTAAAAGCTATTTACAGCGTTGTATTTGCTTTTGTTTGTCGCCGTTTTTGAAAAATATACAAGAAGTTGAACCGTGAAACGTTGATCTTTTCATCTCACTAATTCCGGGTGCGTTGGATGAGGTGAGTCGTGTTAGCCTAGTGTCAGGCAACAAGGGTTTAAAGTGATACTCAACGCTTCAACTTTTCAGATAACTTTAATTTTCTGTATCCCAATTTTTAGCCAATTTTATTGACCATCCTACAGTGCAAAGGAAAATCCTAAGGGTCATAGTCAGTGTTTGACCAGTTGTTACTTGCATGTACTTTACTTAGAGGTTTAGCCAAGTAAATGTAGAAAGTACAGTACGCTCTTGCATTGTTGAGGACAAATGAAATAGTAACGAATTGTAAAGTGGGAGGATAAACAATAACACTGATAAAGACAGCTGCTGATATTCGTATTGATAGAAGTGCTTGATTTTGATTTCTCAATATTACAAGCCCATCAGGTTTTGCACCCCCTTCCCCCTACCACTCACTATCCTCTCCATCGAACGCAGTCCCCTAATTTGCAATTTTTCCCAGTGTTACCTTTTAGTTCGACAATCACTCAACAACCCATTACTCAAACAAATTGCGTGGGCTCATTTTAAAGTGAATGGCTAAACATCTACTTTGAATGATGAAAATCACTGGTGAGGGTAAAAGCGCAAAAAAACAATTCTTGATACATTCCGAATATCAACGTAGGTTTATTCAACAATTATTCCTCGAGCCGGAATGGGCTCTGAGTCAATAGCCCATGAGGCCGAATGGGCTATTGACTCGGAGGCCATTCCGGCTCGAGGAATAATTGTTTTAGTAAAATCCAACTAGTTGGTCAAAAATATCGAGAATAAAAAAAATTAGCTAGTTAAAGCTAGAATTTAATCCTTTTTTGCCGCCAAAAAGCCCGCGCTTTTCGCTACTAGTGGGCTGTAACATATAGCCTAGTAGGAGCTCAACCAATCACAACGCAGCATTGATAATAGACCACTAGTTGGATTCTACTGTGTTTTAGACAGAGAGATACGATACTGAGGTTCATTTTTAATAAAGTTAATGCCCTTCGTTACCAAAACAGGTTTGTTAGCAAAAACTATAAATCATAGCAAATTGTTTACGATTTGTTTACAAGTTACAACTTTGTTATTATGGCGTTTTTCTAATTAAAATTTTAGGATATCTTAATCATTTCGGGAGTATGCGACTCAAGGGGACGTCTGAAATTCAGGCTGTTGGCCATTTTATGTTGCGCTTGAGTTGCTTGAGACTGGATTGTCTTTGCGGTAACCAACTGCCCCATAGGTATAAGGGGGCATTTACGGTTGTTTTTTTGTGGAAATGATGTTGATTTGGGAGGCACCTTGTTGTGGTTGTGGGCTATCTGGTAATTGTCCAATAATTATTTACTTCGTATTTTAATTTTTAACAACCCCCAAATCCAACATTTTCCCAAAATTTTAAACATCTCCCCCCCCCCTAAATTATATACATTAAAAACATTCGAAAAATCATCCAAAAATTCACAAATAATTCTTGAATTAAGGACTGTAACTTAATTGAGTCAATTTTTGATTGAATGAAATCTTGGACAGATATTCAAGAAAAAGGGTGGAAATCAACGAAAAATATTGCTTTTAACCATACTGCCCCCTTAAGGGGCAATTTTTACCCCGTATAGTGGTATAGTATAGGCGAAATTAATCTATTTGCGGAGGAATATCACTAACTTGCGGTGAAACTCATTAAAAGGCGAGTTGTAGCTTAATTCTTCGACAAATGACATTCTGGGTAGTGGGAATCATACCTCCCCCCCTCGCTTCAATTCGACCCTTTTATGTTAAAGTCATGAACGACAACGCTGTATATAAGTTTCCTTTATTGTCTACGTACGAAATATGATGTTCTTGTGCGGATACAAACCGTAAACAAATTCAAAAGTTCAGTTTCAAGTTATAGCATTTCCATCACACAAAACCTACTGCTTTCTTATTGCGTCTATGTGCAGTAATTTCTGCATATATTCTACACTGTCATATTAAACTTGCACACTACAAAACTGCCTTTAAACTACATTTGGCAAGTGCTCGTGTCTCGTATTATTACTACAAATTGCTGCGTGTCGACATCTTAATAATTAAAAATAATTTACTCTTGCGAGAGAAAATTTCTACAAACTACAATTCGTCAAATTGTTGAGCAGTACCCTCTGGGTTATACAATACATTATTTCATATTCTTTATCAAAAATACCAATTTTACCCATTCAGTCAATGTCATTCTTTTAACCATTAACGGAAGATTTAGTAAGCAACATAAGCTTCTTTAAATGTCATTTTCCTACGCGAAATACACCTTTTACACTAAATGAAGATACAGATTCTCATCTTGCATTCAGATTCATCATTTGAATCGAAATCTGAAGAGAAACGGTCATTTCTTTTTCCATTAATTTCTTTTTAATGTGAAATCTTATTAATTTGCGGTTGAAAGGATTAACGTCGAACAAAAGATATTCCTACACGTTTTATTCATATATGAACTTATGACGTTAATGTACTCCACCACAAATTCATGAGATTCCACAGAAAAAAGGAAAACAATAAAGCAAAAATAAAAACGAGAGTAGGGCTTTGGGACGATTAGTGCCATTAGCAAATGTTCTATGAACATCGTTTGCTTCTCAAATTACTTTACAAAATATATACCAATTTATCAAAATTTTTGCATGGCATCCCCCAAGTGAGGACAAAACTATCACTGACGATATATTTTCGAACTTCTGCGAGTTTAAATTAAATGAGGACAAACTAAGTTAACTACTCTTAACGTATTACCCAGGATAACAGAAGACGGACATTATACCTCAGGAACCCCTTAAGCTGAAAACGACTTGCTGGGCAAAAAAAGATTTTACAAAACATCTATTTGAACTAAAGCGTCGTTAAGACAAACAGAAAAGTAACGTTACCTTTCATTCTTCATGGGACAATGCAAAAACAACAAAAAACAATAATACGTGGTCAAGCACAAAAAAACACCTAACAATATGCTTATCAATGAACAAATTAAGAATAATACCTTGAGGCTTCAATTCAAGGCATAAAACGTTGGTGTTTATAGCATTATATTTCGACAAATGACTATCTGGACGACCTTACAGTTATCTGCGAAGTCCTCTTTCTATCATGTATTTCAATACAAATTTATATACTATTCATATCTGATAATAAATGGGTAGCACGAATTTCTAGCAATGTTCTTTGTACAGTTATTCTATGTATATTAAATTTCCTATAGAAACTGGCTTCACTTTATGATGCACGTAGAAAGAAGACCTCTGTCTGTTCTAGTGGACATCACCTGGATCATAAAAACACAAATGTCTAACGACCAGTTACAAAAATAAACGAGCCGTACTCAGATTCTTGACACCATAATAGTGCGAGATTTGTGACAGTCTGTTTTTTTGCAGTCACATGACCAGCTGAGACAGTGAAGACCATAAAGGCACACTACTTAAAGGTGTTTACATTCGCTGGGCCTCCTGGTTGTTTCGCAACACGCCTGCAAGTCCTTGGCCCTCTTGTTTGGCAGACGAGTACATGGCAACGTACTTGTAAATGAGGTTCGATATTTCTTTGGCCTGGAAGAGAGTTTTTAACCAGAATGTGTGAGCGTACATTACGAGAACAGTTAATTACTTTCATATGTAAACATAATGCTAGCCGCGTAGTACTCGTGTGAAGTGAAACGAGGTGTGGAATGGATTTGCTGTGAATTCTGGGAAAGGAGAAACTCTACAGTGAAGATGTACTCGTGATAATAACTTTTTGCGGTCGCGTAGCACTATACAGGTTTATCTTCACCGTCGTGACTGCAACAGCTAAATTCTGACAACCTGCTTAAATGATTAGCTTTATAAGAGAAAAGGCGGATTGAAAGCAGTCTTCTCATAAAATACCAACCTGTGAAGTTTCCATTCGAGATACTTTCTGCATCATCACATTCCCAATTTTCAGATCTAAGAACTGTCTCTTCTTGTCCGAGATTAACAGGCGTGTAGAAATTATACTAACAAACGGTTCGCTCAGTAGCGTTTGCTGGAAGAAAACATGACGAGTAGGTTAAATACATGCACACTGCTGTTACGTAAAGTATCGCTTAGAGCATTCTGTTCATCAAGAGAGTATTTAAGCAAAGTCTTTTATTACGCACCACAGTTCCATGACTCAAAAAGTGAACTCCAGTTTTGTTGACTGCTAAAACACAGTCTCCGCCAACAGCTGGGTTACTGCATTTCTAAAACAAACAAAAAAACAAATCAATACGCAATCAAACAAGTAACGTGAATGCTCAGTCAGGTAGATAAGCTTTTACGTAGTTTGAGTAACAGTAGCCTATATATCTTAATGATATCCTGTTCTGAGTTGTAAATGTCTTCGCAGGTGATTGAGTTTTAAGTATTCTCGTATTAAGCTGTTCACACTTCATGAGAATATCTTACAGATAGAAAGAAAACTGCGAGGTTTTGACAAGCGTAGCCGAAAAAATGAACTCAGGACTACCGAGTAACAAATCCAATCCAGCTAGCAGGTGAACACCGGGCCTCGAACCCACCACCTTAGTAACTCGGTCATGCTGCTTCCCACACATGTGGTGGTTGAGATTCATAAAGGGAACGGCTTATTCTCTCTCTCCATTTAAAAACGAGATTGAGCAACCTAACAAAAACATGCTCAAGAACTGTACAATACATTTAGACTACAAGCAGTCTTCTCTCTCTTAGTCCTTCGCGCGAAACACGCGGCCATCCTCGCTTCTCGCGTCGTCGTCGCTCGCGCGTGATTGCACTCCCCTCACCAAATCTGAAGGAAAAGCGAGACTGCTCGCAATCTACAACTCATTTCCGAATGACATGTTAGTGACCTAATCCAAGACTCACCTTTACTTCAAAAAAGGTTGACCCAAAGTAAGGCCACTTGGTTACAGTTTCTGCAAGACAGAGTAAAAAGATCAGCAATCAAGAGAGCAGTATAGGAACGGCACATTGATGTTATGAGGACAACACATTATTTTAAGTGACACCGTCCACCAGAGTTACACCTTTCACTTTCTCTTCTCTCCTTTTGTTTCACCTTTCTTCTACTTTTTTAGCCTGCGAAGACTGTATGACTGAATCGCGCTCATTTGGGTATGGTTTGAAAGGCTCTCTTCACCTACACAGAGTAGGTGTCAATCCTAAACCTTTAACAATGATGACAATACAAGAAGAACCGGGAAAGTGGTCGTACACGGATGTTTACGGGTGCATCAATTAATGGGACCGATTGTGCAAAGTTCTTACCAAGAAACTTTCGGCGTGCCTGATGGGGGGAGAATGAAACACAGCTGCGATAGTGATCTTGTACGAGTATCATCCACTGTTGAGCTCGTAACTTGTCATTCATTCCTCTTGGAATTAGATGCTCCACTTCAGAACTAAATAGCAAAGCAGAACCTAAATCAGTTCGGTGACTACAGATCGCACCTAATACAACCGGCGCGATGTTGAGAGGGTGGTATGATAAACCCCAATAGCAACATACAAATTCTCCAGACTTATCTCATACATTTCTTTAAAGAACCAGTTGAGAGAATTTGGTAAAAGATCAAATAATTTTTTCCTAAAGTGATCATTGTATTAATTCTCCTTTACTCTTGATTACGTTCTGATATTGTTACAAGAAAATGGATCTTTGAGGAGGCCTAACCTCTCATAAGCTCCTATAGTTTCTGTTAGGTCTCCTCGCAATTTCATTTTTTCTCTCTTTTCCTTTCCTTTTTGTCAAATAAAATAAAACAAAAACTACCGTAAGGGTTCAAAGGATGACGTTTTGACGTTTTGGCCTTTTTTAGAGGGCGCATTGGAATTTCATTGTTAAGTCACGGGGATATCGTTCTATAAATAGACGAACTGGGACATACAGATTTGCTGGGAGAACTGCCTCATCACGAGCTCGGTATTGAAGGGCACCAAGTTCTGCAATCTGATTCTGAAACTGAAATAAAATAAAAGCATTTGTCAAGACCAGGCAAACTGAAGGAAAAAAGGAAGAGTGGAATGGACATAACCAAATTAGATATGTGTAATACATCGAAGACGAACGGCAAGAAGAGGGAACCCCTGCCTAGCACCCAGACGGCTCCCTCTCTGGACGAAAAATTTGCGCGCAAAAGAAGGCGGGAAGGAGAAGCCGGGCGAGACGGCGCTTCGCCCCACTTTTTTTCCTTCCCATGGTTCATTGCGCCTCGACACGAGTCTACCGCGTTTCGCGCTCGCCTCTATGCAAATACGAAGCGACGGAACAGGGGGAGGCAGAGGAAACCCTTTATTTCAAATGAAAATAACTAAAACAGAAATGCTCTTCAGCTTGGTTTACCTGAGGATCGTTAAATGATCGAGCATGAGTTGCCAGTAAATATCCCGCCATGTAATCCGGCAGCACCTGTATACAGATAATACACCCACTTGTAAAAATAGGAAACATGAGGGTAGAGCTTAAATAACAACTC
The DNA here is from genome assembly GCF_958299795.1 of Porites lutea. Lineage (NCBI taxonomy): Eukaryota > Metazoa > Cnidaria > Anthozoa > Scleractinia > Poritidae > Porites > Porites lutea. The sequence goes on from NC_133206.1 coordinate 5,945,270, forward strand.
TTAGAAGTATTTAGCGTAATTAGAGACCACAATAGAGCGTAAACGCGGAGCACGCTGGCCAGAAATCGAGGGGAAAATAAGTTAAGGATCCGTGATGTGCAGTGACGACCGGGAAAACGAGGCTGATGAAGCACTTATTTAAAAGGGTTCAAAAACCTTGATTTATTATTTATTTATCGTTAGAGCAACCGAAAAAGAGCACATTACAGGGGGTTTTATAACTTACCACAATTTATAGCTTTTTGTCGAGACATGCACCTGTAACCCCATATTCAGAGTTATTTAGAAAAACCTTCAAATCAGTGAATGACTGGTTTCAGTGAAATTTGCTGAAATTCGGTGATGCGGAAATTTACTTCTTCCACGATGGCGAAATGATATGACAACTGCGGGACTAAGTTAACGTTTCATTTGGACTTTTATCGTTACATTTCCATTCAAATATGTATTCTGGAGCAAATTGGAACCGCCGTAATGTTCATCTGCATTTCCTCTGTATATGTACTATAGATAATTGGTGCTCAGATTTGGGGCGAATAGAGAGTGGTCTGCCTGTAATAAAACCAGTTTGACGGGATTTACCTGAAAGTAGACGACGTTGACCAGCAATTCGTTGTCAAGCCTCAGGCCCTGCAGCCACAAGACGCGGCGGAAACACAAACTGAACTTGATTCCCTGTCTCTCCATGGAGCTCACTACGTCCATAATGTAATCCGTCGTCTGGATGGCAACCATTACATTTTCTATTCAGAAAAAGAGAGAAAAATGGCAGTCAATCCCTGTTAAGTTGAGCCTCCATTCATACAAGGGAAGGGAAAACGTGACAACCTAGAAAAACGAAAGCGCGTTCGAGTTCATGGGGACCTTGAAGGGAAAACTAAACAAAAACACGCGCAAGAAAACCGTATTTTAAAGATGAGACTACTTCGAAAATAAACCTATCTTATTCAGGCTCATTTTAAGCAGGCTTCAAATTTTTCTTTAGTTTGAAAATATAGGCCTTCAGTATTTTCCTTCGTCACAGAACCGTTAACACAATTTGAAACAAAGAAAACAAAGGGTACAAACTGGTTTGTAAATTTTCAAACCAAAGACAACTTTGAATTGCAACACCAGCTTAGTGATTCCAGTGTTTTTCATTCCGTTTTGGTCTGCTTTCGACCTTTGGTTTAACTTACGTGCTTCGATGTAGGTGAACAAGCCGTATTCTTTGTAATGGCTTTCAGACGTCAGATCCATGTCGCCACAAATCTCCTTAATAATATCATAACCAGTCTGAAAAAAAAGATTGAATTGCTCCTTTCACTATCAGAGTTTGAATTATAGTATGGCTCTAAACTTTTAGCTGCAAAACAGAATGTGGACAGTCGAACTTTCATGTGCGACCACTTCTCAATGGTATTTTTTGATGTGCTTTCCAGTCTGTCAGATCAGCTAGCCTCTCTATTCCAGAGATTATACTATACTGAGATGCCTCGCTAAAAAAAGAACTTAGCAATATTGTAAATTATCGACCAATATCAATAAGCGTAAAGCGACACGAGCGTAATAGCATGACCTCCACAGAGAAGCTGTAGAATTCCTAACGGCCCCTGTGAATCCCCTGTGAAGCTATTGGACCGCCCCCGTTAATACCAAAGTAATGACCGCTGGCCAGCATTCTCTCGAGTTAACTATACCTAAATTTTATTTAGCCACAAAACAAGCGTGAATGAAGTTACTTACTGAGCTGGTCTGAACCTTCAACATTCGACTACATCCAGGGAGAAGGAAAACTTGCCGTTTCGTTTGGCGCCCTTGCTGTAAGAAGAAACATAATAAAACTTCAATTTAAAAAAAAAAAAAAAAAAAAAAAGAAACATGAACACTTGTTTAAAAACCTTTTTCTTTCTTCTTTTTTCTTGTAAAAAATTCGAAATTCGCATTACAGTGTAATTGCTTAAACTAAAAACGTCCTGTCTCAATGGAAATAGAGCACAATAAAGTTGTACAAATTGGACAGGTTTGCTGTGACTTAACAAGTTGAAGGTTGTGTTACGCACCACAAGCTGGCTGAGTTCGTCTTTAGTTGGTGGAGTTTTTCTTCCCCCATACTTGAAAGTCTTCATCAAATTCATCTCACATGCTGCCGCAGCACCTTAAATGTAAAAAAAATTGCACCTTAAAACAAGACACCATTATTTCATTGTATCATTAGTTTTCACCCTTCCTTTGGCTAGTGAAATCATGCGGACCTTTTAGGACTTTCTTTGCAAACAACCACAATTTTGTAGACTGCTAGACGAACCTAGTTAACTGGGCAATGCTGCTGCCCTTGACTTAACAAAGTGCTGGTGGTCCCTCGAGTTCTCGCCGACCAAAACCCTAATTCTCCTGTCATGTGGCTCTGACTTCCTTAGAGAAATAGTGGGAAGACACTTGTTAAAATGTCAATTGAACTCAATTGAGAGTGATCATGCCCTTATTTCTGGTCACTTCAACCCTTTCTGACTAAGAATAATTATTTCAAAGATAAATGTGATACTTGGGCTTTAAACTGACCACACCTTGAGTGCCGAGCTTAATAGTTTCAAGGCAGTCATTCACGTCAAGTTGAGTGACAACTGCGTAATTCAAGAGGGGTAACACTTACCATGGAACTCTCTCTTAGGGTCTCCAGCAGTGGTCTGTAAGAACTTAACCAGGTAGGGTTCAAATCTTTCGGTGCACTTGATGTAAGCGGTGATGATGATCAGAAGCCGCCAGCCACGACTTCCACTGTCACTATAATGATATGCAACACGAATTCACAGTTAACGGAGACACGATTTCACATAATTTAGCCAATAACTTGCCACCAAATAGGGTGATACCGAGAGAAAATAACGAGCAAGAAGGGGAATCCTAGGGCATTAGCCGGGATATGTGAATTTCAATAAACTTTTTTTAGAGGTTGTAATTTAACTGAAGTCTAATTCCTAGGAACGTCTGCACATTTTAATCGATTGTTTGAAATGTCATCAAGGCTACGCGCGACTGCCTCAAAGCAAACCATGTAGAATATTGCAATGGGGACACACCAAGTGAACATAACGTTCCATTATTCTCTTGACAAATCTTAATAAAAGTTTGCGGACCTCTCCGGAAACCAACTACCGATTAATTTTAAGCGTATAATAGGTCTAAAAATAACTTTGGTGTAATTCACATATCCCAAGGGCTAGACTGTGGGTTTCTCTCTCTATCCAATTTTCTCTCTTGGTGATACACAGAAAACCCATTAAAGCAGTGAAGGAACTTTTAAATATCACAGCAAGCACAAAAGAAGGCACGGCACGGATAGACAAAAAAGAGGTCAATTGATACGGATTGCAGTTTTGGCTTGTTGAAAACCATTCAACTCTTGTTGACAGAAATCTGCAATATGCTGAGACCATGCAAAGGCAAAAAGTCACAACATGACTTTGACGAGCCTCATTAAAACATAACGATAAATAACTGGAAAACTTACGGTTTTGCACTTTTATTACTGGTCACTTGCTTAACCAGTTGACAATAAACCTCGTCGCTCAGATCAGGAATTTCACGGCACATCTATAAACCAAAAAGATTGATGAAAAAGAAAAGATAAATTAGAAGTCCTTTAGAAAAGGATAGAGGAATTAAAAGAATGCAGATAAGCTAAAAACAAGAAAACAGCATTAAGGTTACCTTCAACAAAGTGAACACTATATCAGTATCTTTCTGTTGTTTGGACAAAGGCAAGTCACCCATGAACTTCATGATCACTGAAAATAGAAGGAGAACTGGTTTATAAGTCCGTTAACCTGGACATCGTGACAAGTCACGCGTGTGCGTAAAAAAGAAGCCAGGGGTCAATTTCATAAAACTTTAACAAGTGCAACATACAAGTCTAGCCATTGTTTTAGAGTCTGAAACAATAGCTGCACTTGTAAATTGCACTTGTAATAGTTTTATTAAATTGACGGCAGATGCGCCGTCTTCCCGCTCCCTCACGCACGCAGAGGTGTGAAATGTTGTCCGAAGCGCGAATAACAATGCACTACTACCATCTCAAGGTGCACACTTTCCAATGTTACCGCGCGCTAAGAAACGTTTGGCAGGAAACAGTTTTAACATGTCTTGTGACCTCGAAGTAATGCTGGGCGCTTTTAGAAGAAGTAACCGACGATGATTGCCTTTCATATCCGATATTCAACATACTAAAACCAGAATGTAGCTTAAAGTTTCACTGGGAACAAATATTCTATTCCCTCTCTTCGACGAGGTGCACTTGAATTTCCACACTTCTTGAAAGCCCCAAGCACTCACTATATATATCTACAGGCATATAACTTACGTTGAAACGTTTCAACAGAATATTTGTTCAACTGAGGGGGTTCAAACATCAAAAGTGAAGCTTGGAGAGGGATCTGGAAAAGAATAATAAACAAAATGTCAGCGATTTGCCCTTTGCTGTGTTTCAGCAGAGTTAGTGAGTGACGGAATAAATTAGTGCGACGTTCCTTTTGTGTAACAAGTTTTGAATGATAAGAATGCGCCGTCAGCCCACAAAGGACTCTCACTAGACTACGAGTAGTCCCCCACTTTTCCTCAGGGATAGGCGACACGCGGCGTGTCGCCTATTCTCGCGTGGGGTGATTTTCAAGCGCGTTCGCGTTTCGCTCGCTCTACTGTCCCTAAGGAAAAATGGGGGACTACTCGTAGTCTAGAGTCTCACGGACTTCCTTACCATTCCACTTTATTAAATTTGGTTTCAGCGACCTCATACTCACAAGAGTCACAAACAATATTCGAGACAACACATGCCACAAATGCATGACTTAACGATAATGACAATGATAATAAACTCACTCTGCTAAACTTGACTAGTTCGGCTAATCCGCTCCATGTCCATCCAGCAGACTTCTCCCTTTTTTGCGTTGCTGTTTGGGCGAATAAAAGAAACAGAGATAAATTAACAGTCAAAAGAAACACTGTTAAGTAGCATTCTTCATGAGCAATAATGAGATCTTTTAGGTACGTACATTTGGCTGAACGGCCCAAAGTTCCTTTGACTTTCACAGTACCACGGATAGTACCATCCTCGCCTCTCACAACAGCTTCTCTGCGTAAAAAATATTTACAAACCAGCATTTAACTTAACATCCTTTGGAACATAAATTCAGTATTACAGATTTCAATCAACGAGATGAAGCAAACTAAAGCCGACGGAATCCACAACTGCCGTGAATTAGCGCACTGGAGGATTCATTTCTTAACATGACAAATGTAGGTCGCACTGTCCACACGTACCCGGATATTTTTGAAACGGAGATTTTTTCTCTCCGTTTCAGCCGTCCGTCCACACGTAAATGGCGTTTCGGGCACCAAAAACGCAAGTTTTCGAAAACGGTCCCCAGAGTGGAGTTTTTTGACAACGGCGGCTTATCGTTTTTATTAGCGCCGCCGTTTTCGAATCGCAAGGTCCCTTAAAAATCCCCAATAACATGGGTAGGAGAGACTAAGTCAAGAAAACGTTACAAGTTTTATTTAAAAGAAACGTGACAGAGTAGTGAAATAGTATTTACCTTCCAAATCTAAAGAATTTCATGGCAAACTCCATCATAGAGTGATTACCGGAAGCATCGTCCGATTTGTCGGATCTATTAGACTTGATACTTCCTGTGCGACTGCGCGACTCGCCTGGAAACGGTGTATTGGGATCAAGGTTATGCAGACTTCCTACGGAAGCAGCTTTCTTCATCAGGGTGCTGGGTCGTACAGCTTGCGGATCCTAAAGTAATATAGAGAGAAACAGTTCACTTGGCAAACTTGAGATCAGTGCTTATGATGCCACCTAAGAGTTTGAAGGGTCTGTGTCACAAAAATGTTTATGTTTAAGCTCTATTCTGTGCTGGAGTCGTTCCTTGGCTACTTCTGACCCATTCACAGAATACTCCTGGTTAGAGTTATGAAGAAGATATGAAACAAATTTCATTAAGTTTCATTAGGGAGCAGTAACCACAATGCCTTTTTGGTGATTTTGTTGGCAAAGCTTTCAAACTTGAAAAAGTTGAAGTTTCAATCCATTTCCATCTTTGTCATCCGTAACAACAGACGACAAGACACAATTTCTATGCCTAGATATAGTCTTAAATAACACAACTTTACCATTATTTTTGGAATTAAAATGATGCGAAGACGCGTTTTAGCTTTTTAAAAATAATGTAAATGGCATGACAAGGCCCCTTTAAATTCACAAGGAGAAACGTGTTACCAGAGTTTGGCTTTAAGTTATCCACTATAAATCTTTAACAGCTATATTTTAGGTTTTCAAGTTTTGAAGTCAACAGTGTGTAAATAGCACTATGAACCTCACTGCACAGTGCGTTCTTTCTTAAATTCAAACCACTTGATCAACGCAAAGGCGTTTAATTCAATGACTTGCATGCGCTCATGAAAACCCATGGCCGTTGTAAAGAATACTGTAATGCATATTTGTTGGCTATTTGTGCGACATTTGGTCGACTTTAATTCTTTAGTCGCAAACGTGATACCAACATGGTTTTAGATCTTTGACTCGGTGGACAAACATATAACCCTGTAATTAAAATGTTGAAAAAATGTTCTCCGGCTAAATATGTTAAAAAATACAAGCTTTCAACGATGTGAACGAGAGAAAACACTCCGCTAACCAGTTGAAGACACGTTGAAGACCGCAGTTCTGGTGGTCGAAAGCTTGAATTTTTAACATTTTTAACCAGAGAACGTTTTTAAACATTTTGAAATGATCAACCCGCTATCTTTTCAACACTGTAATAATCCAATATTAAAATACAAATTCTCCTTTCTTTTCCTCAACGTTTGTCATAAAAGTAGTGAGAAGAACATGATAAAATATGGTAAAAATATCTTGGGAGATCATATATCATATATTTGATTCTCATGAACCTTCTGATTGACTACGTATTAAAATTACAAGGAGAAACTTGGTTTTAATCACTATTGGGGCTAAAAGGGATAAAAAAAATAACGCATTCTACCTCTTGAATGTGAGTAACATAGTCATCAGGAAAATATCCGCCATGGTTGTTAAAGATCCCGTATACCCAGCCTTCCTTTAGATCGTCCTTGCGAACAATCTTGATGACGTCACCTTTCTTGAAGTTAAGCAGTGAAGGGTCGGGTGACACATGATCGTACAAAGCTCGAACGTACTTCACTTCCTATAGTAAACAGATTGAGTTCGGTGGTGAGCGGAGTGGTTTTAAGGATTTCACTCTACGTATGAGTAATAAGTTCTTCACACTTCACAATTTTCTAAATGACTGGACTTAATACCTGTTCTGTTCTTTGCTGTGTTTCGGTTTACCTTAGGGTTTTTTGGTCATCTGACCTCTTCATTCGTAAACTGTTTAAACTTGGACGCCATCTTGGTTCGTACGGAACGCTGCCATGATAATTTTGCATTTGCCATGTGAAATTATAAATTAACGCTGAATTTCGCTTCAGGTTAGGAGTAATATGCCTTCCATGATTATCGCCACAGTAATTTAAAAGCGTCCTTTTTTGAGTTTGTCAATAATTCCAGCTCTTCAATCGAGAATAATATTGTATTCTGGACGTTTTTTCCTTAATAAGTATACTTAACACGAAGCTAACGCGCCTATGTTTGAACGTGGAAATCTGCAAAGAAATCAGTGTCAAGAATGCAGAATGATAAATAAAAAAATAAAGAAAGAACAATGTTAAATTACCTCTTCTAAATGTCGCAAGTACGTATCAATAATCTGCTTGATCTCTGCAGCCTGAAAAAGTGGCTTTCAATTAGCAGACAACACAAGGGACCACCTTTAACAACGGACGGATAACAGAAAAACTGACTGTCAATAGAAACTATTTTGTCAAACTAACCCTGTCAGCTTGAAGAACAACTTTAACATCCCTTGTTAATGTGAAAGTCACTTTGTCTTTTACAGCCTTTAACTTTACCAGCTCCATGTACCTACAATTAATGATACACGAAGTGAATGAAATATCCATCAAGAAAACAGCCGAGAGTGATCAGATTTACACAATTGTCAAATTAAGTATGTTTCCAATGAAACAAACTTTTCACAGCATAAAATTTCAAAGAAAAATAGAATTTGCTAGTTAAAAGTACTTAATTTACAAGAAAAACGCCACCAGAACTTTAAGCAAAAATCACTAGGAATTTGGAGTGACCTATAACGAATTCGCCAAATCCGGTACTACTTGCTAGAATGAGATCATGATGACTACAGCACAAAGCATTGTTAGCAGTGTTTTACATTAAGTCTAATAACTAATCAAAACGAGCCACGCAGGCCAGACCAACCGTAATAACGGAGTGGTCGGATTTTACGTATGACAGAAGTTTCCAAGAAAACATCACAGCTACTTTAGTAAAGGTCGTGACGTCATCGGTAGATACGGTCAATGCTTAGGACAGATTCCCCTATTGTACACGCTTATCCGAGTCACACGAAAGTCAAGCCGATTATACCAGGTTATGAAGACTCCAAGTACTGGTCCGGCTGCGGAGACTCCTGCTCTAGAGACGCGCTTTACCAACTCAACTAATATCGCCGCGTTTTGTTGTATAACTGGCTTATGTTACCGAGAGTACTTTCCAAGAGTATTGAGTAACGACCGCAGCCAGTTTACTATACTAGCCTGCGTACGAGTTTGCTGAGAAAGTTGGAACGAAACCGAAAAAATAGAAGGAAGGGGGAGAGATTTTCTTTTCTACCCCTTCCCATTCCCCATTTTTTTCGTTCCAAATTCCTCAATGAATTCGCACTTAAAAGCTTGCCACACAGTCTTCTGGTTCACAGATTTTCTTCCTTTATAAGTAGTAGCGCACACGTTAAGCTCTTACGGTATCTCTCTTAAGATTTCCAGTTCGTCTGTTATCTTGTCTCTTTTCACCAATTTCACACCATGTTCAGAAACAGCAAGGTAATGAACGTCTGGGATGTCATTCTGACCCTGAGTTAATAGCGGAAGAAAAAAGCATGTACCGTAAATCCTCTTTTAAGCCCCCCGGGGGGGCTTAATTTATTTCAAACACATTTGAGAGGGGGGGGGGGGGTAATAGAGACAGGGGGCTTACTTGAGAGGGGGAGCTATATTTAATTTAGCAAAGACGATGGTATCAGTTCTCCAGAAAAAACTAGAACACAAAGTGGAAAAGCTCAAGTACAAGAAGTTGGAGGTCATGCAGCCGAGGATCAAAAACAAATCCATACTTCCAGTTGGTGAATAAACAATCCCGGATCAGTGCACACGAAGTTTTATAGTCGTGATTGATTAATACAGTCTATCATTTATTAGTGAAGAATAATAAGGGGAGGGCTTGTTAACCTTCTTCCCCTGAAAGAAAGGGGGGAGGGGGCTTAATAGAGAATTTACGGTATTTCAAAAGGTTTTTCGTGCGGTTTTTTTTAAGGTTCCTACTCAAAGACTGAGAACGGATTTGTAACATTCTTCAACGATTTCACACTCCAACTTCTGATTAATTTTCTATTGATTGAGCAGCATAAAAACCACCTTATTGGGTGACATTGTAAGGGACTCCAGAAATAACTTGAGCTGCGATAGCTTACCTTAACAACGAAAAATCTACTGAAGTAGAGCGGGAGCTGCCTAGCCGCTTCAATCACCATAGTTTCCACTGGCGAGCTGGAATGAGATCTCTCAGGGGTAATACCATATTTCTCTGCATAAAAAAGCCAACAACATTACATATTAATTCTGGCTTCAATCACACGAGACATTGAATGTGACTAGTTTACTGCTGATGCGTCAGTCAATTATCTGAGGCGGATCTATCCTAATTTCAACTCTATTGTTTATGCAAAACACTATTATATGTTCTACGCTAGAAGATGTTAACCTCCAGATACGAAAAACCACTGGAACAACGCTTTAGATGTGGAAACGTATTAACCATCTTAGGCGGTGACACGAACCCCGAATGAAGGGAATAGAAACATCCATATGTCATAAAATTGTTAAAAACTTGACAAAAGATCGAATAAAAAATAATCACCTTAGAACCCGTTTACAGGGGTCCAGACAAATGTTTTGGCGGACGAATAGATAATTTTACAGCTGTGAACTTAGTATCCTAGTCTTTGAGTGAATGTCAGGCTGAGGTTGACCTTGTTTTGATACAAACCTCTTTCCTTTTCTTATGGAAATTATGCTTATCCACCAACACGCTTTTTCAGCCTGCCGTCAGAATATATATTTGAGTAATTTGTTCTCTTTCATGTCATTCCAATCACCAAAAAACTAAAATCAACTACAAGATGTTATTAGTTAGCAAACGTTTATTGTGTTCTTGACTTTCTGTTCGTTTTGCGAGAAATTGTCAAAATATATCTCTTTCTGTGCGCTTTACTTTTTGATGTGTTTGTGCATGGTTTACAGATCATAATTTTTACATTCTTCAAAACCGCATTTCGATGATACATTTGTACTTCATTTTAATGATAAGAAAAGCAGAATAAACTTACGTAATAATAACTGCATTCTTCCACAATCATCTTTAGACATTTTACAACAGCAATGGGAATAAGCATCTCGAACGATCTGAAGGAAAAAATACGCATTTAACGACAGTTAGGAAAAGACCACAACGTGAATACACCCACTCGCTTATAAACGCTCAAGTATTAAGATTTTCAATACAATGAATGAACCTAACGTATCCTTCATGCCTTCGGAGGAAAATCTGCCATCAGTCCAATTTCATTTTACGCCTCAAGCATCCCTAGCGCCTCTTTCGTGCTCTCCACGCGTGCTTCATATCTCGATAAACGCAGGCTAACACAAAAACTAGTTATTGAAGGCTCTATTTCTGCCGCTCTCTAGACTCTGGTGTATGTCCCCTCGCCCCTTCTCCGCACCCACTTTTTGGGGAGGACGGTGGGCTCCTTTCCTGAACAGCGGATAGATATCCTGGCGACTCAGGATTAAAGGGATTATAACGAACGGCACTTCGATTCGAACCAAAAATGAAAACAAACAGGTGGTCAAGAAACCACTCGATTTTTACCGTAAATTAACATATGGTAGAATATAACTTCGCAATTCAGAGGCCTTAGCCAGGTCAAAGGTTAAACCCTGTATTTTTTTCAATAAGGAAGCTCCCTTCCAAAAGCAAAACTAACCTGTAGGAAAATGAGGCGCTGAACCAGATTGTTGCTGACTTTCTCATCTGCCATAAAAACCTAAAACAATATAGAATATTCACCTTTATTCAATTCAATGTTCCCTTTTAGTGTTGCCAAATGTAGCCTGCGAACAAGCTCTCCTGAGGTTCCCGGGGGTACGCCGCCAGAGCGCCCGGGGAGAGATTGCCAGCAGGCTATGCCAAATATAAAGGCCGAGAGAGGAAAGGGTCATTCTACAAAAGAATGCCAACAGATAAGGTTCCAAAGGTAAGTCTGTCTGTCTGCGCCCATACTTTTTAATTCAGAATTTGGGGGGCAAATTAGCCCGCGCCGACAAGTCGCATTTTATGTGTATTTCTTGAGGGCAAAATAAAAATGATATCTTAAGGACGCTATGAACCTGCGTGCGCACGATTTTGAAACATGTTCCTGCAGTATAACAGCTGAGCCAATTGGCGGCGACGACGACTATCAGACGGTCACAATATTGCATCTCAAACTCTTTCATTAAACTTATGTAAACAACAGCTGAATCAGAGGTATAAAAACTATATTCACAATATAAAAGGGCACTCTAAAAGGCCAATTTAAAATGGTTCACCGCAATTCAAATACGTAAGTCAACGTAGAACTTCAGGAAGAAAAAATTTAAAGGAGATACGAATGAAGGCGGTTCTTGAAGGGTTGAACTTGATATTTGGATATTTTTTCTTCGGTCGTTTCTGGCAGACTGCACCGTACTCTGATAGCGATATGAAGTTGTTACGACAATATTGAACGCGTTAGTCGAAGCTTTTTGTGGCGTTTACATTGCACTTGTAAACAAGTTGTAGAAAGAGGGCTAATTGTACACGATTTGCAGCCTACCTCTTTGCGAATGTTAAACCTCCACTTGACATTGTTATATGACAAATAAGGTCCAGTACATCTGGGATGAAGCACAGTTTTATTCTGTTTGTCCGATAATAATACAAATCCCATTGAAGACGACGCTCTTTTGTGAAACTCTGGCCTTTCCTTTGCAGAGGTTTCAACGGTAAAACTAAACGTTTGTTCTCCATGTTTCACTGGTGACATGGGACCAGGAGATCGCACCTCGTCTGATATAAGTTCCAAAGCGGCCACCGCTAGGGCCACCTTATCAGTAGACCGTCTCTTCAGCTCTGGTCTCGGAGGCGCATCCACCTTGTCTGCAGTGTCGGCGTTTTCCATTAAGGGAGTTGGAGGTGGTGGGAATGTTTCTGTAACAGTAATTGATTGTTCCTGGACTTCTGACATGGGGTATGGTGGTGGCGGTGACGAAGGGATAGTTAGTTCAGTTGACTCCAAACTAACAGTGTCAGAAAACTCCGGAGGAGGTAGTGGAATTTGGAATTTGGCATCATCATTTTCACCGTTCTCAATAACGGCATGGCCATTCACAGGAATACTTGAAATAGCGACGGAAGTCGATTGTGCATCGCTCGCCGTATCAATACCCGTGGTCACATTAGACTGATTTAGACCTGCAGCAGCTAACTGACTCTGCTGGCCAGTAGCAGCAAGGAGTTGCTGCATCTGCTCTAACTGTGCTTGCTGCTGCTGCGCCAGCTGCAACAGCTGCTCTTGTTGTTTCTGTGTAGCAGCCGTTTGTTGTTGTTGTAAAAGAGCCTGTTGTGCTATCAGCCGCTCGATAAGAATCTGTTGCTGAGCCGCTAGCACTGCTGCATCCATATTTGGTGCAGGAAACATAGGTCCATTGGTTTGCGGTAGGCCATAATACATTCCGGCGGGTACCATTCCCGGAATGAGCCCAGGGTACCCATTCCCTTGCATCGGAAACGCAGGATACCCATTTCCCTGACCGACAGGATGTCCATTCACTGCTGCTGTCGTTGTGAACGTTCCTGAAGCAGATGTATTCACTGACGTCGTTGTGGGCTGATTCACTCCTCCGCCACCTTTCAAAGCTCCCTGAAGCGCAATCTCACTTGATAATCCCTCGACTCCTTGCGAAAGCACTGGGTCAAACAAACTGTTCACAAAATCATTGACTTCTTTTGGTGACTCTAGTTTATCGGAACCTTCTGATGATTGTATCGAGTCACTGTCTCCAGTACCTCTGCTGGAAGAGGAGGACAAGACAACTCTTCCACCATTTACTGCAGATAACCCGCCATTCACGATAGTGATAGTAACACCCTCTTTTTCTTCCTTTTCAACAAACGCCTGACTTGCACGTTTGGCTTTGCGCCGCATTTCCCTCATCATTTCATTGTCTTCCTCCAGCCGAGGTCCTTGCTGAACTTCAACTCTTCTACTCTTCAGCTGTACCACTCGGGCTTGCATCGCAGACTCAAACGGATCCTCTTTGCTTTCTTGATTCGCAGAGGCGGAGCTGCCGGTCGACAGCACACTTTCGCGCGCCTCACGCATTTTCTTCGCCTTAGCAACAACTTCAGCCATAGATAACTGGGGTTCACTATCTCGCTTTTTCTTTTCTCCTTTCTTGATTGATCTTCCTCTGAGCACCACTGCCTGAGGTGGCGGCATCACTGGAGGCGGCGGGGGAGGGGGCGGTGGAATAAACGCCGGTGCGGGTGGAGGAGGAGGTGGAACAAATACTTGAGCACTAGGAGAAGTGGGTGAGACAGTGTTGCTTCCCAGCCTTGTTCTCTGCACCAGGCCATCCTCTACCTGGCCGTGGTAACTGGCTTCCGCCAATCTTGCTGATGTGGCTGCACTTAAAGCATCTTCACGCTGAGCATGGTTAGATAATGACGATGTGCGTTGATGCTCAACAAAGGAGAATTTGTAGGCAATTTCTGCTACGCTTTTTCCACGAACTTGCTGCATGTGCAGGCTGGAAATTAAAAAACAAAAATCAGTTTAACGGATAGAACTGCGACTATAATAAAAAGTGCTTTCTAGCTAAGGAAATTCCGATTTTCAGACGGTCCGAGTTCGCTTGCTCGAGCTTGGATGACTGGTTTTCAGCGAAAACCCAGGGTTCATACAAAAAATAGCAACCATTTTTCAAGGACGTTTTCAAGGACCACCTACCAGGAATATAATCTCAAAGATTGTACAAAAATGCACATTCCCAGTCTACTCTAACAAACTTTAAGGCTTGAACTGTTTGCTTCACCAACTTCTCTACATTTTTCAGTTCACTGGTCTTAAATTGATAGTAAATTCTTGCATAAAACAAAGAGCGCTTTATGTAAATAACCTTTAATTCTCTGAGCTATGATTTATATTCTGCCTTGGACAACCAAAAAGCATTAAAAGACACTTTCCAGGCCACTAAATTCAAAGTTGAAGAAAATTCAAGGACTTTTCAAGGACTTGCACAGAAATTTAAGGACTTTTCACCTAAAATTCTAGGACTTCTCAGGACTGTGTGAACCCTGAAACCCTCCAAAAAAGATATTTCGAAATGATCGGTCTGACGGCTAGTTCTGACATTGGTAAGAAACCTAAGTCATCGTTCATCAACAAAAGGCGCCGAGAAATACAGAACAAGCTCGTTAACCGGAAGAATTCAGCCATCAAATACTAAGAATTTCTGGATGGGAAAACGCTAATATATCGTATATTACTCTTTGTACAGCGTGAAGAATTTGAAACATAATTTCTCGGTATATGGAGCCCATATTTTCAGAAATAGCTAATTCTGCAATGTCCTGCCAATATTCAAGTTTGCTTTTTTACAGTTTGATCAAGGACTCGCCTACTCATAATGGAATTGTTTCAGTGAAATTTCTTCACTAGCACATTACAATAGGAATATGAAATACTAGAAGTAAAGTAGGGACCAGTTACTCCTCAATTTTGCAGGAGAATCTCATAAACTTGCTGGGGAATATATCAACACCGATGACACCATAGCCTTTTGTCTTGAATTTTGAGCGATGAAATCTCATGAAGATAATATCACGTGCTATTGTTAAGTGGTTTAACCCGTTTAACAGGTTTTAAGTTCTTTCTAGATCGGTGCGGTCCCGGCAAGTTAACGAGATTTCCGCGCAAAAAGGATGAGTAACCGGAACCTATTATTTATTATACTACTCATACTAAAGAAAAAAAGTTACTTAGATAGCGTCTTCATCTGGCTCTCTGGAACTGTGCGTCCTGGTTTAATTGACAACAGTGACGAAGACTGAGAGAGAGGAAAGGCTGGAGGATACTCTAGTTCAGAAACAAGATCGAGAACATAGTCTCGGCCGCAAAGAGAAGAGGTCCAGTCATTGCATTCAAGATCAACGCTCCAACCTTTTGGATCCTCCACTCCTCTAAAAAGCAAAAAATAAAGTAGGTTTACATCACTGTCTAGCTATCATGATAATATAACTATATAGATTTAGCCAAGACCAAAAGCGGATCTCTACTGGGATCTTTGAAGTTATGTCTATCTGAACTAATTCAACTTTCGCGTTAAGCAAACTGAATTCCACCTGAAAAATGGATCTGAGCCTGCCAACTAACAACCAATAACTGGTCAGCGGTTAACTTAAAAAATCACGTCACCTCAATGAGTTGTACACCTAAGCCCGCGATACAGTCATGTGAAACTGCACAGCGGATACCCTTTATCGAAAGCTGTCAACTGACCACAACAGAGAGGACAGACGGTATATGCCTTGGACTAAAAGCTAGTAAGAGTGATATTTCACATTCCATTACGTGAAGGGACGGACGTACGATTTTGTCACAACCGAAATTTCTTGGATGCATGTAACCAAATTTTATTACCCATGGTGCTCCGTTGCGCGCGCGGGAGAGCTCCGCTAAGAACAAGAGTAATTGAGTACTGGGAGATTCACTCACCTGTCCTCGAGTACTGAAGCAGCAAACTGTTCTCCTGTGGTACAAGATTCAACTTCCGCTGTTCTTCTCTCTCCTACATAAGAGGCAGGTATATAAATATTACAGGAAAAACACACAGCTTCACAACTTAAGTTTGGTAGATACACTTAATGACTTGGTAGTTGCTGTGTAAAAGATATGACGGCACCACATCAAACTCTGCTGACTACTTGGAACTCAGTCAGCTGAAAGTTCCACTGTTAACTTTAGAATAAGCTGAGCCTTAGACGTAAAAGGCGCTATGTCACGAGGATATTGCTGTTTTTGGTCAATTCTGTGCTGAGGTCATTACTTGGTACCTTTACCCAGGCACTATCAAACAAATTTGACCAGGGAGCACTAACCATAACGTTTTTTGGTGATTTTTGCAGACAAAGTATTAAAACTTAAAGTTTCAATCCACGTCCCTTTTACCATCCTGCTCCACATGACAGAAAGCAGTTTCAATGCCTAACTATAGTCTTAAATAACAAAAATGGATTATTATGTTTGGAATTCAATTGATGTAAAAATAGCGTTTTAAAAAAGATAGCAACTAGCATGATATACCTGGCCCTTCAACGTTAAGCAGCTGGCCCCAGATTCTCAGGCAAACTTCAAGCGTTGCTTAAGTTCAGTTTAACGTTCACAAAACCGAGACAAAGTTTTTATGTAAAGAATCTCTTACCATCAGGAAAGTGGCACTCAGCCGCCATATTTGCCTTATGTTTTGCAGCTTCCCACTCAAGCCGAGTGGGAGGGTGACATCGTGACACAGGCGACCCACTCATGTCCCAGCACAGTAGCTTATGCTGACAATAGCTCTTGTAGCCATTGTACGCTTGGTCAGAAACATACCTAAAATCAATGAGCAAGTTTCAGTCTAAGGTTACCGCAAACAGTAACTATAGCACCACTTTTCACGAATAATCATTGGTGCGGGCTTTTTCAGTGTTTTCTCGTAGTACTAGCCTTTTGCATGCTTTACAAGGTGCCCTTGGTCTGTGGATCCTTCTAAGTCATGGCTATTTTCTGTCGTAAGGCCATAGAATGTTGTTATCTTTTTAGCGAAGTCATTTGAAGTGACATGCATTCAAATGAAAGCTATTCGGCAGCACTTTCTTGCGGTACTGACTACTGTGCACGATATTTCCTACTGTTGACTTGATATTAGTATTTCCTGTTTTAATTGTCCCGGCTGGATCATAGATGAGAAAGAGAGGATCTTGAATTTACATAAGAAAGAAAATTTCATGAAAATAAAGTCACTGTCAGAACAGTGTAAAACAAATTAACAGCAGCTTACTTGAGAAGATGTTTGTAGAGTCTTGATGATGGTGCAAAACAACAAAGAAATAATGCTAGCAGAAGCCATCCACGTTCGTTACTAACATCAGATTGGTTTCCCCATGTTTGATTACAAAGATGACAGTACATCTCCTCGCGTAGTTCGCTCTTAAAAATACCCTGAGAAGACAACAAGACGTAAATGGAACTTAATTTAATATGTAGGATTGGTGGGTCTTTTAGACGCAGTCAGCATCTTATTCTTTCAGTACCAATCATATATTGCTAATTAAACACTTAGGTAGTGAGTATCAGGAAAATAAGGGTCATTCCATTTAGTATAAACTTCCCCTATTGATGAGGTGTTTTTTGGCGGACCTCTTCAGAAAAATCTTCCTAATGTAACCCCCTTCTTAGAATCTTTCAGAAAAAGTATTATTTTGGCCCCGTACCCCTCAGAAAATGTGGCAATGTTATTTGTCGCCTTCAGAAAGGAGGTTTTACAGCACTCTCTATCGAAGAATTGTACTCACAATCCCTAAACAAATGATGTAACGCTCCCCTCATCCCTTCAGAAATTTATTCTTGGTATTTTCACCTTTCAGAAATTGACATTTTGGATAATAATCCCCTTGAGAAAAACTTCTTTCCTAGTATTGCCTCCCTTAGAAAAGCTCTCTAGAGTTGCCTTCAGAAAATGTCATCTATAGGGGGTGGGTGGGGGTGTTCCAAACATGTTTGACCCTTTCACCGCAGAGCCAGTTATGAGACATGTTGGCTATAGGGGGTGGGTGGGGGTGTTCCAAACATGTTTGACCCTTTCACCTGCAGAGCCAGTTATGAGACATGTTGGCTATGGGGGGTAGGTGGGGGTGTTCCAAACATGTTTGACCCTTTCACCTGCAGAGCCAGATATGAGACACGTTGGCTATGGGGGGTGGGTGGGGGTGTTCCAAACATGTTTGACCCTTTCACCTGCAGAGCCAGTTATGAGACATGTTGGCTATAGGGGGTGGGTGGGGGTGTTCCAAACATGTTTGACCCTTTCACCTGCAGAGCCAGTTATGAGACATGTTGGCTATGGGGGGGTGGGTGGGGGTGTTCCAAACATGTTTGACCCTTTCACCTGCAGAGCCAGTTATGAGACATGTTGGCTATGGAGGGTGGGTGGGGGTGTTCCAAACATGTTTGACCCTTTCACCTGCAGAGCCAGTTATGAGACATGTTGGCTATGGAGGGTGGGTGGGGGTGTTCCAAACATGTTTGACCCTTTCCCCTGCAGAGCCAGTTATGAGACATGTTGGCTACTGTGTGGCCCTTCATTTCTAACAAACTTTAGAGAATTTGTTCCTTTTTTCCAACCATCAAGTAACAAAGTAACTCATCAGATGTAACTATTCCGCTTATCTGCACGAAAGGAAGCAGAAAATGATCTCACCATTTGTACCAAATAGTTACCAACAGCAAATTCTTTGGGACCAGTAATGGACTCATCATCCATAAATCGCATTACCTATGTTGTGAGAAAAACAAAAAGCAAAGAAAAAAGGAATTATTTCGATAAAGGAAGGCAATCCAAGCACATCACAGTGTTGTCAATCCCCTTCTTTCACATTTTACTGATACCATGGAATTTATGACACCAGAATCTGCTTACCAACTGAAAGAGGCTGGTTGCCAGCACACTGTCAGAATACTTGATATGTAACAAGCTGGTCCGTAACGGAGTTCTCAGCATACGCCATTGGTGCTCACTCTACAAATAGAAAGAGAGATCTTCTCAAAAACGTTTAAGTAGATATAACCAAGGCAGTCAATGAAGCTTTGTCACAAATAAAATGATAATTAAGAGTCTAAGAGACAGGAGAGCGAAGACAGCGAAAACGTCACTTATTAAGTGAACCCGCGCTCTTTTCAACGTCATCGCGGTGATTGCAGCTCGCTAAGTTTGTCAGATGTAGGCGGCTCCTTGAGTTGAAATCACAGGAACAGCATCCAAAACAAGTTCAAAAAATGTCGTTCTGTGTATACGTCTTTCACTAAAAATTGTAACGAACGAGCAGAGTGGCTTTGCTCATTAAACCTACTGTTTTTGACGTTCTCGTGGTCGCCACCACCGTGAAGATGTTGAAGGCGGTGGAAATTTTGAAGATGTTAACTATAATGGCGACGACGACGATGATGATGATGATGATGTGTTACAGATGATGATGATGTGTTACAGGTGATGATGATGTGTTACAGATGATGATGATGTGTTACAGATGATGATGATGACGATGATGATGATGATGATGATGATGATGATGATGATGATGATGTGCTACAGATGATGATGATGATGATGATGATGACGATGATGATGATGATGATGATGATGATGATGATGTGCTACAGATGATGATGATGATGATGATGATGACGATGATGATGATGATGACGATGATGATGATGATGATGATGTGCTACAGATGATGATGATGATGATGATGATGATGATGATGATGATGATGATGATGTGCTACAGATGATGATAATGATGATGATGATTATGATGATGACGATGATGAAGACGACGACGATGGTGGTGGTGGTGGTGGTGGTGATATCGACGATGATGATGATTTAGACAAAAAAAAAGCCAACATCAAAATCAAAATCAGACAACACTCCTTTGAAAATGTCAAAATGCTTATTGTTAGTTATCTGCAAGTGGTGTACATAATGGAAACAGCAAATATGGAAAAACGATATCATTACAAAGTGGTACCTAAAATAAAGAGTTCTCTTACTTGGAAGTGTTCATGAGCAAACTTGGAGAAAGGGAATTCATTAATATCCCTCGGTAACTCTGATGTTGCATAATCTTTCTTGATTATTTCTCCTCTGTTTTCTTTAATAGAGTTTCCATGGGTCAAAGACCAGTCTTATTTTTAAAAACAGAAATAATGTATCAATACCTACGTTAATTAACATAATTACTAAAACTATTAACTTTCATAATTATCGTTTGTGGTAAGCTCAGTAGTGACTAAGAAGGTCTGTATGGTCGAATGCAATTGAAGTAAGGGGATAATTACGCTAGCAGCGATTCAACGCCTTGAATGAAGAATCTATTGGGAGGTTTAGAGTCCATCGTAAGATTTACCGCAATGCATTTGTTTCGTCAAGATAATAATTTTCCCGAAAAGAATTAAACCGTCCTCACTTTTCGATCCCTATTTGATTCCACTTCAACTCACCCTACTTTAAGAAAGTCTAAATAATCTGCCTGTGTTTCACTACAGTAGTTACTTAAATGTTTATCAGGATTGTTAGTGTTGATTGTCATGGATTACCATACAAATTATAACAACTGACATCTAACTACATATCTCACAAAAATTTGGAAAAATGCACTTTCTCGAGTACACGAGTACAAAAACATTGTCACAAAAAATGTGCTTGCGTGAACCAGGCTTCAAATTTTTTACATTAAGCGGTCATTCATGTGTTCTTACCGTGGATGTTGGCAAAGACTAGTGCCAAATCAGCAGGAATATCAAGATGTGTGACATCTGTGGGGCTTTGTCTCTCGATTTCCTGCAGAGAATTCAAAAGCAATAATAAGCAAGACGGTTATAGACCCTTCCACGTCTTTTTGACTGGGACCAGTTAGCGAAAATCCGTTTACTCGGCTGGATAGAACGCCTTGAAATCAGCAACGCTGCGAAGTTTGAAAGCGATTAGTTGAAAACTACCGAAGACATAGTGATATTGTGTCAAGTTCTTGGCCTCACCATACAAACGTCTGTATAACAAACGACTTTGTATAGCAATATCTTCGCTCTCTTTGGACGTATCACCTTTGAACTTGGTAACTTTTTCCAGCAATGGCGATGAATATTCGCTTACTTCTTTTTATCAAAAGGTGAAAACGGTGAAATGAAGGGTCTATCATGTGAGAATTAAGATAAGTTGAACACAGCTTGGTAAACTTTCATTCATAGAAATCAGAAAGAAACAATGTATAGATTAATAGTAACTATGTACAATCCTTGGCAGAGACTGGAATCTCGCTGACAGGAGAAGTTCAATTAATGTTGTCAGAATAAAGCACACTTTATCCTTCTCTTCCAAGTTAATTTTAAACCGCAAAGGCTGAATTTAAAACACAGTTTAGCCGGTGCTTAACAAAACCACATTGTAAAGGTTTTTTAAAAAACCGGCAAATGTAAGTGGCATTGTTTATTGTGGCACTGTGCCTTGTTATGTAGTAGTATAGTGAAGACAAGAAAGACATTCGCCCGCGTAGAACGTCAACTTGTGAAAACATCGTCTAAACCATGATCTAAGCTAGACTTTGTTTAAATATTCGGCCCTATCAAAAGAAATCAACCCATACATTCTACATACTGACTGATGGCGATTCTTTCTTTTGAGTTTGTGGAGTTGTGATATCCTATGGTATGGCAATTCAAGTCAAACCTCTTTGGCATGCGGGTCTGTCACCTGGTACTATCTGCTTTTCAGCAAATATTTACAAAATAAAATTTGGAAATTTTGTAGAACTTTGACTTTGTTCGCGTTAGGGAGGGAAAAGGTTACAATTAATTGGAAAAGCACATATTTGATACTAACTGTTAGCTCAGGAGCCGCCATGACTTCTTCAGACAAAGTTGCAGGCACTGCTTGGGACGCCCACGTTTTCTTGTCTCTTGCATTACGGATCTGCTTTGAAAAAGAACACTTCCATTTTAGAACGCACCAGCTGCATTTATGTTAACACTTCATGCATAAGAAGTAGCCTGCGTGGCAGGGGTTCGAAAGGGAAGGGGAAGGGAATTAGGAGGCGAGACCTCGCGCGCCCAAATTCCCCCTTCCACACAAGAAGCAGAAACTGGTACAATCTTACAGAGGAGCCTCTCCTTTGGTACAGCTTTATTCAAGGGACACCTCCATTCAGAGGACACAAAATTTGGTCCCAGAAAAATGTTCACATACTCTTTGTTTTGTTACCTCTACTGAAGGGGCACCTCTATTCAGGGGACACAGAATTTGGTCCCAGAAAAATGTTCACATAATAAAGTTTGTATTTGTTACCTCTACCGAAAGGACACCTCTATTCCGGGGACACAAAATTTGGTCCCAGAAAAATATATGTTTCACATAATCTTTGTATTTGATACCTCTATTAAAGGGACACCTCTATTCAGGGAAAAGGGACACTTTTTCTGGGTCCCGAAATTCGGTCTTAATATCCTTTCAGGGGACACTTAAGCACTCAAAAAGTGACTGGCCACAAAAAGGGTTGTTAACTCTTTTTGTAAGCATTCACAATTTAACAAAAACTGTCACAGAATACTACAGTATTTCAAACATACTTCATTGGATGAGTTTTTGAAAGTCAAACATGTGTATACATAAAAACAAACGTCATTTGATGTTGACTACCGCAACCATTCAGCACTACACTCACTCGAATGAACATGTTCCACTTACTGATAACACAGATCCTGGCCACGTTTCTCAGAATTCCCGATAATAAACAAGCCTCGAAAGTCCCGATAACTTTTCAAGCCCCAAAAGCTGTTTTATGTTTGCTGTGTTTGCACTCAAAATGAAAGTTTCAATAATTTTGAAAATGACACAATGAAATTATGAGTTAACGAAGAAAAATTGACCGGTTTGTAAGCTAGGAACTTTGCCACTATTCCACTGGTTTTGATTTCAAAATTTGCCTTCGGACCCGAAAAGTTACCGGAGCTTTCGAGAAACGGGCCCTCGGAAAGCTCTTGCTGTTTTATACAAGAATACGTTTTCAACAGTTTTGCAGATCATATGATAAAACTATCAGTTAAAAAAAAAACGAAAATGAACTGGTTTGTTAGCTAGGACCTGCCATTTTAATTTGTAGATTTTGATTTGAAAATTTGACTTCGGGCCCGAAAAGTTACCAGGACGTTCGAGAGACGGGTGCAAACTTTGACACCGGCTGATTTCCTGAATTTCAAGGCTAGAGATACATTTCTACCGGTATTGAATGTCTTAAATATAACTATATGAAATTATTTCGTTGATGGCGAAATGTCTAAACCGGTAAACAACACTTGAATTACTCACCGCTTGTGCTACAGGATGTTTATATCAATAATGGAGTGTGTTATTAACACTAACGTTCAACATTGGTAAGCTGTTGCAATACACTACATAGAGGTTGCACATTTACAGAAAAAATAATGAAACACAGGGCAAAACAAGCTAAGGTGAATTAATATACTAAATATAACAAATCGACGCGCTTACTTACACCTAAACTCATTGATGAATCAAGTTATTGTTTTGGACAAGAATGCAGTCAATTTAGTTCCATCTAAAACTCAATCAACCAGCCAGTCTCGATGAAGGTTTTCGCTTGCATTACAGAAAACAGTTTGACTGAAATATCAAAACATCTGCCACAAATCCCGTGTCCATCCGGTTAAAACTGCAACAATATTAGTGGTTGTTGAGCAATAAACATGGGTAATTTAAACCGATGAAGTCACGAACAATATTAGAACTGCAAATGCTAATATGCTAATAACAGCATGTAATATATTCAAAAAAACTGTCAGCTTTTCTAATTGTCGTATTACTGTGATATTTGTTCAGCCGCGCAAGTATACATTGATCTAAACTTGCAGCTACACGTGATTCTATAATTCACATATATATGATTTTTTACCTGTCGAAACTTCAAAAATGCTTTATTCTGTACCAGTTTCAGCGACACGATTTTACTTAAACATTAAGTACACAAAGATATGTAAACATTCTACTCAATTTCGTGTAATCCACTTTCCTAAATAAACAAATGAAAAAGTAAATAAGACAAAGAGAATCATGCATTAGCAAATTAAATTCAAAATTTCATCTTGTAAATATCCTTGAAAATAAATAACACCATGTTATCTAGACATTTTGTCCACAGACTCTAAAGTCAGACTTAAGACATTACATCGCACTAAAACTTGGTCGCGGGAGTTTATTCAGTTTTTATTAACACCGAGGTTGGCAGAGGCCGGAGTGGAACATAACCATTTCGAGCCAAAAATGACTCCACAGTTCAGTTTGTAAAAATACTTTTGAATCCACTATCAAGTGATGTCCTATCACAGAAAAGTGAATGTCCTATCAGAGAAAATTCCGAAAACTCAAAAATACAGTTAAAAACAACGCGGCTTCATTAACTACCATGGCCATAACAGACTAAAATAGTAGAATTGCAGGGGATGTTAGAAATATGCAAAAACATGCATCACCGTTCTTTACAAATTTTATTCTAAAAAGCTTTCGAACATAGCGTAAAAATGAGATGAGAAATCAAGCTACCAAAAGATATAATTTAAATTTACAACATTCGTGATTAAATATTTATCATATTCTTGAAATTGACAACCAAGAAAACGTATCTATTGGCTGCAATAACGAACGTCATACTAAACGGAAAATTGTGAAAATAAACAAACTATGATACTAGCAAGACGTTTTGGAAACAAACGCACTGGACCAGAATCTTGTGCATTTTAAAGACGTTCCTCACTGACCTACCGTTAGTTCACAAATAACCCACTATAACTCGCTCATCAAAGGAAGTTCCAGAGGACCAGCAGAGACATACGGAAAAAAGTTCTTGGTGAAGGGAAATCGGGTTCAAGGAGGTTTTATCGCCCTTCCCTCCAAACAAAACCCGTCCGGGTTGTTTTCATTGAAATTATAATCACTGCAATCTATTCATCAAGTTGCACGTTTTTTTCTTCTTTTTTTTTTGACACTTGTTCCAAAGTTAGGGTTTGACTATGCGAGGTTTAGTGTTATTATTGTTCTTCCGTCATGGACTTTTCAGTTAATTTGCATTACCTGAGACTATATTTAAACACATTTTTTAATGACATTGTTTAGGTATTTCATTGTACACTACTACATGAGAAATTTCTGCAATTTCATTGGCTTAGAGCAGTGGTATTTCAGCTTAATTTGAAGACCTACATGTGAAAATTACAAAACCTTTGCCGGTAGTAGTATGAACAAATAACAGCATGATCTGTACGTGATAGAGCGGTTTTCACTTGACTGTCGTAAAACCAAAACCAAAGTAAATACACTAGCCAACCAAAGGGCGTAGTAAAACCAAAACCAAAACCAAAACCAATCCCTTTCGACAGTCAAGTGAAAACCGCTCTATTTGGCATAAATACCACAAATACCGTAAATAACGGCTCGTGAAATTACGTATGACAATTTCGAAATATCACTCGTGGTATTTATGCCAAATATCACTAACAATCATGCTATTATATCTATACTAATAAAAGCCTACTTCAGACCTTTTGACAACAATAAATCAATTTCAATTTCATGGAAAACAGAAAAACAAAGCAAAACAAAAATACGAGTTTTTAGGCTATTTATATCACGCTTCCTCCTCTTTAAGACTCTTCAAGACTGTTTTAGCCACATTCGAATAATACTATTTATTCATCTTTCCGCGTTGTTTCGGCACTAAATTATGGCTCGATCCTACTTCCGCTCGATGAATTTTACGTATCAGATACCTTGTATTTATTAACGTCACTGTACTACTAAGAATTTAAAAGCTGCAATGGTGAAAATGCTACTCTTTGCTGTAATCTAGTCAGACCATGAGATCAAGAAAGATTCATATTCTAACAATTCAAGGCCCTTCTATAGAAACTGCTGGAACTAATACCAACAAGTTAAAGGAGGAATAGCCATAAGAATGAACAAGGGACAGAACGAAAGTAATGCAATATTTCCTTCCACAGGCATTAAAAGAAGTTCAGTTGATGACTGGTGTTCAGAATCACTTGGAGCATGAACGCTCACATTGAACCACAAGGAGTTTTTCACTGAGGCAGTATAAGAATAATTATGTATAGCCATCTATTTCTGAACCAGGTAGATTTATGCCATGTAGATTTTATTATTTTAAAAAAGTGTTCTCGCTTCCTAAAATTCTGGTGCTCTAAGAATACAAAAAATGAAACAAAATACAAATGTGTGTGCGTCAGGCAAGACTTACACTCAGAAAGACTTGACGTTGATGTCTCATTCTGTAAATTGCTTGCAGAAGAATAATTCCTTTCCTTGCTTTTTCAAACTTTCTCCTGTGCAACAAAAGTAAAAGTAAAATATTATTAATAATGTTATTACATTGTACAAAGACACAAGAAGTAATCATAACCATTTACCTGCAAGTAAAAAACACCTCATCAAAAATACCATAAAAAGCTATGTGATGCCGTCTCTCAAGTCAAGAGTTGCGGTTCTTAGAGCTTTGATAACTATTATTTAAAAACGTGCTAGTTACTTTAGACACAAAACAATACTTGACTCCTAGTCCTTTCACATTTTTATTCAACGAACTGAAAAATAAGTAAATTTACTAATTACTAATTAGCTAGTAACGTGACAGGCATTCAATCTTGGACAAAAGTGACTTCCAAAACCATACAATACTCGTAATAATGAGTTGATGTAGTTAATTTTAAAGTAAGGGTATTATTTTGGACCTTTGATTTTATGGAAGCTGACACTACTGTGACTTAGAGGTGGTTATCACGAAGATGTTGCTATTTTAGGTCTGTTCCCTGCGGGGGGTGGGGGGGGGGGGGGGTGGGTGGCACTCCCTCGTTTGACCTAGACGGGTATGTGCTGCTGAACAGGGCAAGGTTTCCAGGGTCTTGAGTCTCAACCAGGGTTTACAATTCCACTACAGAGCGTCTTGAACAGGAGTCTTTTTTGACCGAAAGCCTTTAAAATCGTGCGACGGTTGACGACGAGTGGTTTACACTGTGGTAACATTATTATTATTATTATTTTTTTTTTTTTCAGAAAAAGCTAACTCCATGATGGTAATTTTTTAAAAAGCTTTATTCTGTCGGCGAAACGACATGGATCGCTGTCGTGAAATAAGGTCTCTTCTCTCAGAGAGGGTATTCTAACGAAATGAACGATTTCTGTCTTAATCAGGGTCAGGGTTTGAAGGCCTCGGCGGCCTGACATCTCTACCCAAACTTTCCTTGACTGTCCCCACCCCACCCCCAAGGGGGGGAGACTTATACGCTTTGTGCCTTTATCCATGCACAAAATGCTCTGCTCAAACCATTTTTTTTTTAAATAGGGAGCGCCAACCATAATAATTTTTTGATGATTTTTGCAGAAATGGCATTAAGCCTTGTCATCTGTAGTTAAAGATCACAGGAAACAGTTTTTATGCCTAAATATATTCTTAAATACCAAAATTGGACTATTATGTTTGGAATTAAATGGATGCGAAGGCACGTTTTAGCTTTTTAATTAAAAAGATAGCAATTGCGTTATATGGCTCCTTTAAACTTGATTTGAATTAACTTGATTCTCCTCAGTAGAAAAAAAGGAAGCACTAAATGCTTAACGTGGGCTGTTATTTCCCTTTGCGTGCCATCGTTTATTAGTTTACAATTATTAACGTCCTGGCAAGCACTTGAAACTAAAATTTGTCGGAAATGCCGTCTACCTTTGCAGGAACCGTCTTGTGTTGCTTTGAATGACAATTGAAGCTTTTTTCATCTTGAGATACTTGCTATTAACGACATACCCACGCATCTGCATTCCAAAAAAATAAATACCAGTTACATGTAAAGCAATATTAGTTTTTAAGACAAAGTGACAAGTAAATTATTTACAAAAGCTGTGAACACTGTAAACAACAACAACAACAACTGTACAGTAGCTCACCCTTGCTTGGATGACAACTGCCATGCGATTAAGCTTTGCAGATCTGGCCTCTTCCAGTTGTTCATGTAAACTCTCCTTCAAAAACAACTACAGAAAACAAATAAAGATATAACATAAACATGACGAAACTAATATAAAGAATTTAAAACCTTTACTAACCCACTTCAAAGTGATACTTCTGTACAGTACTGAACATATCAACAAAATAATTGTTTTGCTTTCTTTTTTCAGCAATTCTACACGGTGCGGAATTAATAGTAGACAGTTTTAGATTCAAGGACGCGAAAGACTACGAGCACGAGATATGACTTGAAGTTTTTTCGCGTATTCTCAAAAAAAAAGATACCCCGGAAAGCTTCATTGTACTTTTGACTCACCAGAAAAGTTAGCGCTGTTATCTTTATTAAAGGAGGTTAAGCCCTTTCCCGATCGCAAAATGATAAAACTTGTAACATTTGATAACTCGTTTCCGCCACTACGACATTCTCGCTAAAACTCGTAGTAGAATGACGACGGCTATCACGTTTTCCCGCCAAAATGACGCTGGTTCACGCGCGAGCAATACTCAGTATTGAGAAAATCTCGTTTTGGTAGTCGTTCTCGTCTTAGAATCTAAACTAGGTCTCTATTATACGGGACTAACAACTCGCGCGGATAATGTGACCCGCAGAGGCCGCGCGGAATAATGAGGCCTAGGGACTAGGCAAAGGTGCAACAACAAAGCAGAAAGGAGTAAGCATAACACGTGCATAGTGATACCTTTGATCTGCCAAACTGATAGCTTTCAGGGTCAAGTCGATCAATGATACTCAGTATTCTTCGAACATTCTCTCCTGGACTAGGGCTGCTTAAATCAAGTTTTGAAGACAAACAACGATACCTAAAAAACCAGAGTGAATGAATATAAGACAGTTAAGAACAAGTACAAGATTAACACATAATTTAGTCTTGGTAACAGATGCAATGAAAAATCTTTTCAGAGCAACATTTATGGTCATTCTTGTACTCCCTCTAAGCTAAACATGCTTAAAAAATGTGATTATTTTAAAATGTGTAACTAATCACAGACTCCGTTGAAGCATCAATTTTGGCGTTTCCTTTGGTTTGTATGGTGGAATTCATGATAGCAGACAGCAGTTACAATGCTGAAATTAGCTTGTAAGTAAGCTATCTTGACTTGGTAGTGGAGACGTGAAACGTTCAAGAACATGAAATTTTCATAATGCTGTTTAATAGATTCAAGGAAACAAATACAATCCTATGGATAATTTGATGGCCTGCGCTGATTAATGATTACCAACACACCATCCACTCAAGAAACTGATTGGTACGCTGTAAGAAACCCTACCAAATTTCAGCTACAGTAGATCCAATTAAGGCAAAGGAAAGTACGGGCCACAGGTCTGCGTGAATCCCAGTACAATTCATCTCTTTAGGAACATCTTAGTTTGCGAGTAACCTCTCCATTTGGGGAAGTCGTGAGAAGTCACGCGAGAGTAGCACGCGTAAGAAGACTTACGCGAATGGAGACTTGAGGCTTCCGTCGCTCACCTAGCTTGCGAGCAAGGTCTCCATTTGCGGGATATCGTTAAAAGTAGACGCGCGTGAAGCGCGCGACAGGAGACGTAAAAGCGAGGGGCGGGGGAGAAAAAGGAGACCTCTCCTTTCCTCAGCTCTTCGCGGCTTAGCTGCTCGTTCTCGCGTTCTCGCGCGGCTCGCTAGGAGAGCTTGCTCGAAGGCTATCGCTCACCAGAAATGGAGAGCTTGCTCGCAGCCTAGGGGCATCTCAAAAATCATCTCACCTTTTAACGAAATCTATGAATAAGTGTCTAATGGGGTAACCAGTTTGGCGGATTTTGATGGTTTCCACAATTCCGCAAGCTCTCAGCTGATCTACCACCAGACGATTGTCAAATATTCCAGCAGTCTGCGGAAAAGACAGTTTTGCACAATTTACATACATGACGTAGGGTACATCCATTTACAACAAACGCCTGGTAAAGTTTGTTATTATTTTCAAGTTTTAAAACAATAGAAAAAACGTGTATGTTGCAAATGAGTCTAACCTAAGAAAACCATGAACATCTGAAATATTCAGGAAAGATTGTTGTCTTATAACCAAAGAAAGCAAAGATTACGACACACGAACAAGCCACAAAACCACAAACTAATCTTCGTTGTTGTTTGATGTTTAGTTTTCTCTCGCCTGTTTGGCTTTTTCGTTGTAACACAATAATAAATGGCATACCGTAAAATTCCGAAAATAAGCCCCGGGGCTAATATTTTCCAAAGGCCCTCTTTGAGGGGCTTATTTTTGGAGGGGCTTATCTACGGAGGGAAATTTGCGTTTCAAAATCGATTGGGCTAGCCTTATAGTTGGAAGGAAATTTACTGTTTTTTTGCAATTTCCAAGTACAACCCCCCGGGAGGTTTATATTCGGAGGGGCGATTTAACCGACGGTTTTTTTCGTTACGGGTTTGGGGGGCTTATACATGGAGGGGGTTATTTTCGGAATTTTAAAGTAAAATATTTCTTGTATTCACGGTCTCCTGAATTTT
Source organism: Porites lutea (assembly GCF_958299795.1). NCBI lineage: Eukaryota > Metazoa > Cnidaria > Anthozoa > Scleractinia > Poritidae > Porites > Porites lutea. The sequence goes on from NC_133206.1 coordinate 5,975,890, forward strand.
GCAGTACATGACAAAAGCCAATCACGGTTACACTGACCACAGATTCTGAACAATGCAGTGTAAGTTCATTAGTTTGCATTATTTCATGATGAACTTCCTCACCTTAGTACTGTTTGGTTTTATACATCTGACAAAGAAAGGATTACAACTACAGAAAGAACAAAGAAATACCCCTTTGAGTAAAAGTTGCTAAAATTTGTTCAATATAGACTATATTAGGAGTGTACAACTCATGAATTAGTACGAAAAGAAAACAATGATAGTAATATTGTACTGGTCAGTTAAAATAATGTGCATAATTTACCTTTTAGCATAGGTAACGACCCAGCTAAGTTGAAAAGCATCAACAGCTCAAAAAATATTAGAATGTAAAAAGGTGCTAACTACAATATTGTCTGTGCCATACGTCTGATTGGCTTAAACAACAAAATTTACCAAAACTTCACAAAGTAGGATAAATCTTTATCTCTTACTCTCCAGCTTTGGTAACAAAGGTCCTTGCACTAAGCTCTTTTCCAATGGCAACCGCATAATCTGCTGATCACTTGGGGCACTAGTCTGCTACACAGCCGTTTTTAGTGTCGTCACGCAACGCTCCTCCCCGTTTGTGGTGAGGAGCGTTGCGTGACGATCCTAAAAACAGCTGTGTAGCAGATTATTGGGGCACAAAACTAGAGGTTTCCTAGTTTCAAATTAGTTTCTATTTCACTTTGCATGTATCCGCATTGAGCACCCCTGAAACTGAGTAAAACATCACATAACATAATTACTGTTTCTTTGTCTATGATGGGAATCCCGGGTTTTTATAACCTCTTTGCGACAGCTAATACTAGAAGCCTAAAAAAAGAACTCATCATCTCCTAATGCCTAACATAGAAAACAAGTTTGACATACCTTTTCATGGCTACCACAAGTTTAATAAGGGATTCATTGAATTTGCTGCAAACCGTGGGCTTCTTTTTCTGGCCAAGAGGTAATCGGAGAGAATTCTTAGGCTGGGAGGGTATCTTCAGACCTTGCACTGTTAATTCAGCATTTTGTAGTTCGGGAAAAAGTTCTTGGATAAACTGAAAATGAAAGAAAATGAAAGATATGCCTTGAGTGCGGTTCCAGTAGCCTGAATTTCATCCGATTACTTCGAGTCGTTATTACTCCCTCAGTAACCACGTTGCTGAGAGGAGAAAACGACTTGAAGCCATAGGATGAAATTCAGGCTACGGTTCCAGGCACTTTCTTGAGCTCAGTAAGCTGTATAAGAATCTCTCTGATGATGATTTATACATTTTGTGACATTGCTCTTCATTTTTCAATCTCTCCCTAGCTAAAGAACAATTAGAAAACACTTCCCACCAACCAAATTGACTGACTTAAAAATCATTAGTTGTCATTTTATTTTTAAAGATTCTTGTCCGTCAGCTTTTATCCAGACCATTTGGAAACAAAAGATTTTCTGACAAACTTACTTTGTTTCCACATTTAATGATCACATCTTCAATGTCTGGTTGTACACCATCTTTGTTTTTTTCCAGGAATCCATTTGCCTAATGGAAATATTAAAACAACAAGGAAAAAATTGTCATCAATAATGCAATACTGTTTGAAATTTATCACAAGAATTTATTGCCAATACATTTAGAAGGTTGCAAGCAGACAAGCCAGGTCAAGCGTACCGCTATAAAAAAATAATAATCATATTATATTAACGATAATTGAAATAAGGTAATATAAGCACCAGTTGGTCATGAAGAATTAGTTAAGGGATTGAAGCCAATCAGAAACAGTGAAATATTTTGAAAGAATAATAATGAAGTTTAAAAGGTTAATATCAGCAGGCATAACTGGAAAATTACCAACCTGGTACCACACTTGACCAGCATAGTGATGAACAGCAAATTCAGGTATAGTAGGTGGTACTCGTTTCTCATAAAAATTGTTCTTTTCATGATGATAGTGACACTTTTCCAAGAATGAATAATCATCAGCCTGTTTTTAAGAACCACAGAAAATAAAGAAATACACTTTTTATGCCACTGATCAAAATTATAACCTTTACTATTTTAAAGTACTGAAAGACATACCATTATGTTGTACTTTAATAAGAAATTCAGGTTTTAACAAATTTCTAGTCTCAAAATAATCTAGTTTCAATCTCCATTTCCTCTCTTTTTTATTTTTACCTGATTATTCTTGACTATGAATAACGTTATCTCACAACCTTCACAAAGATGGATAGTTACGGCTAACAGACAGATGAAATTGAGACTCAATCAAACTAGGTTGAATACATTTCAACCTAAGCCAGGTTGCATAGATAACTTGAAATACTTCAGTTCACATGTAAGCATCACAGAAAGCATAAAAAAATGGGGCTTTGTAAAAGCAGGTGGACGTCTATAATACGCTCTGGAGATAGGATTGTCTTACAAATATTATTCATAGAATAAAAATAACCAACCTTAGGGAAACTTGTGACATCAGATAGAATGTGTATCAGACCATGTGGTGGCTTAGCTAACAGATCCAGTCTTGGCTGATTGTCATAAAAAGGCACAGTTGGCACCTGGATGTTTTCAGTGACATACTCATCCTGCAACCAAAAAAGCATTCTCATTGGGACAACTGGTTTTGGTATTTTGGATACTAGGTGGATGCAAATGAGAGGTGTTCACTTGCTAGGGGTGCTTACACATGTACATGGTGTTTTAATATAATAATTATTACAAATTACTTCTGCGGCGTATAATATTGTTTTGCTTTGAACAGGTGGGAAATGGCCACTCAAAATCTATGGCTTTCACAGAGTTCCAGTGATATTCAACTGGTCTGATCTGAGTCTGGACCTGTTCATCAAGACCTTAAGTAAGAGGTGAGTATCCAGTTACTCCTTCAGACTTTTACGTAAAGGGGTCACTCATCTAGACCTTAAAGTAGGGGGGTTGTTTGTCCAGACCTTGAGATACAGAAAAGGGGTTCTGATCCAGACCTTAAGGTAAGGGGGAGGGGCACTCATACCTAAGGTAAGGGGAGCACTTACTTTGACAATGAGTTATGGGGAGGACCTACCAGACAAGGTCTGAATGACTGCAACCCGCCCCCCCCCCCCCCCTTCTCAATTTCTTCAAAGGCTGGATAATCACCCCTGACCTTGTGGTGAATAAGGAACTCACCCAGACCTTGAGATAAGGGTGGTACTCATCCAGACCTTGAGTTAGGGGAGGGGGGCAGTCATCCAGACCTTGAGGTACTGGGTAAAGGGGGGGGGGGGGCAGTCATCCAGACCTTGAGGTAGGGGACGGGGGCAGTCATTCAGACCTTAAGCCTGAGGTAAGGGGCAGGGTTAGTCATCCAGTCCTTGAGGGGGCGCTGAACAAATATAAATACGTTTAAGAACAAAATATTATTAATTACACTTTAACCTTACCTGCTCCATCCTGAAGACAAACTGGTTGAAGAAAAACTGTAAAGTTTCATTTGCAAAGTTGATGCACATTTGCTCAAAGCTGTTCCTCTCGAAATTCTTTGAAAAAAAAATTCAAAAATTGTGAGTATATATTATTTTCATGTCCACCAACAGGGTGTCCCTGTGTGGCCTTGCTCTACAGTTATGCACGTTTCAGTTACAGTAAGAGAACTTCCACTGTTAGAAAAAGTGGTCTTAGATTGTTCTTTACAGCAAGGTCACAATAATATTCCACCTTTTTATTTTTTTGCATGTGACATCACGGCGGCCAAGTTGGTGGTCAACAACAAAAGTATTTCTCTCCCCTCAGCTCTAGGAACTAAACTCTATTTTTATGTAACTTCTTCGAGGACAAATTCTACTGTTCTGACCCCCAACATGGCCAAATGGTCACATGGGTTGCAAACCAAGAATACCAAGCCAAAACGAATTTATATAGACAAAAAAATGATACGAAAATCTCTTTTTTTCACTTTTATGTGCCACCTTTGTGAATAGGTGACATTTCTGGTTGCTGCCATACCATACAAGTTAATAAGAGAACACTGCTTCCTGACAACAGAGGAAATTGAAATATCATTTAATGATTCATAATGGAAACTTATGGGAAATAAGAAGTAAAAATTGATAGCCATTATCAGATGATCAATCAAAAAAAGCCCTGTCTGGAAGTCTGGGAGAAGTAAGTTTTCTTGCCAGGCAAGTAACTTTTAAAGCTTTACTTGCCCAATTGGGCACGGGTCCAGACAAAAGTCATCCTCTAAGAAAATCATTAACTAAGACAAGCAAGAAGTGGCCCAGGGCAAGAAAAATGTGAAAGACGCTTGCCCAAAGGACAAGCTTGAATTTATTTTTTTTTCAAGCCCTGGATATGCACTTCTGTCTTCTTTTTACAATGAAGAAAAAAATAGAATTTTGCCAAGGTGACATCAATTTCGTGAAACAGAGGGATTTTTAGGAAGACACCACAAATCTTGAGCTGTCAAGAAAATGCAAACTACGAGACCTTTAGTGCTAGATTTTCTGTCAAGAACAGCTGGTGTATTGTTTAAAGAGCCCATAGAACATCTTATGAGACAACGCACATAAAAGTATAACTACTTACATGTAGGTACGTTAATGAAAAGAAAAAGTTTTTATGAGGGGTTGGGATCGGCAAAGCCAACAAAATAAACTATAATTCTCTATTCTTTTAATTAATAAAATTTATTACAAAGGGAAGCTCTCCTAACAGGCACTCTCGTAAGCGGAGAGCTCTACTTATGGCCACCTTCACAAAATGCCATTTTTCTCAACCCCCCTACAAATTCTGTATTTCTACATTCCTGTACGCGGTAAGCTCCAGTCTTGGACACATTTTTCGCATTCGCATGGAGGGTGTCCTTTCTCAAGAGCTTCCACTGTACTCTAGATCATAAGCCAAGGTAACTTCAGTTTTGTCCAATATAAACACATAAATTATTTATTTGGAAGGCAAAACTGTTTGGCAATAATTCAAAATGAAGTACAATACACTAATTTGTTTTTGCACTCATGGATACTGACGTAAATTAGTTAGAACTCCATTACTGTTCAAATAACTTCTTCAGTATTTGGACTTGCCATTTATAACTTGACCATTAATCTACTGGTAAATTTGGTAAACATAACTTGTGCTTTGTAATAACGGACTTTACCTCAAAGCCAAATATGTCAAGTATAGCAATAGATGTAGGCTGTTTTCCCTTGAACACACTGCTATTTACTTTACTTATGAGCCAGGCAAACAGATGTGAGTAAATCTCTTTGGCAAGAGCATCCCTACAAAAACAATTTAATAATTCTCATAGGCTTGTATTTAGGAAGACAACTTACACACAACTAACATTTTCTGAGTGAAAGTCGTGCTACTTGATAAACACTATAATTTGACAATGTAATATGTAAGATCACATTATGTAACTTGTATCAAAGAATAACTTTATGACTGAGGAACATAGTGTTTTTTACCTAGCATCTGCTGCTTCATCCATTGATCTTCGACTTCTAACTTTAGAGCCACCTGCAACCTGGAATATGCATTGTTCAATTTACTTTCAATAGAAATGTTATTAATAATGCATTATAGTATAGACAATTCTGAGCTTAACTGTATCAAACATTTTCTCTGGATAAATATACTACGATAACTGCACTTTCTTAAATAGTTGTTAAATAACACTAATGCATATAAGCCCAAGCAACCCCTACCCCTCATAATAAACCCACAATACCCCCCTGACCAAACTAACCAATAAACACCTCTCCCTTGAAAAAATCTCACACACCAGCCTGCGTCACAGGTTAAGTCAACAACATAAAAGTAGTATAGTACACACTTGCGTGTGCATATTTGAAAAAAATAAGTATTTGTTAATTCTATTGATCAGTTTAATACTCACTGTTTCCTTGTTGGTCAAAGGCATAACAAGATCTTGTTTCTCAAGGCCAAGTAACTGAGTGACAATCACGATTTGTGTTTGTCCCATGATCACAGCAGCTTCCTGCCCACCAGCCTGATAACATCAACATTGTAGAAAATGACTATACAAATGTATTGGCAGTCCCACAGTCTACAATGTGTAATATTGAGCCTCATAATGACAGGGTTATGTATGTGCCAGTCAAAATTAAAACAAGGTTAAAATTTTTTAAACTTGGTTGATTCTCAATTTCCATTAATTGTCTTCTTAGCCCTAATTATTTATGAATTTGGGGTACGAGACAAAAGAAAATTGTGAATCAACCTGGGCTAGAAATTCTCACTTGAATATAATTTTGACTTGTAACTTATAGATTTATTACGTACAAACAAACTCAATACACATACCCATCATGTTACATACAGGTAATTTTTATTTATACACGTCCTTACTACTAAAATATTCAAAATTATAACTTGTAAAACATAACTAAAAGCAACGTTTTTAAGGGAGTGACATGTCAAAAGTGCAATTTAAGTTCTTGGAATGATGTCTTTCTGTGACTTATTTACAGTGTGCAAAGAATGTCCATTGTGTCCAGTACCCCACGGTTTTTAATAAGTAGGTTTTGTGGTCAGGCTGACTGATACATCCATCATTTTCCAGCACAATGATTCACTTTACTTGTTTTTCCTTTTCAATGACTTCTAACAATATAAATTAATTTTATATTATAACAACTTTATTTGCATAAAAAAAGGTAAAAAGAAGGATGGGTGCAAGGCTGACCCCCTTGCGGATCAACAACAAAGTGGGTAAAAGTAGGGTGGGGCAAAAGGGAGGTACACTTGACCCTTCCCATTCTTGAAAAGAGATGCCATGTGCAGAGAACATTACAGATTGTCAGGCAGTCACAGCTCAGACTTAGGGTTCATCTGCTTACCTCAGTCTTTCCAAACTCTACATTTCCTAGGTGCAATATGACTGACAGAACCTTAAATATGGATTCCTTTTCACTTTCCTGAAAAAGAGGGTTGGAATGCATGGTCATATGACTATGTCCTAAAGAATACGTGTATAACTCTATATATGCATAATGCTTTCAAAGTGAAGCCTATACTAGCTCAAAAATGTGAGATACACATGCACAGTACATTTGTATAATTTCCAGCTTATACAATCAACACTATATTGCAATGGGAGTGGGGGAAAAACAGCAGCAAGGCTTTAGCAATGAAATCACAAAAAGACAGATTTGTACAATGAAAGTCAAAAACATGAACCCTGTTAGGCCTTGTGGCTTACTGCATCTTTAATTATACTGGAAAGAATTTTCTCACCTAAATTACATTAAACTGCAAAATAAGCGGAAATGAGAGGATGAAGATTTTGAGTAAAAAAACTTACAGATATTCCCAGTGCATCCATTGACTGAATAACTTGTTGAAAGTAGGATCTTGGGTTTCTTGCAGCGATGAACATGGCTCTTCCCTAAGGAAAAAGTTGGAGTAGTTGATATCTCTATAACATGTTGGTGCAGTAGATCAGGGTGAAAGAAATGAATAAATTAGAGTAAAAGACCAATACATGTAAATTACTGGTCAATGTTGCTGATTATATTTTATTTGGACCAATATGTTGCCATGATCAGTGCGGTGAATAAACCTTATGAATATGCAGCAAATAATATTATTTTCCTTTATTATTCAAATTCAGCACCTGGCTGACTTCTTTTTGCTCAACCTAACAAATAACTGCTTACAGTGTACATAGGTAGTAGTGCAACTATTACGTTTTACAAATCTAATATTCTGCTAAGCTTTATAGTACATGTACAGGTGTACCTGGTTAAGGTATACAAAATCCTCAGCTTTTGTGAGACTTAATTTAATCTTTTGGTCTTCCCTTAATCCACTCAGCATCTCATAGAAGATGTGATAGTTTCGTTCACCAGCAGACTGTTGGCAAGGAAGGACAATATTATCAGATGACTTCAAACCGAAGTACACCCAGGAATTTAAGGTTACCGGATACCATCAGCGGTTTCTAGCTCACATGCTAGTGATCGATGTTAAGTGAGTGTGTATAAAATGTGAGCCAGCAAGTCATGTGAGCCATGCAGTCCATTGAAGAAAAAAACATCATAAAAATCGAAAACAGTAATAAAGAAAACATTAACTGAACACTAACCATTGTAAATAAGTGTTTAACCCTAAACAGCACTTAACCCTAGCCCTAAAATGAGTGCTTAACCCTAATCCGTAAAATGAAAGCTTAACCCTAATCAGTACAATGAGTGCTTAACCCTAATCAGTATAATGAGTGCTCAACTCCTCATCTGTAAATTTGCAGTTTTTTCTTCAGTTTTTTCTTTTCTTTCAGTTGTTTCCTTTTTTTTACCAATGCCTCACGTGACTCACATGGCTCACTGGCTCGCAGTTTGTCAAGACCCATGTTGAGTGCATTCCCAATACAAAGCTTGCTTGGAGTACAGCAGCCTGCAGATTGATCCCTATAACATGTGTCAAAACTAGATGAAAACCTACTTTCATGAGCCCGGTTCCTTGAAAGATGCTCAAGTTAAGCATGGTTTAGTTGTCTAAGAACATGTAATTCAAGCTTACAAAATACCATTGAGCTTTTACTCTGAGATACAGTAATGATAACACAAAATGTTACCCTAAGCAATGCATAGGAAGGTAAAATACAAAAAGTAGATCAAAATTTTAATCCTGGATTAGCATTAATTAGCCTTTTAGGGGCCGGGACACGTATGTGTACATAAAACGGTTTTGATTATTATTACTGGATGAGAAAAGCTAATAGTACCTGTCTTGCAACCCTTGATTTTTCAAGGAGATATTCTGAGATTCTACCTCCTGAAATTTTACTTTCACTACAAGGAAAAAATGAAAAAGAAAACATTTTTAATTGCACTTTACCTACACCAGCAAAATTTTAATGAATCACAATCAATGTGATATTGCAACTGCAAGAATAACATAAAGGTTGTGAATTATTTTTGGCATGATTTCTGCTTAACCTTAAAAATGGTTTGAATACCATGCTTGTCAACAGAGAAATAAAAATTAGTTGCAGACTAAAACTTTCCCATTGTTTCAAGCTTTGCCTCAATCAACACCCTTTGTGTTTTAATTGGTCTGAAGCTGGGTTATAAATAGATTGCACTTTACTCCTTGCCTATAAATAATATTCATATCAAAATTGGCACTTCATTAATTGATTCTCAAGACTCTTGTCTCTCATGGCTTGCGACAAGATATTATTTTGTCTGTCTGGCCTTTCAAGGTGAGAGACTTGTCTCGCAAGAAACAAGACAAGGCTGATAAACTTACTTTTGAGCAGTACTGCTGTACACTGCAGTATCACTGATTAAACTCTTATAGTCTCCTCAATTAACCCCTTCTCTCCTCAAGGTAAATTTCAACCAAGAAATTGTATATTTCATTTTTTGTAAAATCCTAGGATTTAAATATTACTATTCAAAAACTCTGCCAAAGAGGTTACATAATTTTGAATGGTAATATCCACAAACAAGAAAAAGGTATGGAGCAAATATCAATTCATTTCACCACAACTTGGTCAACTGGAGTTAATAGCTAGGATTACTACACAAATAATGTATAACACAGTTAAGACAATTTTGTGCTCAGTTTAATGTTGGCTGTCATTTTGTGTATGGCAATGAACAAATAATGAGGACAGCAAAAATAACAATTATACTTATTTCAGAACATACTGATCATACTTGTGTACAAACCTGTCATAGTAAATTTCTAAGTACTTTCCAAATCTGCTGGAGTTGTCATTTTTCACAGTCTTGGCATTACCAAATGACTCTAGCAGTGGGGTGGAATTTACTATCTGTAAAGAAAAGGTTTCACATTAATATTCTTTAAGGACAAAGAAAGCACTGGTAGAAAGAGCGTTTTCAACTGCTGCACCGAAAGTATGGAACAACCTTCCATATAGTACATTAATCAGGAATGACAAGAACTTTAATATGTTGACATAATTTAAGAAGTTGCTCAAGTACTATTATTTTAAAATAGCTTACCACTTAGTTAGCTGAACGTACTTTTTAACCTGTTAAAAGCCTTTTTAACCTACTTTAGTCTTAGAATTCTTAAAGCAATTACCTTACATTTTAAGTTGTTAAATTGCATTTATATTGTACATATATAAATATATATATATATATATATATATTATTAATTTTAATTCTTCATTAATTTTTGTGTAATGTGCATGCATTTGATCATATTTTTATGTTAATTTGTGCAATATAAATGATATATATTATTACTATTATTATTATTGTTATTATTATTATTATTATTATTAGAAATCAAGGAATACATAAGTAAAGTAGGTAAATTCTGTTTTGAGGTTAAACCAGAATTACCTTTGAACAACCCCTATTAACAGTACGGACTTGGATATAAGGGAAATATTCTGAGTTAAACATAGCCTATGAATACAGCCATCTTTCCTCACTCCTCACTGCTACTTAGCAGCAAGGAACGAGGAGAGACGGCTGTATTCCAGGCGAAATCAAACAAGGTTGAATACTGGTGACAATTAATGTAATAAGCTTTTGAATAAAGTCTGTTATTATTAAATAATAATTGATTGATAGTGATCCTATTTGCTGATCATTATGTACAGGTAAAAAACAAAGAAATTCAAACCAAAAAAAAAATTTGAACCACAACATATACATGTGAAGGCCATATACAAGTACATTGTAAACTTTACAGAAATTAAAGGCAAATTTTATAGAAAACAGTCCAGTGATCGTAATGTACAGGGTGGCCACTACACACAGGGATGTTATATACATAGGTTTGACTGTACTTGACTGACAGAACATCTCACCTGTTTTACAACTTGGCTTCTGTCACCTTGAGTGTCTGTTGTCAAAAATTCAATAAGAAGTCTGCTACATTCAGTCTTACCAGCTCCACTTTCTCCACTGATGACAATTGCTTGCTTCTGTTCTGTTCGCAACATGGCCTGGTATGCAGCATTTCCAAGAGCATAGATGTGGCTGAAAAAAGTTGTGGAAAGGACACCTTAAATGTACTGAAAGATGTGACAAATTGGGTTCGATGAACATTATGTTAAAAACAGCCAGTTTCTCATATTTTCTTTGAAATACTTACAAAAATATATTATAAGGTGAGATAGAATAACAATGTTAATAAAATGAGCAACCCCGAAAATGTGAATATTATTTTGGGTTATGTCTGTAATCTCCACATAATGTTTCCTGTTAAACCACCCTTTGTGTCTTTACATGTACAATACATGCAATACCAAATACAAATTTTCCACACCGTTTTCTATTAACGCCCTGTGGTACTACAGAGAAGTACATGTACATGTTTCAAAATCACAACACTAAGGAGGTATTTACACAAGACGGGAACGAAATCAGACCAGTATGAGTTTGTATCGGTCTCCATACAATTTTTCCATGCATTTTCATGGGAATGGTCTAAAAATGAACTCAGACCAGTCTGACTTTGTCTCGGTCAATGACCCAACACGAGTTACTTGTGTACCAGTCTGAGACCGTACCATTCTCATGAAAAACTGAAATGAATCTCAGACTGGGTCCATATAAATAGCATGTTTCTTCATATGGCTCCATCAATTTTGCTTTTTCTTAGCAAAAATAGGAACTCTGTACTGTTATGGATAAAATCAGTAAACAAGACTTAAAAGTAGCTTCAACTGAATATATGCTATTGGATTAAAGTGAGAGATTGCACCATTTTGAGAAGCTGTGCAGTAAATATTAATGGAACACCAGATGAGTGTTAGATAAAGCTTATAATTTTCTGGGTGCAGTAAAAACTCTACGGTTGTCTACTCACTGTCTACTGACGTAAATTGTGTGCCAGTTAGGACAGTTAGTGAATAATGTATGTTAAATTATGGACTTGTGAAAGTTATATAGCTCCAAGAATCTCCTCTTTTTGAGTTTGTACTGGTCTCATGTAAATATCGACCAATCATTCTGTCCCACTCTCATGTAAATGGCCACAAAAATTACACATTCGTACCAGTCTAAGATAGTTTCGGTCTCACATAAATTAACCCCCTTAGTCTTTAGTACCATCATCTTGACCTTTACACTGAAAAGCTGATGTCATGAGGAGAGGACAATGGGAGTTTTACCAGTATAAATGACTGAGGCACTGCTGGTTGGGTAGAAAAGCATAATTTGACCCCATAAAAATGTTAAAAACTTCAAGCCACTACTTCCTTATTCATTTCTACTAGTACTTCAGACAAAATAAAAACATTGTCAAACTTAGATTTTAAACTCAAATATATACTTACGGGGACTGGCCAGCAGTTGATACTCCAGAATATTTTTGCACTGCTTCAGGTCCATAAATGTCATAATGTGTGTACGGATTCACAGAAACCAAAATACTGCCAATGTTTGTCTATAATTAAATGATAACCAAATTATGAGTAACAATTCAATGCCACTAAAAAGTGTGAAAATAAAAATATTTAATAAAGACCACTAATACCTAATTTCCACCATTTTCTTTAAGTGCATACGTATGGTGGCCCACAACTGTCACGGCAAAACCAAAAACCTCACAGCAAAAACAAAATACCTCACGGCAAAACCAAAAACCTCACGGCAAAACCAAAAACTTCACAGTTGAGGTATTTGGTTTTTGCTGTGAAGTATTTGGTTTTGCCGTGAGGTCTTTGGTTTTGCCGTGAGGGTTTCGGTTTTGTCGTGAAGTATTTTGTTTTTGCCGTGAGGTTTTTGGTTTTGCTGTAAGGTTTTTGTTTTTGCCGTGAGGTTTTCGGTTTTGCTGTGAGGTATTTTGTTTTTGCCGTGAGGTTTTTGGTTTTGCTGTGACAGTTGTGGGCCACCGTGCATATATGTATGTAACAGGTCAAAATTAAATTCAGGTTGCAATTTCTTAACTTAGGTTGATTGTCAATTTCCTTTGCTTCCTAGCCTTGATTATTCATGATTTAGGGCTAGGAGACAAAGGAAAATTAATTGACATTCAACTTAAGTTTAAAAAAATTTAACCTGAATTTTTTAATTTCAACCTGTATCATGTAAACCCAAGAACAAATATAACTCTGCTCACTTGCAATTATACAAATGTGCAATGTTCTCTTAGGCAGGAAACTTACATAGATGAGGTCTTTTTTGTATCTTTTACGAATGTTGTACAGGACAGATCCCAAATGCAAGTCACTGGAAATTAGAACATAATAACAATTGTTATAACATTTATTTACAACTACATGTAGTTAGTCTTTTTTTGGCTTCTGTCTGTCTCTCTTTTGGGATGATGTAACCATTATGTCATAGTCCCTGTACATTAAGTCTGTAACTGAGAAATTTTCCACAGGACACCCAATACTGTGACAAAACAATCTCGGCCCGTTTTAATTCATGTTAAGGCAGAATTTCCACAGGAAAATACCTTCAATTTTGTCAAACAGTTTTGACCCCTTTGAAAGAAGTAAAGTTCATGTGCAGGCCTTGTGGTGTAGCTTTTCCACGCCACACAATCACCCTACATGTACATGTAGGTTCGAATCTTAGAGCTCTGAGGTATCATTTTTTGTGTCTGTGTGCCTTTTTCTTATAATTTACTATTTCTCTTGTTATTGCTGTCTTGAATTCCTATGTCCAAGATTTGCTGTCTTACAGCCAAATCATATAATCTGTCTTGACTGAGTCCAGGCTAAGGTGATTGAAGCCTGGTTGGCTTAAATTCTGGGTTAACTGCAAACAGAGCATTAAAATTATTATTTTATTGCCAATGGATTTGTCCTAACTATCTTTTCAACTCTGGTCAGGTTTAAGACATTCAAGTCTACTTACTCCAGTTTTATCAAGTCATCCAGCCTTCTAGAATCCACGTCCTTCCTCGCAATGACAGCATTTTTACGAACAACTTGCAGCTATTAATAGGAGCAATATTATAATCAGTCACTAAAAAGATGGCTTTTTATAGGTGCATGTGAAGTTTGAAAAAGGAAAAACACTGATACTTTGCTTAATAAAATAATATTATGACAAAGCATCATAAACTATTGTCTTGCTTATTTGATGACACAAGCAAACCCTAGTATACACTACTCTACAGCAAGAAATATAATATTATTAGTAACCCATTGACACCCGGGACCTTTTATGTTTTCACGTGATTTTCTATCCTCAAACAATCAATAGGATTTTGTAACTCAGTATTTGGGGTTACCATGAAAAGTGCCACTGTTCTGAAACACTGGAGGCACAAGTTTTCTGGAAACGTCACTCTGATGTAATCATTTTGCTTCATCGAGCTGTAATAACGGCTGATGTTTGGTTTATAAGCGATCTTTAGTAAGTTTACAGCCAGTTCATTTTTAGTGGCTGCCTGATGAGTATCATTAAGCATGACAGTAACTAAGAGTCCACATTCTCAAAGAAGCGAGTAAGGTGATGTACTTCGTTTGCGAATTTGGCTACTTGCTCGTGGAACTGGAAAAATGGCCGCTCTGAAACGAAGTAACTTTGGAACTGGACTACTGATGAATTTCATGAGCTACCACAGCATATTTTGGAATTTGCGACCACTGAGAATTACAACAAGTGTGAAATTTGAGGAGAATCACATAATTTGAAAAAAATTCTAAATTCAAGTACAGTAAACAATGAATTCTAACTTTAATTAAACATTTTCCCAATCTTGAAGTTATTCAAGAAGATTTACCACTAAAGAAAGCCTTGCAAGACATGTGAAACCTTCAATCACGGTATCTTGGCAGCCATTTTGATTTCAGAGACAAGCAGTGTGGTCAGAGGTGAAGCTGTGTCATGTAATATTAAACAGGTGTCCTTTTTCTTTTCCGGGCAAGATAATTAGGACAGATTTAACTACTTTGTTTTAAAATAGATGTGTTATTACTCCTTTACATTACAATTTCCTTTTAAACAACATTAAAGTGGTTTTTCTCCTTTGAAACCTGGTAAAACAATGTAAATTAGCACAGAAAAAAATCGCATAATTTATCACATAATAGTCCTATCTTATCGCACAATCTACCCTGAAAATATCGCACAATTTCTGATTTTTTATCACATCCTATCAGATGGCCTGCATAATGAATAAAAATAGTTACCTCTCCTGATTCCTCATGCTGTACTTTAAGATCCTTTGCGACAAATGCCAAAAGCTTCCCAGGCAATAAATATCCTAGATTCACATCAAACCAAACCAGTGATCCCTGGAATTGGTAAACACAGAGAAACTGATATCAGTTTAGAGAAATTATTTGTTACTCCAGCTTATGAATGTTGATGTGTGAACCATAAAAGACACAAGTCATGGTTTTATAACAAGTTTCTCTCTGTGAATGGATTATCACAACCTGACAAAAGTCCCAAAAACTGTGGAGAAAATATAAAGGGTAACATCATTTTTGGAAAATCTTACCAAAAAAATTTTATTATAGAAGACTACATTTTTGATTTTTCAGTGGCTATGATAGACCATCAGGGTAATCATTAATTTTCAAATTTACCCTAAATTATTTTAGCCCGATTCTCAGTTCTAGCCTCACGCTGTAAAAAATCTCGCCTTTTTAGATTCACAAGCAAAATGGAACAGTAACTTAGTGGTCAGGTAAATAAACCACTTATTACATGATGCCACTAGATAACTCAACCAGGTAACCCAAACACCCCCCCCCCCCCCCCTTCCCTCCCCTGCTCTTCAATAGCCACTCTCCTCTCGACTCAAAAGAATTAATATGTGTCCTGGGGGCCAAAACAAGCATTAACAGTATACAGGCTATGGCAGATAACACAAACTTTGGCATTGACAATCATGCAAAACCTCATCCAAATAATATTGAAAAATAATAATTGTATATATACCAAGATAGTTTTTTCAACAGCATGTAAATGAATGGATGAAATTAGAGACTAATGTTCATACAGAAATGACTGAAGAAAAGTTGATTACAGCTACAGAAACTAAGCAATGAAGAATTGCATGCCATCAAACATCACGATTTGTATCTATGTAAAATAATACCACTTAAGGATGTTGGCCACTGATAGACTGTACAGCAAATGTGTAACTGATTATGCACAACTAGAATACACTAAACTAACTTTAACAAACCTCATTTTCTTTTACATGACAAATAAAATTAAACTACTCTTAAAAATGTTAATTAACTGACACTCCAATTTTTTTAGTTAAAAAAAGTAAATGGAAATGCACATTAACATGTCAAGACAAAAATGCTAACAATGTAGCTATACAACCTGTTGTACGTAGGTCTAACAAGTTCTGACAAAAACTTGAGTATTTTACGTAACTACTTGGACAACAGGGTGCTTTAGAGGAAGGCAATGCTCTGCTATCTCAACTGAAAATATCCATTATATTACTGACAAGAAGACAATAAATACCGCTAGCAATATTATTGAAAATAATAACACAATCTATTTACATTCTACTTATTTCACTCATAATGAAAGGCATCTAAAGCAATTGCAGAAGTTGAGCAAACTTGGATGCAGCTAACGAAATTCATCCAAAACATTTATATGAAAAAAACCTGAAATTATCGACCGTGTAGTTGCTGTTTGGACTGTATGCATTATTGCATAATTTCAAGGCAATCTAACCATGAAAGTGAAGGCGTAGCTAACAATATTTTGAATGCAATTTTATTGTAATAAAAATTGGGAGACAGTAATCAAATTATCATCCACGGCGAGGAAATACGGAACAGAGAAAACAGTTGATGAAACGTGTTAAATTTAATTTCAGGGGGCGTTGACTCGATGCCTTTGTAGTGCTGTTAGCTGCTAAGTTTACATCCTTCGCTGCGCTCGAACTCAGCACGAAATGTCTCGATCGTTCCTCTTTGCCTAAGGCATGATGCTAATTTTAGTGCGAATATTTTTTCAAGTTTATAAAACTTGGAGGAGAAGAGGATCTGGTATTTAAACACGCATTTTATGAATAAAGTCTCTTTGAGCGGAAAACGTGTTGCTATTAAAAATGGAACAACTTGACGAAAGGAAATCGAACCGGTATCAAGGTTTCAAATTCTCGAAGCTGCAATAATTAACTCCTCATTCACCAATTGGCAATAAGATGAATTAGGTAAAATCGTCGACTGCTACCTCCTAAACGAGTGCCAGCCGTATTCTTTGCAGTGTTTACAAACTACTTTGAAGTTTTAAACATTGCAAAAATTCTAAGCCCAAATGATAAAGAAATGTACATACGACATGATCCGTGTATGTTTAGCGCAAACATTACAAAAATGAAACACACAAAACGACGGTATTGCACCTTTACCTTAAATTCTACAAAGGGCTTACAAGTTAAAACAGTCTAAAGCCTCAGTAAAGACAAATATCTTTCGTCAAAAATACCGGTAGCCGTTCCCTGGTAATATTATCAATGGCATGCCTAGACAAAAACTAGCACGTAACGTCGCTTCGCTTCCTGAAAATCTATCGAGCTACAGTGCGTGCAACTTACCACAGCGGCTGAGTTCGACATCAATGCAAACTTAAAGTTCCCTTGAATAAGTCAGTCGTTTCTTAAATGTAGTCCTGGAAACGCGGCAAGTTTAACGTTCTACTTTTAACCGATTCCAGTTACAACAAGCAGCCATTTTGACTTAGAATAGTTTTAACACTGCTCAAATGATAGCCTGCTTGAGTCCTGCTTGTGAAGGGTAGTCTTTGTGTTGTTACTTAGCGACCACGCCAGCGACCAAATCAGCAATAGGCAAAAAAAACGTCGGGAAAACATCTCTACCATTTTTTAAAAATAGATTACTGTAACACAAATTTATTTATGTATCTATTCTACTCACTGATTTTTTTGGAAAGATTTTTACTACACGAGATTTGATATAAAGTCATTTTAAAAGTGATCAACTAATGAACTCTTTGGCATAACATTCTTTCCGCGTTGCGTCATAAATGTCGTCACAATTTAGTTTAGCTAGTTTTCAAACTGCAGATATTTCGATTGTCAATACTTACAGTGACTTTTTTTCTGGAATCTTCTGCCCATAAAAGACATCATTACCTGGGCAATTTTAACAATGAATTTAATTATCAAAAATAGAATGTTCCCTTGATGCATTCCGGATCAACTTAATATATTCAACACTTCATGTCTGCGGTATAAATAACTTCAGTACACAATATTTATATAACTGTATATGTTTTTCGAATGTGGGTTTATACCTCGGGACAATCCAAACTGATTTTCCTTCCGTTTTTGAGAAGCATTCGACAGTTTGAACGCGTTCTTCACAACAATGAATCATATAAAAGTAACATTTTTGGTTTATTGATGCTATTTCCCTCAGTATTTCCCTAAGCGGTTCTGAAAAACTATTCTTGTATGCACAGGAACTTCGGCACCGGATATGTATATTTATTTTAAATAACTCCTAAAATCAGTGAGACTTTAAAGAGGAACTCTATAAGAAAGCTACTTTGCTTTGCTTTGTAAGTCTAGTTATCAGTCCGAGTCTTGTCATGTAAACTTAAATGATTAATTGAATAGTTTGTGCTGTATTAACGTTAAGGTTTGAAGCTTCATCTTTTTCACGGTGCTCGGTCAGTATTCAGGAAGCATACGGCCCTATTTAGTCTGATCTAGTTGCTCTTCACTGACAATTAGGACTAAACCGCAATCATTTGAAGCCACCATATATCCAGTACTCGAACTATAATTCCGCAGAGAGACTCATAACTCATGTACGTAAAAAGATAGATACTGACTCGCGTTGAAGTATGGAAAAATTTATGACTAATTTGCGGGTCATTACTCGGTCGACAAAACACCGACAAAGGAAATTGGGAAAATATATATTAAAGTCAACTGAGTCGCATTTAAGAAAGCCCGACTACCCCTAAGGTATTTTTACGATAAAAGACTCAATAGTAAGAGAAAACTTTTCGGTCAACTTCACAAACAATCCTTCAAACGTTAGCGAATTATCCATACCTGTTCAAACTCGTAGAAGTAGTCATCTAAACTTGTGTCCGCCGCTCCTTGTAATTGAAGAGATGATTCCGGGATTCTTTCAACATTGTCGCTAAAACTTACACGTTTCCTTTTTGGATTGTTCATTGATAAATCAAAGTCGTTTTTTTGGTGAGTTTAAGGACGTTCAACTGACGATCATTTTACACGAACAATCACGGTCTTGCTCATGTTTGAAAAAGCAAGCCCACACAGCACTTCATACAATATATTGACCATTCACCTGCGAATCTCTGAGCAGAATTGTTTTCTGATATAGCGCAAGTACCATGCAGATATTTGGCAAGCGAGGTCGGCACATCAACTCCCTCGTCACGTCGCTGCCAGAGTCAACTTGTCATATTAGTAACCTTCGGGCCGGCGGCTTTCTGTTTAAAAACTGCACGAATGTATTTTTCTTAGTTTTGTTTGGCCAGTTTATTTGAGACCATGAGCGTTTCAAAACAACAACTAAGCTCTTCAAAAGCATGAAACAAAATTTCTTGAGGTTTCTTTCGCATGGTCATTGGTATTAATATTAATTGCACGTGACAGATTCATGATTTCTACTCACAAGATTTCTACGTTACTATACAGATGAAATACAAAAAAGTAACTCTAATAAGAATCTTCACGAGCGCCGCCGTTTCTCTTTTTTATTTACGCGCTACACGGAATTTTTTAAAAAGTTTCCTAGTCAAGCGTGAGTGAGCAGTAAGTACCATAAATGACAACTGTCAAGCTTGATTGTACAATGTTTGTTTTTAGACGGTAGAAGTTTTAAAGAAACTAAACTTCTTCTCTAAATAAAGACTCTTCAAGGTCCGGTCTTGCCTAAGGAGCATTATATTTACAACCTCCCTTGTCGCATTTTTTCACCCTGTAAAATTCACCATACCCCTCATTAGGTGTTTGAATGATGAGGTGATGATGATGATGATTGGGTTGGGTGACAAGTAGATATTGAGTGGTAAATTACTTTACAGTCGAACGCCGACCTAAAAGTGGAGGTAGTGTTAAGTGATACATTCATAAACGTGTTGGTTTACACACCCAGTGAGTTTTCTTCATTCTGGAGAGCAATTGGTTGCCGAGTTACTTTAGTTAAGACGGCGTCATGAAACCAAGCTAATGTAAGTCGCTCTCATTAAATTGAAGGTTAGCTTGCGTCAAAATTTGGTCTAGCGTCTATTCCTGGTCTATTCCTTTAAAATTCAGGTTTACTCACTTACAACGTTTTGAAAGGTCTATTGGGAAAAGTTAAGAATGGCCATTGTTTTGACGTATGATCAAAACAGTTTAAAACAGTCTGAAACACGCACACAAATCGATTACTTCCTTTATTATCCTTAGATCATTTCATAACCGTTTAAACTTTGAACTTTTATTGTTTGAACTTCTTGAAATAATTGTCTGTCTTAAGGGTAAAAAATGTGTGAAATGGAAGGCGACCTCGGCCAAATAATCGAGCCGTAAAACACGAGTTACTGAACACGACTCAGGCGGGTACACAGGCTACTCAGAAGACTGTGCCCATTAAAATCCGGCACGGACAGGCTAAACCTTAAGTGGTTGGTATGAAACACTGTTTTACCAAGACCCACTAATGTGACTATAAAGTTTTTCATTAGTTAAGCAAAATTGGTTTCCTGGGATGCACGAGCGTTTCCTAAAATAAAAATTTGACTAAATGCAATATGTTAACATTTTCTCTCGTCCTGGGAACAGTTGGGTCCGCAACATTATTTTCCTTGAAATTAAAGTGGGAATTGTTTGCCTACTTAGCAGTGTTTGGCCAGGTCTTTAATTTGGCGTGACATTTCATGAAAAAAAAAATTGACTCCGAAGTGAGTTTCACCTGTGGATAAATGATCAGCTTGAGCCGTGTATCGGTTCACATCCTATAGCTACGTTGTTAGAAATACCGTGGCTAAGAAACAACTTAAAACTTCTAGCTTTTTATACGCATATCCCTTGAGGGAAGTTAAAACATAATTGATGAACTGTGACTCGCGTGGGAAATATTTTTTGCGGCAGGAAAAGTTGAAACCACTTACTTAAACTGAACCCACTGGAAAGAAATTCAAGTTCTAAAGACCATTGCGTTTTCAAAATTTGAAATTACTTTGTCAAAAAGGCGTGTAAGGGTTTTGCAATAGTACAGTGTACGTGAGGAACCTCAAGCGCTATCAACGCACTGTTCAATGGAATTACAACTGTTCTCAAAATTATCCTTGCAGCTAGAGGTCTATATTGACTCTCCCAGCGGATACCGCAGCATTTACTATGTACTTACCTGAAAATTAGAAATATTCATTTGTTCTCTCTCCCTTTTCTTTGTTTCTTTTCCCTTCTCCCTGTCGTGTTATGTTTTTATGTCTGGTTTGCTAACAAAAATTAAACTCAGCTGTACGAGCTGTGTTTTCACAACTACTTCAATGACCGGAACTATCTGCCAATACTGAGTTCTACCGCCCTTTCAATCTCAAATTTAATTCGTCTCCAGGGAAGACCGTGAAGAACTTGAGCAGCCTCCTGCCTCGATCGACCTACAGATACACAAGTAGCAGGGCACCCAACGACGGTTTACTCACAAACGCGTTGAAAACACTTTTTTTAAACTATCCAGAGTACTTTAATTTAGACCTTTACAAATGCATTCTAAGTGGCGCTATAAAATTCATGAAAATTTGTAGCTGTTCGGTTATTCCAAGGAAATTGCAAGGGCTTTAGTACTTTTCCCGAAAATTTTAAATGCGACCAATGTAGCCCATTATGAAAGTGAACATTTTTTTAATCCTCTCTATCACATTTTTGAATCCGAAAATTTTAAGTTTTTCTTCACACTCCCCAGCCTAGCCTAGGGAGTGAAATGTGAAAAATTAAACTTCGGAAAATCGTAGGGAATTTATTAGATAAGCTTCCAAAATTGTACATGAATGGAACGGTCATCTAGAAATTTTTAGCTGCTCTTGGAGAATAGAAAATTTTAGACAATATTTGCTTCTCCGAACAGATATTTTACACAAAACAGTCGCCGGCGGGTGCCCCTGAATTAGGGACCTCAGCATCTCACAACGGCGACCGGAAAAACAGTAGTTTCGTGCTTTAAAACTTTTTCTCTATAATTCCAACTCGTTCAGTCTTTTCAAAGGAGGGAAAACAAGCTAGAGCTGGACAGTCTGAGTTTAGAAAGATCGAGTAAAATCAGGAGCCCATAATCAGAAGTGATGCAACTCCCATGCTGGGCCTATGTTACGATGTTTTTACGGACCGATTTACTTTTAGACACATTTTAGGGCACTTTTTCCCACGAAAATGTAATCTCTGCCACGTCTCCGAACGCATTCGAAGTATATTAGATATCAAAAGGAGAACGTAACGTTATTAAAAGGCAAAAATTATCATTTTAAGGACTGTAGGTTTTGCCGACTGGTTTTTCGGACTTTAAAGATATAATTCTAAATTCGCGCTAAAACCTTGGTAAAATTCGTCGCCTTCTCCTAACCTGCGATCAGGCGTTCAGGGAGAGAAAAAGTAGGCGAACGACGAAGGGGGAAAAAGAAAGGTCCTTTTTTGTCCCCACCTTTCAAAGAACAAAGGAGGAAGGGTACCTGATCTCAGAGTTAGAGCCGATCCTCACGAAACATGACCTTCCAGTAGGTCACAGGGCGCCGGCACAAATTGTGTGACCGCAGGAGCCGATTACTAATCGGCTCCTGGTGAACGTTGTAATGTTTATGATTTAGAGGTGGGGCACCCAACGACAATTCCCTCCTAACTAAATTGAAAACACTTTTTAGGCTTTCCAGAGTACTTTTAGATCTCTAGAGATAACATGCATCATTTAAGCGGCGCTATAGAATTGGTCTCTGTTTGGTCATTCTAGGGGGACTTGAGTCTTTTCGAAATTACAAGGGCTTCAGTATTATTTTCCTGAAAAGTTGGATACATTTTAACGTATTTACCCTCTGATGCAACATCATTTCTTTCAGGGGCACCAAACGTCAATTTTCGGAAAATATCTGTTCCGAAGACGATTTGAGACCTAGAATTTTCGGAACATTTGTTGTAAAATTTCTTGCTTGCCTGCCTCTCCTAGGATTTTCGAACATATAAAGAATGGTATAATTGCCCATTTTCAACGGAGTTTTACCCCAAAAAGGTCACCTAGAATTTTCGGAAGCCTTTTTTTTGGCTGAAATTTTCGAAAAGGTAAGTTTTGATCCCTATAATTTTCGGATCACTATAGACTTTCAGCTAGGAAATCCGAACAGATCATGAAAAATTTTTAGGGGATAAAAATATGCCTATATCTACCGTTTAAATACTAGAATACGTTCAACAATGCTATGTTTAAGTGGTTTTGGACTATATTCTCGTTGGGTGCCCCTGTTCTCTGACCTCTCATCTTTTAAAGCGTAAAGTGTTTCATTACGGCTGAGTAAGGACCCCAATTTTCTCTAAAGTGCCTTCTGGATCTGAATAACTAAGTGATTTTCTTCAGTTCGTAATCCGCCATCTCCAATGTTGTACGTACCTGGGCAAGCTGGGCCCCGCGTTAGTTTTCTTTGCAGGATGTTAAATTATCACGGATAGTGATTTACAGATCCAAAGTCATAAGAATGAAGTGCAGCTTGAAATGAAGCTGCATCAACCATGGAGAATTGCATTGTGACTCAGTAGATTCCAGCTTACTGTTTTTTTTTTTTAAGAAAATGTTAGTCTTTTGACTGGAGCGCGTATTTCCTTCTTTGGTGATAGTTTTTTGAATAAGCTTAACAATGTTTGGGCTGTTTTGTTATTGCCACTTTGTGATCAGGCAAATCATGGTTTCGGTTCTTCAAGCGAACCTTATCAGTTGCCGGATTGGCTTTGTGTTTAGTTGCTTTTACAAGAGCAACTTTTTAAAAATGTTCCCTTTTGTGGCGAGAACGGTACAGCCGCAGCAGCCGTTCTTTCTACTGAGCTTTGACCTTGAGCATTAATACCCGCGTGGCGGATTGAGCGGCAATCGAGCCTGACGGAGGCGGTCAAGTCGGAAGTCGGAAGTTAGAAGTTGGAAGTCGGAAGTCGGAAGTCGGAAGTTGGAAATCGGAAGTCGAATCAGAAGTCAGAGGTCCGAAGTGGGAAGTGGAAATTGGAAAGTCCGAAGTTTAACCATGCAGCATAGAGTCTGAACGGTCAGAAATCAGAAATCTGGAGTTCGAACTTTGTCAAGACTGAGTTGGTCCCTGCCTTTCTATACTACCTATATTTGACTCTCTATAAGACAGATACCTCTGTAAAAAGGACACCTAGACTTAGTCCCTGCCTTTCGTTACTCCCTTTATTTGACTCTCTATAAGACGGAGACTCGGCTGTAAAATGTACACATAGAGTTGGTCCCTGCCATTCTTTACTCCCTTTATTTGACTCTCTATAAGACGGAGACCCGGCTGTAAAATGGACACATTTAGTTGGTCCCTGCCATTCTTTACTCCCTGTATTTGACTCTCTATAAGATGGACACCTCTGTAAAATGGACACATAGAGTTGGTCCCTGCTGTTCTTTACTCCCTTTATTTGATTCTCCATAAGAAGGACATCTCTGTAAAATGGACACCTAGAGTTGGTCTTTGCCTTTCTTTAGTCCCTTTATTTGACTCTCTACAAGACGGACACCTCTGTAAAATGGACACATAGAGTTGGTCTATGCCTTTCTTTACTCCCTTTATTTGACTCTCTTTACGACAGACACCTCTGTAAAATGGACACGTGGAGTTGGTCCCTGCTATTCTTTACTCCCTTTATTTGACTCTCTATGAGATGGACACCTGTAAAATGGACACATAGACTTGGTCTCCGCCATTCTTTACTCCCTATATTTGACTCCCTATTAGACGGACACCTCTGTAAAAAGGACACCTAGAGTTGGTCCCTGCCTATCTTTACTCCCTTTATTTGAGACTCTATAAGACAGACGCCTCTGTAAAATGGACACAGAGAGTTGGTGCCTGCCTTTCTTTACTCCCTATATTTGACTCTCTATAAGATGGACATCTCTCTGAGATGGACAGTCATTCAGTGCCTGTCCCAAAGGTGTCTTTCTTGAAGAGAGTTGAGTGTAGTTCCAAATATGGAACAATAAGAAGTTTTCAACAGTAACAAAACTCCAGTTTACTTCAGATAAACAGCATCTCAATTAATTTTAATTGATCGTATGTACAAAACTCTAATGCAATACTAAACACAACATTTCATGCAGATAAATTGTAGTGGCTTTGGGCTTTGAGCTGTGATCAAACATCCCAGTTCTTCACACAGCAGTATTCCAGGCTTGGATTCATTAAGCATTCTCGATAAAAAAAATTCTCAACAAATTTCTTTAAACGACACTGTAATTAGGTCATATTTGATTTATAGATCACTTTCTATGTAGAGTGTATTTACAGAGTAAAATAAATGAAGTAATCCTCTTTCAAAATAAGCTAACTTGAAGCTAACAACAACTTTCTAAACTAGGCCAAACAGTAACATGTTTGTCATGTTTTTTTCCCTTTATAAACAACTTACATTCACATTTCCAAGCGTTTCAAAGAATCTAAAGTATCCTCTATTCACACTTGTAATAGAGAACTTTAAAGAAAACCTTGGATTTATCATCAATTATTATCAGCAACAGCCTCAAAAGGGATATACCGGTAATCGAGAAATTAGTGCGAGCATAAATTATTGTAAGCATAGTATTTACAGGCCACCAAAGGAATTTTTAATTACTATAATTCCACCAAAGGAATTTAATTATTATATCATGTAAGCATGAGAATCCCTTATATCTCAGCTTATTATTATATACAATGGTCGGGTAAGATCTGACCACTTTTCCCTGAATGTATATGAACTGAGAATATCAAAAAGCAATGCAAAACATATGCTAACTCCAATTTCACAGGAATCTCCAACAAAAATACTACAATCCATCTCTCTCTGGAGGTGAATCAATGGAAAATCATTTTGAATTGCTGAGTTGAATCTCCTTAAACTGCTACCACTTCAAATAAAGCTAACTTGTACTTGTTTGTGTGTAAAATTATAACAATGTGCCATCAATTTATTTCAGTTCATCAATTTGAGAGGACTGCCTTAACCTGTGCCAGGCTCTCAGTCAGTGCAGACCAGTGAAAAAGGCAAGCGTGTAGTGTGAAGTAGCAAAGAGAAGGAGGAGCCTGTGAATATCGTTTTAAATACCTCAATCCGCCCACTTCCTGAATGAGTGTAGAAAGGTTTTACATGCTCAACTCTGTGTGCAACACCAATAATGATTGATGTACAATGTAAGTGTTGAAGTAAACTGTCACAATCATTTGACCAATCTGGTATTACCAGAATGAGGTATTAAAAACAACACTTAAAGGCTCTACTACTCTGTCTTTCCCCAGCCCCACTGCAGCTTTTGCGCAACTTTTCTTGATTCGCTTTCCCTACAATCTTAAAACCTGGAACAGGCTAGGACTGCCTATGAAGGCACCATCAGAATCATGCAAAACTTAGAAGCCACAGTACATGTAAATAAAAAAATTAGGCAGTAAGTTTGCAAACCTAAAGCAAAATGAAGAGGGATATTTAAAAAGCCAGTCACCCTTCAATGGCTCAACATTTTAAACAGGAAATTTCTCTTTAATATTATTCAACATCAGTTGTCATTTTCAAGATTTCGTGTCAAAGATTCCAGTGAGAATTCAAGTTAGCAGAGTTCATAAGTATCAATAACAACAACAGTAATCAAATTTGTTACATCTGAGTGAAACAATTTGTCATGTACATGTAAGCTTGTTCAAAAGTATGTTACACAATACAAGAGTAGGGACCTATACTCTGCGACTTCTGATCATAATTATGCCCGGATTTTACCAAGAGCTGATCATCATTTCCTGGACATTTAGAGGTTTCATGTCAAAGCAACAACCAATCTTCAAGAAAACCATGAAAATGTCACTATTTGAGTAGATCTGGTTGCTTTTTCACTTCATGATTGGGCTGTCTAGTACTTCTTTTTAACACGACCCGTTTCTTCTTGGCAGGGGATGGTTCTTCCTCATCAGGATCTTCACTCTCTCTCTCACTGCTATCCTCCTTTTCCTGGCCACCATTTTCACTAATGATTGGTTCCAGCCTTGGTGCATCCGGCAGTACTCTGGGGGCAAAGAAATTTTACCAGAAAATGTTTTACAAGTGTAAGAACCCTGAGAGATAGACCAAGCCTCTGTTTCAAAGCAAGGCTAAGTGCAAAGCCATTGATATGAAAATAACTTTTCTTTCTCATGCTAATAAAACTCATTTCACAAGAAAGGTTTCGCACCCAGCATAGTTTAAAGGTGAGAGTTTTTGCAACTTAGAAATGGTCTATTTGTGCAACATCCTAAATTAGATCAACACTGCTTTAGTCTAGCTTTTTAGTTTCCATACCATAAAGTTGCAAAAGTAACGACCCCTCGAAAGTAGCGAACCTCTGAAAGTAGTGATAAAATGGCACAGGTGTTAGCAAATCCCAAAAGTAGCAACCCCACCGAATGTTGAGACCTCAAAACTAACTTCCCTTTTTGCAAAATATATTGGATATGATAGAAATCCTGAACAATGTCACACTGATTCGAGGTACAGGATGTACATTACCTTTTTTCAAAAAGTATTCCTTTCACATTTTTTGCATTTTTTTGAGTGCCCATGTGGAGTACACGTTTTTGCCATCCAAAAGTAATGACCCCTGAAAGTAGCGAGCCTCCAAAAGTAGCGATAGCTGAAGGGTGCTAAATCCAAGAGTAATGACCCAGAACTTTAGGGTACCTGTAGTTAGCTTACAGACTTACCTTCTTACAATAATAACAGCTCTTCTTTTCTTCACATCTTGAGGTCTTATACAGTGAGTAATATCATCAGCAGCATAACCACTACATACAAGCATAAGGAAAGCATATGAATAATTCATCTTATTAATTATTAATACACCTACATGTAGTGGACAGGTTTTAGCAGTGATGACATGGATTATCTGCAAACTTTAGGCCAGATCACCATAACATAAAGGGAAAGTTAAACAATTCCCCTCCTTGTAACTTTTCTAGTTGCACTGTTTCTCTAATGTGAATAGTATGTGTTGTTGGTCAAAATGAAATTCAGGTTAAAATGATTTTAACCGTAGTTTGATTATCAATTTTCTTTGTTTCCTGACCCTGAATATTTTAATGAATAATTGGGGCTCGAAAATAAAGGACATTGAGTGTCAAAACTGGGCAAAAGATGCTGTTCTCCTTTCATCCTATTCTTAGAATCTTAGGAGCAGCTAATTCCCAGCTACCATTTCAAAATATTAATACTACTTGCAATAACTAAAGGTTACGGAGTGAAGGGAGTTTCAGGCTTCTGATTGAAGGTTAAAACGCTCTTGCTCCAATGCTGGTGCTTTTTGTGTAACTTTCACTTAATAAAAGGTCAAAATGTACACGATCAGATAACAAGTTGGCGACAGAAGGTACAAATGTAGTGATCAGAATGTGCTCTATAAATAGACCATTTTACCAATATTGCAGCCATATGGAATTTATTAGATTAAGGAGTATTATGGGATGCCCAGGGGGCACTCGCTCAGTATTTAAGCGGGCTTTTCCGCCCCCCACCTACATGTACATGCAGGGATGTAGCTACAAAAAAGCTAAGCGGGCTTTTTTATAACACACGTCACTTTTTTTCTCAACTGCACATAAACAATCCTCTCATTGCCTTGTGTTACAGAGCAATTTGAGCCAGAATGAAGATCTTTTCTAGCAGGCTCTTAGTTACATCCCTGTACTAATACACAAGGATACAGACACACCATGATGCAGGTCCAGAATCTGTCCTGGAAAGATCATCCTCCAAAAACACAGAACTACAGCTGTAGGAGAATTTCTCTTCTCCATAACTGACGCTTAAAGGGTGGCCCCTTGCCTCCCTCATCCTTTCTCTTAGAGCTACTACTTCCCGTTTTATTACGCTATTTCCAACAAAGAATATGAAAAATTTTACTCTTGTGCTTATGTTTTGACATCAAACTAAATCATCCACTTTAATTGATATTTAACACCAATGCTCCCTTCTCCACCGAAATACCAAAATATTAATGAAGCACTTGAGTAAAGTTTACATTAAACATTAGGTGGCTAGAATGCCACAAGGATGACTTTTTTTCACTAACTGAACTTTAAGCTTTAACTCATATGCTTTAAATAATCGTGATTTGTAGTTTTTCTTCACTTAAGAAAGAACGCTAGATGTAGTTAAGGAAAACATGCGGTATTTTAAAATAAAATTTAAAAAAATTACTGAATAATTTTCACGAGCTACATGTAAATTCAAGGCTGGCGACCTGACGACTTCAAATTGGTTTACTTATCTCAATAGAATCTGAATCTCATTCGAATGGATTCGCCTGAAGAACAAGTAAAATTTAATCTTAAGCTGAATAAACGTTGCAAACTAATGTTACTCAAACTAACTGCATGGAATATAAGACAGATACAAACGCTTGTAAAAATGTTGATGCAAATAAGCCGTAACTCACCTTAAAGTAGTGACACAGCCTCGGGGAAGAGGAAGGGTTAAAACTGGCGTTGAGGTACGGATAGGTTTAAACGAGAATTTGCAGCCAAAACTCAAGGAAGACTCGCTAAAAAACGAGCAAGACACAATAGGTCGATCAAAGATATGCGGAGGATCGATGTGCGAAACTATACAACCCCCAGGCTGATAATCGTTTATTACAGCACTGTTTACAAAACCTTTAGGCACAATTCCAGCCTTCTCGAGGCGAGAAATAACCAACTCGAAAATCCACTCGGGTATTTCGTCCACTTCTCCTCGCGGAAAAAGTCTCTCTTGACCAGGACCTCGTTCGGTTAACTGTTTCCCGTATGTGTAGCCCTCACCGAAGAAATATTTGACTCGCAAAGGAGCCCTATCAACTGTTCGGCTCCTGTAGGTCCCACTATCTGCAAGCTCAACAATTTCATCGATTTTTTCTTCAATTTTTTCGCATTCTTCCTTGTCGAACAAAATTCGCTGACGAATTCCTTGATGAACTTTTTGCAACTCAACGTCCCTATCATACGGTCTCTCGTGCGTTGAATGCTGACGATGCGAACCAGAAATTTGTTCGCGTCTTCGCTTCCTATTTTCCAAATGTTGCTTTCTATGAGGCGTACTGTTCAGCTTCTCTCTCAAGTCTGTGTAGGATCTCCTCTCGTCTGGTTCAACACCCGCCATATTGCTCGCATCTTCGCTGTTTTCCAGCCTCGGTTTGATGTTTTTGGCTACGTAACTCGTCCCAGACCACGTAAATTAACTAATTTGTTCTATTTATGAGTGGTGGTCAGCAGGAACGATTAAACCGATTTCTATGATTTTAAGCATACTTAAAAAAGAATGGTGGAACTTTAAGAAAATGTTATTTGTTTTATTGTAGGTATAAAAACGTTCCAGATATCGACAAAAAAAAAAATGAAAATGAAAATAACTTTGAAATCGGCTACTACGGATTTTTCCCCTGGCCTCAGAGCCCTCAAGGTTTATATCTGTAAGTTTGAAGTCAAACGTGACCACACAACTCGCTGCACAAAATGCTAGTCAAATTTAACCTTAAAACGCTACACTAAAACATTTTTGAAAGTTGACGCACAAATAGTTGAAGAGTGCCGAAGGACCATCTCCCATCTTAATTAAAGGGTATTCTTACCTTGAGCTTTATGGCAAGAAATTAAGTTATCGGAAACCTACGGCGAATGCAGTTAGTACTACAGAAAGAACAACTTTTTGCTGAATGCGAGGTGAGATCAAAGAACTTCTATTCATCAAATTTATTTAGTATTTGTTCAATTCTTTTCGAAACAAATTTTAACAAAGCAAAGAATGGCATCCACGGAAATCTTCTACCAGTTGTTAGTACCAAACCTTCCCGAACTGCTGCGGTTCGGTGAGTGGTTTGCTAGCCTGCGAGCACGCTCGCTTGTACGAGTTCGGGGGAAAATGACTTCTCCTCACGCGATGGCGGCTACGCCACCAAACGTTTCCCTGAACCAGCAGAATTGAGCCTCTCGGAGTCGCAGTGCTGGCAGCCTAGTTGATTGCAAACAATCCCGGGAGTGGGGCATTTACCGTCCTCAGTATTCTAGTCCGGTATTTGACTGTTTAAGTGTCCCTTCCCCCGCGATTTGTCGTGCGAGAAGAAAACAAATTACTGAATGCCCGGGGCTTAGCCGGGTGGTATGGGCTCAGCTGGAATTGTCTGATACATAAAAATCAACAGTTTAAAGCATTTTCCAGGAAAACAAACAGAAACAAATCGTTTTTGTTGGTTTCTACTTTATCATTTCCCTCCCTAGCCGAATAATTTTGATCAACTGTCGCATAGTTCTCCTCACCATACACTAGCTCTAGTCTCTCACTCTCTTTTTTTCATCCAGTATAAAAATGTTTTGCTTCACCATGATCGATTCCTCAGAGTCGGTAACGAATGGACGGAACATTACAAGAGCATGAGGAGCCTATACGCCGCTAAATAACGTAGTAATTGTTTTTGTCTGTACTGGGCTCGCTGGTGGGATACTTAGCAACATAGGAGCTCTACAGAAGTGCCGATTTCAAGACGGTTACAAATGTAAGAAACTTTTAATAAGACCTTTTTTTCAACATTTTACTGATACCATTGATATAGACATTCCAACCCCTTTTAAAGGGATATAGGGCGGAGACTCACTTAGCTTTAAAGAAGCTAATACGAGTGCCGAAGGCATGAGCCTTAAGAGAAGTGGGGGAGGGGGTCTGGGGGGCATTTTCCCCTAGAAATTTGCATATTCAGGTTCTCTCAAGTACTTTTTGCTTCATTTTGACATCATTTCTGAGTTGATCTGTAAGACATTGTACGAGAACAAAAAGTAGTATGTAACCTTTTACTCTCAGATCGCAAAAAAAAAAAAAAAAAAAAAACTAAAGACATATCATCAGTTTTTTTTCTTCTTTTCAGAATTTCACGATAAATCGAGAGAATATATAAAAATCAGGAGAGTTGGAGACAACACAACAAATCGGGAGGGTTGGAATGTCTATAAATAGATTGTTTCATGACCAAGTTTCAGACATCCTTCTACTGAGATAAGGAAAGTTAAAGGAGTTTTACTGACTGAAGTGGTCGGATACTGGGCAATATGCATACTGTAATGGTTTTTATGGCGGATAACGCTATCCAACGTTTGAACATCAGGGTTTCAGGAGCCTGAATACAAAATTACAGACAAAGCATAAACTTTTTTATTTTTATATCAAGAAAGTATGCTCAAGGGAAGATCAAGTTCACTCAGTTTTATGCCTCTTTCCTGTTGATTAGTGTTTGAGTGCAAGAAATACCGAATGTTCGAGTGCACGAGGGTAAAAATTCGTTTTGCGGTCTGATTCTGTTACTGACGGCCATGTTAAAATTCTAGTTTAGTACAGTGTGAACCTTGGCAATAAGAAGCGGCTGACAGACCCAAATTATGGATTTTAATAGCTAAGAAATGATTGCGGATTTACATGTAGATATTGTGCCGAAAAGATCAAGGCAAACAAAGGGAAAGCTAGAGAAAAGTTCAAGCATTATTGAAGTTGTCTGTAAATTTGCAAGAAGATGGCTCGATCGCATCCACGAATGGTTTGCACAGCATGTGTGAGGCACTTATACATAATAACAGACTGTGAATCTTCGGCTTTTTTTAAAACATCTAACCTTTCTCTGGGAAAGCTCACAATGCAGAAGTAGTTTGTTTTTCTCAGGGTTGGACCTAGGATGCAATGAGAAGGCCACCTAAGAGAAAGCCAAGGAGGCAAAGTTAAATGTGAAGAGTGATACGGAAAGTGGAGAAGAAGCGGCAGAGGGTGAGACGGAGAAGGAATTGTGTAGCATCTTTAACTATTTCGAGGAATCCTAATGTCCTTGATGAGGTTGCAAAGTCCTAATGTAGGAATATTTTCTCAACATTTAGTAATTATTAAATGAGACTGAGAAGGATGTACAGAATAATGCAGATCGAGGAGGATGTTACCTCCGAAACTGCATCATTCCTCACATCGCACGAAAGCCGAATTCAGCGATTGTTTAATTATTCATTCAAAATTAAAAACGTTTTCTATTTGCCACAGTTTCAGGATAGTATTGTGGTTCAATTTTTTCCTTGGTTTAAATTTTATTTTCCTTTGTTTTTGGGTATGGTAATGTATGATAATGAGTTTAACATAAAGGAAAAAATGTTAACTAAAGATAAAATTGAACCACAACATATTATATGTGTTTCCTTGCAGATACTCTTCAAACAGTAGATAACACCTTGAACAATATATTTTACGCAATTGATCCTTTTAGTTAGTAAAAAATTCAGCTATTTTGCTCGCATAGCCGTGAACGCCATTTTACGTTTTAGTTCACAAGTAATAAATACCTAGGAAGGACGTTGATAGATGGTATATCATAATTTATACCACCGAATCGATGGTATATTGCTCGCATCTTCCAAACATAGTATGCGCCAGTGGGTTATGAAAAATTTGCCGGGCGAGCGGAATAAATAAAAAACGGCGAAATATTTTGAATGAATACTAATTGATCTTATTTTGTTGGACCGAGACGATATGCTGTCTTCAGTAAAAGCAATTGACCAACCTATAACTATTTTATATCCAATTTTTATGATGGGTTAGGGACTTTTAAACCTCATCAAACACCACTGGGATAAGTGAGGTAACACACTTGTTAGTGGCGTGCGAAAACAGCCGTTTCTCCTCGCGCTTCGCCGCTGGGGACGTTTCGCGAAACGTCCTCAGCGGCGAAGAGCGAGGAGAAAGACTGTTTTCGGATGCTAACTTGTTAGGTACCGTCTAAACAAACAAAAGCGAAGGTATTGCAGCTCGATATATTTTTTGACTGAGTTTTACAACTAGACCAACTTAATTTCTTTACAGCTTTACTTCAAAAAAGCCATCCCAGTAAAGCAAAACATTACAAACAAATTGTATCAAAGCTGATTTATCACGAGTTGAATTTCAGTTTTAATTGGGCAGAGGTCCTACCTAATTAGCACTGGAAAAAAAGTAATTTAGTGACGGATCGTTGCTAGGATGTCTTTTTAAAAAATTAAATCCGCTTTCAGTTGAAAATTAATCGAAATATCAGGCTTTAGAAGCTTTCTTAGTTAACAGATGTCTCATTCACATCATATCTTTTACAAAATCATGATTTCTTCCGAGTTCACTGCCGGTGGTTTTGTTCTTCTCGGGGAAAAAAGGTTTCGTTTAGATTATGAGTCACACACAAATAAAAAAATTATGTACATTCCCCACTTGTAACAATCTTTGCGACTCAACAAAATAACGATTCTGTCACAAAAGTTTCCGTTTACATTATGACCGAAAGAAAACGGAGATGACGCGCATTGGTGAAGACTGAAAAAGTTAATGCTATTGTAGCAAAAGTTTTAAAAGCACATACATTTTAGAAAATTTCTCATTTATGTACTTTGTAGCTCACTACAAGCAAAGTACAACGCTAATCATCAATTTCAGATATGGGTTTCCCTCAAGTGATAGCAACCTTCCACGTGATGTACGACGTGATCGGCCTTCCTGGTAATTTATTGGTTATATTGACGATCATCTTGGAATCAAGATTTCATGTGATGCGATATATATTACTGGCAAGTCTCGCGTTATCGGACTTTCTGCTATTGATCCTCGTTAACTCATTCCGTATCGGGAGGACAGCGCGGGAACATTGATTGTATGGCGTAACAATGTGCTATCTCAACCCGTTCTTTGCAAGATACTTTTACGTCAACACGGTTTTTCAATTAATATCAGTGTCTTATGATCGATACCTAGCAATAGTTAGGTCACCTTTGACGTACGATGGCGCCATTACAAAAACCAGAGTGGTATTTATGGCTCTAATCTGGATAATCCCGATTCCACTTTCCATCGATCTACTTTTGGGTTGGGGACAGAGCTTTTACAACCCAGAGGTGTTCCACTGCGAACCAGGATGGGCTGAGCAGAGTAGTTCGTCCACATAAGAAAGGTGATCGTGATATTAATCGCGACCGCTATTATGCCTGTGCCATTCCTGGTGATCGTATTCCTAAACATGTATGTATACAGGACGGCGAAAAGGCAAATAAACGCCATTGAAGCTCAAGTGGGTGGACACGGTGATGCTGTAAGCTCTCAGCAGTAAGAAATGTCGAGGCGGTTCAGAGCAGATCGTAAGGCAGCTATCGATGTGGCCATCATCATCGCCGCGTTTTTAGTGTGCCTACTGCCAGGCTGGGGTATGAGTATATACCAAAAATTCGTTCCAAGCATCGATGTTCCAACCGGAGCGGTTCTCGCAGCAAATTGCATTTTCTTCCTCAGCGCGATATGCAACTCGATTATCTATTCCATCCGTAAAAGAGAATTCAGTGACGCGGTGAAGAAGATGCTCCGACGGATTGGAGTTTGTCAAGATTCTAACAACAACGACATGGTTTGACCGGTGTAAAAATTGCGAGAAGTGGCCATGGTCAAGTCAGCTGCTGAGCAGCGCCGCCAATTCATTATTGTTACGGACATAATGCATACGCAGTAGTACGTAGCAACACAGAAACATTTCCATGCCCAATTAGGAAACTCGTCTATCTCGGTTCGACTAAGCACAGGCGGCGAAAACTCTGTGTCTGTGGGACTGAGTTCGTTGGACTTTGAGTATGAAAATAAACAAAATACGTCCTAAATTCCATTTTTTGACAAAAAAAAAAATAAAAATAAAAATGACTTATCTTGTGTTTTTCTTTTTGTTTTTTTACTGTCTCTATTGCACGTGCGCTGTAGCATCGTAGGGTTGGCTCGGACGCCACAGGCAGAGTTAAACTTCTACAGAAATTGTCGAACTGAGTTTGGCTAGATTAATTTCTTTGCTATTTCTGTCCATTCGTAATTGCTTTATGCGTTAATTGAGTTCTAATAGTAATTAATATTTTTCAATCCTTTATTGTATTCAGGGGCACCCAACGTCAATTTTCGGAAAATATCTGTTCGGTAGACGATTTGAGATCTAGAATTTTCGGAACATTTGTTGTAAATTTTTTTTGCTTGCCTGGGCAAGCCTGCCTCTCCTAGGATTTTCTAACATCTAAAAAATGGTATAATTGCCCATTTTTAAGGGATTTTTACCCTAAAAAGGTAACCTAGAATCTTCGGGAGCCTTTTTTCTGTCTGAAATTTTCGAAGAGGTAAGTTTGGATCCCTATAATTTTCGGATCACCAGACCTTCAGCTAGGAAATCCGAACAGATGAAAAATTTTAAGGGGATAAAAATATGTTATCTTGTCTTTTTAAAGTAGCCACACCATACCACGTCATATTAGATGTATTTTCCGGTCATTATTTTCATATATATTTCTGTAAATTCGTGATATCTCAATAAAGCTGATGAAGACTGGTATTGGCCAGTCGAAATATCGCAACTAAATTCTATTTCACGTTGTTTGATCAGTCCCTGCAAAAGTCTTCTTGACTGTAACGCCGTTCAATTTGATCTTTATTGACTGATCACGATCTGTTTGGATCCGACGTTGAGCAAGATTGATCGTACACGGTTTCTGCAGTAGTTTTTTAACCTTAATTTTGCATACTAAAATACGTTTAACAATGCTATGTTAAAGTGGTTTTGAAATATATTCTCTTCGGGTGTTCCTGAGTATTAACCGTTGAAAGTCACAATGTGGGAAAATGCAAACACGAATCTGTTGTTTTTACTATGTAAACGTTCGCATAAATTCAAAATATTTCATCTTTTTACCGATACAGCGGCCGTATTGAATTAACTCGATTTAAGAAGTATTATAGGATGCCCAGGAGGCATGAGCACATTTCGTTTGTATTTTCGAGCGCTTTTCGCGATATTTTTTCGTAAAGTTTTCTTAGAATAAGATTCTAATGGGAAAAAAGATTCTTGTGCCGTGTTTGGATGTAATAACGATCGCCTTTTTCTAGTTTAGTATTAGAAATATGGACTTTCACTGTATATTTCTCTGGAAAAAGGCGACCATTATTTCATCCAAACAGGGCACAAGGATTTTTTTTCCCATTAGAATCTTATTCTAAGAAAACTTTAAGGAAAAATGCCCCGAAAAGCTCTCGAAAATACAAACGAAATGTGCTCATGCCCCCTGGGCATCCTATAATACGCCTTAAATCGAATTAATTCAATATGGCTGCCGTATCAGTAAAAAGGTCTATTGCGTGCTTAATCTTGGACAGCAATTACAATAGTCCCAACCCTCACGAACGCAAAAACAACGGAGCATATTGAAATATCCCTAAGAACGATCAGTACCAAACTTCTCCTTGTCGTAAAAACGCTTTATAAAACAAAGAACGATAGCAGGTATCGAACACTGTTCCTTCGGCTCCGAAGGTTACGCTTTACCACACGTACGGGATAGAACATGACGCGTCATTTCAATTATCGCCAAAAATAAACCGCATTCTCATCACCAGACTCATTTGCATACAGTGAAAGTGGTGACAATTCTTATCCCCAGTTTCCACGGTCTCCGCTAGGAACGCTTGGGACTATGCCTTCCTTACAATGAAAAAAAGAAAAATAGGAACGCCTGCATTTTAGAGTCTCGCTCTGCTACAGCAAGCTCGACTAAAAAGACTTACCTGCGATGTATTCCACCGTGTTTTGCTGTCTGCTTGTCGTTTTACGGTTCTTTTTGTTGGCTTTATTACGTAACCACTGTTACCCCCTTTGTAAGACGAAGTGAAGGCTCCGGTCATTTCGATCTGGCAGGGTCCTGGACCAGTCGCTATAAGAATGCCGTTTTTTTCGCCGAAATTCAAATCCGCTGCAAAGTTTTTCAGCTCCAGCCCAATAGGGAAACCTCTTCTTCCTCTCTTGGAGATCGGCTCCAAAAATGCTTCATATTTCCCCACCAAATCAAGCCATTTGTGCCGGACTTCGAGGCACGTCTGGCTTTCGTCCAGACCCTGTGGACACTGTTGCGCCTATTTCCGCCCTGGCACCCGTCGTGTAAGTGTTGTCACCCTGGCGAGGTTAGTTGGTAGGTGCAACAGTGTCTACAGGGTCTGGACGAAAGCTAGACGTGCCTCGAAGTCCGGCACAAACGGCTCGATTTGATGGGGAAATTATGCAGCTTTTTGCGAGCAGAGAGAGCCTGATAGAAACCTTCTACGAAACGCCTGACGCCCATACTATTCACTGATTGACATTTGCCGAATCATCCAACTAAAATTTCTTCCGTTGCATGCTTTTTTAATATCCAAGTTTTTCATACGTGGGAAAGTGCAGAAAATAGCTTCTTTTTTTCATCTAAAAACAAAACTAACAGCACAGTCACATTTAACTTCTTACGAGATTAAAGGAGATTTTGAAGGTTATTTCTGTTGGCGTAGAAGGTGAAACGTTTTCTAAAAGACGGCGACACGATTTTGTAGTTTTAAGTAATATATCAAGCATGAGACGCAGTGTTTCATCACTAGATGAAACACCGAGAAAAAGAGTTGAAAATACGACGCGCAGCGGAGTATTTTTGATGAACTTCGAGGTGTTTCATCTGTTGATAAAACACTGTGCCGAATGCTTGGTATTACGTACTTCTCAAACAAATGATTTTAGAAGGAGAAATTAAGGATGCAAAAATGAGCAGTTTTTTATCTGGTTTCCAAACACTCATTAAACATTAATTTCCTTTGTATTTTCTCAATGAATTATTAATGAGTTTGGGAATATTTTAGTTATATGCGCTCGATCTTTAAAATAGTGAGATTTCTATTGTTTCGCCCCATGTAAGGGAATTCAATACAGTCTTGGATTCTGGATTCCACGCCATGGATTCCGGATTCTCACTACTGGATTTGAAATCTTTTTCAGTGGACCTTGGATTCCGGATTCCAATTGTTAGTGGGATTCTGGATTCCTACAGCTGTATTCCGGATTCCAAGGCTCAGGATTTCGGATTCCACAAGCAAAATTTTCTAAGATTCCGGATTCTACATGAATCTGAAAAAATCTTGGAGAAACCATATATCGCTAACTTTTTCAAAGAATATATAAACTTATATAAATTATCTCAGAACAAACCAAACGAGTTCTCAAGTGCATTTAATTTAGTCCCGTGAGTACGCTAACAATTTGCGAATTTTCTAGAAACAACCGTCTAATAAAATATATTTTTTATAATATCTTCCGTACGAAAAGCACTAAAACTGCAAGCGCAACTGACCTATAAACAAAATAAAAACAATGTGACAAACACACTTTGTATTTCTGTTGTGTTGTTGTTTTATTGCAGTTCTGAAAAACTCGCTAAATTTAATATAAACTAATTAATTGTGCAAAAAGCGAAGGCAAACAACAATTCTGTTACCTTGAGACTAGCAACTCTAGCTTTTATGATAATGTTTTCAAAAATCCCCAGCTTGAACAGCGATGCGATATGCGTCTAACACTTCAGCTGGCGATTGAAGTTTCTTTCGCAGTGAGCCTCAGCTTGCGTACTCCGTTCAGAGACGTCATGCCCGGCTAAACTTTCAAATCAAAAGCTTTGTTTTTGCACGGCTAGCCTCGTAGAGAGAACGAGGCTAGCCGTGCATAAACAAAGCTTTTTAAATCTGCTGAGGCAAAATGGCCGCCGCGTGACAAAGGTCTATAAGCGCTTTCAACTTCGGATGATTCCACCAGCCAATCAGATCTTGTGGCATTGTTCTGACAGCCAATCAGCGTTGCGGACAAAATCTAGCAGCAGACTTTGTATCAGGCCCAAGTTTAGCGGGACTACGTAAGAGACAATGTATGAGAACTGCTAAAATTGGGCCTGATCCCAGGTTAATTATGCCTAAGCTCTTCTTGGATATATAATTTTATAACACGTTCAGCATTTCGACCCGTAAAAAAGAAAAAAAAGATTTAAGTAGACGCGAACGTCTTCGCCGTACATTTTGTTGGATTTCATATTAGATGCCAAATACGATCAGAGATTAACGGATAAACAATGTTACAAGCTACTAGGTATCCAGCAGAGATCGAGGACTAAAAATCCCCGATCTCAGCCAGATACTGAGTTATTTTTGGTGGCTAAGAGCGCTCGGCTTGTTGTGGGCTGTTCTGCTGCTTCACACTTTGCTTGTCAACGTGCGACAGTATAGTTGAACGCTGTTAGAAAGGAGAAGCTGCTTCCGAATGTTGTTAGATGTGTTGTTAAGCACTCGGTAGACTTCAAATTAGTTTTGGGACCCACCTAGAAGCATATTAAACAAAAATAAAAATTAATAAATCGAAAATGCCAGTTCAGTTATTGTCTTTTGAAGCGGTAGTAACTCAGAGATTTTTTTTTATATCAGTATGAATCTCTTCTCAGATTTTGGTTATGCCAAACTAAAATGTACGTTTACAATAATTTGACTTACACGTAAGACATGAAAATTAAAATTTGGGGCATACCTGGTGTTGAGTGAGTGAATATCAGAGGTTATGAGTTTGATGTTTGAAACCGGCTTCAGGTATATTGGCTTCGTTTTCTGAGATTTTATGGGCTAGCAAGCAGATTTTAAGTTGAAAAATGTTGTCTATATTGAGCATGATGTCTAGAAGTTTGAATTATAGTTAAATATTATACAGCGTATACATTTAGTCCATCCACCAGCTAGGGGGGGTTGTATGACTTACTTAAGAGGAACAAACAAAACTTGTATAATCTTTATCTCTGAGTAAAAAGCATGACAAAAATGCAAGATAGCAAGGAAAGAGCAGTAGCTTTCACTCTGTAAATCGAAATTTACCCCAAATACCCTTCTTTTGGTCGCCATCTTGGTTTTATAATAAAGAAACCTTTGATTCCTCTCTTAAAAACACACGATTTTTGTTTTGAAGTTTATTTGAAATGATAGATAACAGAGATATTATTTTAGGATTGTTATAGTTTGTCAAGATAAGATGACGTCATATATGACGTCACAGTGACCGCCATTTTGCTTTTAGCATTAGTGTTTTCAACTGCTGTCTCAGTTATAAATAAAGTTATTATTCGGGCCCTCTACATCACAGTGCTCGAGAAACGTGCGAAGGGCTATTTTAACGTCGATTTCCACGTTAAGTAAAACATACTTCTATCGCGAGGCTTTAAACCACAAATCGGACTAGATACTAGGTAACTGGCTCTATTCAGTCTATTCTTTAGTCTTGAGCTTGTTTGGGAACACTGAAAAGCATCTTTATCGGGTTGATCGCATATAACATAATTTGTATAACATCATTCTTCAATCCTGAAACTCGCGTTTGGAAGATACAACATAAAATATATTTACATGTACTGCATTTGTGTATCGAGCATCATAAGGTGCAAAAAGGTTCCCGAGAACGAGTTTCAGAGTAACTTTCTCTAGGAGCCGACTTAGGTACAACCCGCACAAACGGCGCTGGTTACGTTCTCTGGGCATTTCGAGGTGGCTGTGATGCGTCGCTTAAGCTGTTGGGAGAGTCTGGCTTTGCTTGTCTTTTGCGTGATTCCCTTAGGATCGGTAAGAGACAAAGGAAGAGCTTAGGGGCTCTTAAAGGTGTTTTCAATGTGAAGGCAACTTTAATGTCAATATGATGAAGCTGTCTGAGAAGTGCCATCCGAGCGAAAAAAATCGTGATCCATACGAAAAGGAAGCACTAGATCCTTGTTGCGAACCTTACGCACAGCCTTCAGCTTAGCTTTCTCCACTGGCTAAAAATAGTCTAGAGTCAGTGATTGGATGAGCAACGGCCCGTTACAAAGTTTATCGATGGCTGCTTTCACTTGCTCGTGACCGGCAGTCAGTCATCATTATTTTACTTCTGTGTGGACAGTTTTAGCGAGTTGCAAATCTCTCTTGTTGGCAAACTCAGTTCGGCAACTGAATCAATATTTGATGGGATGTGTGAGGAATTCATATTCAGCTGAAACCTCTAAAGGCTGATTTAGACGGTGCGATGTTTGCTTACTACTATCGTGCGCGACTACCATGTGTCGAGACTTCACGACAGATTGTGTCGTGTAAATTAGGCCCACGACATTCGTACGACATGTGTGCTTGTGGATGGTCGAAAGTCTTGACGTATGAACTTCAGTCGTAAGCAAAACTCATAGGTACCGTCTAACTCGGCCGTAAAACTGATTCCGGATCACAAAAGCACGATATAAGGATGCAACAAATATCTCTGCGTTAGGATGAATGTAAATCTCCCAATTTTTTCCAGTAATAACATCAAGTGCAAACTTCCGGTCTTATTGTGACCAACACTAACAGGCGATGTGTATTCACACGCGACGTCAGGTAGTTATAATTTAAGCACTAGAATAAACGGGATGCGTATTTTTAGTTTCAATATGCTTTAAATTGAAGTTTAAAAGCAACTTTTGTAGCCATCCCCGAAATCTAAGATGGCGGCCAAAAGGAGATTATGAGGGGCAAATTTAAATTTCGATTTACCGAGCTACCGTTTTATCCTTGCTATCATGCCTTTTTGTGATACTTAATATAGTCAAAGATTAAGATTTGACACCTTTCGGCTGTTCCCCTCAAGTGAGCCATAAAACCAAATTTTCGACTTTCAGCTGATGGACTAATTAATTTTGTTTTGTCTGGACTGTTTTGAATCTACTTGGGTATGTGTGTCACCAACTCATAATACCGTATTGGAGGTATAAGGGTAGATTAGTCAGTGATATAATATTTGTTTGGAAAAGAAATGGCGTAATTGTAGATCCACACGTTTTTAGATATTTTGCTGTTTATGTGTTGATAGCAAAATGGTTATTACTAAAAAGAAGTCAGTAACCAAAAAACAGCAACTTGTGGAAGTTTTGATGAGAAGTGATTGATTTACTACTCGCTCAGAGGCGCGTGTGAGAAAAAAAGCCGAGTAAGTCCCAGGTCAAACTCTCTACTTCGCTTGAAACGACCTCAGTCAGGAGCACCCGGTTACAATGGTTTCCCCCTAAATACGTTGAAAACACTTTGTAGGCTATCCACAGTACTTTTAGATCTCTAGAAATGCATTCTAAGCGGCGCTATAAAATTTGTACCTTTTCGGTCATTAAATTACAAGGGCTTCAGTATTATTTTACCGAGAATTTAAGATGCAATGTAACGTATTACTGCGAAAGTGAGATTTTTTTCTGATTCAAATTTTAGGTTTTACTTTTTTCGACAAAAATAGCCTAACTGGGGAGTGAAATGTGAAAAATCAAACTGAAGAAAATCGTAGGGAATTTATTTCGTGATGAGCTTCGAAAATTGTACGTAAATGAAAGGGTCAACTAGAAATTTGTAGCCGTCCTCAAGCCGTAGAAAATTTTAGGCAATATTTGCTTCTCCCTATATTTTACAGAAAAAACTCGTTGAGTGCCCCTGTTTAGCTGAGTTTGGTTTGACTTAAAATTTGATGTTCGCCAGTCGGGTCAAATTGCCGAACAAAATGTTAGTCAAATGTTCTTGAAATATTGTGTATAACGTTTTTCGCTGATTATTTTTTATACTCAAGTCTGTAATCAGATGGCGTATAATTTAGAAATAGGAATACTTGATAGTCCTCCTCAACCTTACCTTAAGTCCGTCTGTTGACCACGTGTTCTTTTTTTCGTCATAGAACATACACTTGGACGTATACATGGAAAAATTGTAGGGTACATTGTCATCAGATCCAATCTTCTTCAGCTCTTCCACAGGTAAAGAGTCATTTTTCGTATATCCCATCATCACAAAATACTGACCAGCGGCAGTCCAATTTAAATCATCATTGGATAAAAAAAGCTTACAAAGAGAGAAGTTTGTCGAGTGATCACTATAGCACCCTCCCAAGCGAAATGTTGCGTTGAAGTCGTAAACACCTTCTTCTGGCTTAGGTATGCTTCCCCTTTTAATGTAAATCTGCACCGCAACACTGATATTCCAAGCTACTTGAACAGTCACAGCAGATGCATTTTCTGTTATATTAAATTCATATATATTGTACTTATCAGAGCGAAGACTTCCTTGTTGCACTGGAGAATCTTTAGCGGTATTATTTCTTGGTAAGATAACACTGATTTCCTCCTCCAGACCTTTCACTTTGCACTCATCACCATCAACGTCAACACTCCCATCTTTTTTTGATCCAAAAAACGACAAGCTTACAATTTTGTCTGTTACTTGGCCTCCTCCCTTAGCGCCTGAATACAGATTTGTGTTTGATATTAAGCTCTGAAAAATAAAGGATTGATCCATTAAAATTAATATTGTATTTTCTTGTAGAGTATAGGCCAGCTGGTTTCTATTGAACATTACTTTTTCTCTTTTTTTCAGAGATCCACCATCGTACCTTTATTCTTGGTTTGTAGCAAAGTGAAAGCTTTTTTCAGGTTTCCCCTGGAATGTTAATTGGGTTCACCTTGACGTCTACAGTTGTAATTTGAGCCGCCAGAGTA
Organism: Porites lutea; assembly: GCF_958299795.1. NCBI lineage: Eukaryota > Metazoa > Cnidaria > Anthozoa > Scleractinia > Poritidae > Porites > Porites lutea. Next base: position 6,020,402 of record NC_133206.1, read on the forward strand.
AGGTATGGTTTCTACTTGGTGTTCAATCCTTAAAAAAGTATCTTTTTTGGCTTTGCATGTGAACCTTCTAAGAGGTTTCTCGCTTTAGCTAACTAAATGAATAAAGCCAGGGATTTTTAAAGGACCTCCGCCGCACACATTCCTTTTGGAAGTCTCCAAAATGGACAGAAACTTTCGACGCAACGACTTCTGGGATCGCTTGGGTGGACAAGCGTTACTTATGATTGGTTAATGGTCACATTGAACACCATCGACCAATAATAGCTCCGTCTACCCAATCGATCCCAAAAACACTGCACTCAAGGCTTGTACTCATTCTCCTTAGAGGTTCTGAATTAGGCAATCGACAATAGTGTCCCCCCTTTCTTCTGGGTGTCAGCTAAAGCTAGTCTCGAGGACATGACAGGGTAAGAGAGAGTCCTCATTGAAGATAAAGTTTACGAAACAATGGAAAGAAGTGGATTGGTAAACGTACCATTCGATTAACACTTGATTTATTGAGGCAGGCTTTAAAATTTGTCGGCAAAATGACCTCACTTCCATCCAAATTGATGGTTTTATTGTTCATGTCATCTGCTTTGTACCTCTCAACTGCCAGAGCGAAAGATTCCTTCTTAATTGTTGTTTCTTTTTCTCCATCAATCTTAGTGGCCAGTATAGCTGCTCCAATTTTTTTGATTGTACCGACAGCTTCTTGTGTATTATTGCTCTCTGATGAATCCTACAAACAAAATTTTGTGATCAGCTTCTGAGACTTTTTTCATCCTCTGGGTCAGACCATTTACATGTAACTTTTGAGGACGATGATAATTTTTGATCATAGCGGAGCTCTCTTGTTGTGCGCGCGTAGCAGAGCACCATGGAAAAGAAAATTTGGTCTATGCATCCAACTAGTTTTGGTTCTGACGAAACCGTCCATAAGGACGTCCGTACGTCCACCCCTTCATGTTAATGGGTGTGAAATAGCACACTTACTAGCTCGGAGTCCAAGGCCTATACTAGCTCTGTTTAACTTGGTATTGAATATCCATGTTATGGGCAATTGACAGCTGTCAAAAAACGGTATCCTCTGACGAATGTCACATGATTGTATCTCACGTAGACAACTCATTGAGGCGACGATTTTAAAAGTTATCGGATGAACACTTTGATCACGGGCTCAGGTTTCTTTCTTTTAACGCGGAATTCAGTCTGCTTTCTGCTTACGGCAAAAGTTGAATTACTCGAGAAAGACATTTCTTAAAAGCGGTCGCGGTAGCAGTAGCGGTCCATGGTAGTGGTAGTGGTAGTAGTAGTAGTAGTAGTGCTGGTGGTGGTGGTGGTAATGGTAGTGGTAAGTAATAGCAATAAATTGCTTTATTTGCATGACCATAACATTTTACAGCATTGCAAAAGCTTACCTATTTCAATGAATATATCATACTAATCAACTTAACCCTCGGAAGAACAGGGGGGGGGGGGGGGGGTGGGAGTGGATGCCACCCCCAATAAGGTTTTCCTGAGTTTTTTCCTAGAGGAGAAAACATCGGCACCTGACGTTTTCAATAGCTGTTCGTTCATCCCTCTTGCAGATTTTGAGACCAGTTTAGTGATGCTCAGTTGCTATGGTTACGGAATATGACATCATAAGTAGAAGGTGGTCAAGCCAATTTTAGGTGAAAATATGTTTTTTCAACTTCTTTTAACAATAAAAGTAAATCTTGTGGCTAAAATCATGCAAATGCTTATTTATGTGTTATTTTTCATGTAAAGCGTAAAAAAATTACCCCTGCTCGCGGTTTTATCCTGATTTCTAATTCTTAGTAAAATCTAAGATGGCAGCCAAGATGGCGACCATTGTTGGTGACGTCACAGGCCTCCAGCAGCGCCACCACCCATCAAATATACCTCATCTTGTTAAGAAGATCAAAGGTTTTCCACTGACGGTAAAATCGTTTCAAAATACTGCAACATATCAAAAGCTTCGGGGAGGGGTTCCATCCACCCCCCCTCCCTGTACCATGCTGGGGGTATGAAATTGTTTATACGTCCGAGGGTTAAGGGACTGTGCAATAATTATCAGGAGGGGGGGCTGAAAAACTAGAGTTATCTCGCAAAAACTTAGACAGTACCCCCCTCCAAAACAAAAATGATTAGTTGTAACCCCCCCCCCTCTGTTATGTTAAAAATAACGTCGCACTTCAAAACTGGACTGAGCTGCCATCACAGCTTCAATAATGACAAACGTTATTATATATCATCTAGTATCGAGAAGGATGTTGATCGCTTGATTGAAGATTTAGACAAAGTATTTGTTAAGTACCGGGGTGCTTACCACATTGGCCAAAATCTAAAACTTCTGAAGCCAGAAAGAGAAAGGAGCAGAGAAAAAAATCAAAGAACAGGAGATTGAACGCTTCAAATAACAGACGAAAAAGAGCTTTCATTATATTTAGATCCTTGGGAGGAGAGCCTGTCGAACTTTGTTATGAGCCAGATATATATGGAATTCAGCAAATCGATTCAGTCGATGAAGAAACATTACCTTTATTCACATCAAAAACCGACAAAGCTTGTTTACGAGATCTGTTTGATTCCCATTGTTTTATGGGGGAAGCTGAAAAACAAGTTCATGATTTTTGCATAGGATCAGCTCAATTAATTAGAAGACGGGTTAAAATTAATCAGTTGTGAATTTGCTTTTCATTTTGATGGAATATTTTCAATAATCGTTTAACAGCTAATCGTATTGATATTTGTTACAGTCTATCATGATGCCTGTATTGAGAATCTTTTATTGCGTTTGATTTTATTTACATTTCGAATAAAACTTAAGGCCCCCTCCGTCAAACGAGTGATTTTACTTCGAGCCCCCCTATCTTGGCAGCAATTTTATGTAATGCCCCCCTCTAGTTTTTCAGTCCCCCCTCCTGATAATTATTGCACAGTCCCTAAGTTAAATTACTTTTCCTTGACAATAACAACGTATCACGTATAATCATACAGGAAGAAATAAATAGTGGAATGAATAGTGAACAGTGGTATATGAATGAATAATAACATGAATAGTGGTAGTGGTAGTTGTAGTGGTGGTGGTGGTGGTGGTGGTAGTAGTAGTAGTAGTAGATCTTACTTGTTTTGAGTTAATGACGTTCACTGTTGTATCGAACAATTCCTCTGAAGCTTCCTCAATGTCCTTACTCGAGGCCTCCTTGGTTTGGTTAAGAATTAAGTCTGCCGCGTTCTTGATAAAAGAGGTAACTTTGTTCTGTTTAAAAGAGAAGCATGAAATATAAGTATACACTGGAAAAGGTTCACAGAAAATCTCAACAGGTTGATAATATACACAATCCTATCCAAGTACAAGTAAAAGTAAAAGGTAGTAGAAAGCCGAAAAGCAACAAATTCAAAACCGCTTCCCATAGGTCTTCTTTGCCTACGAATACTTTAAACGAGGCTACAACAAAACACTTAATATAGCTGTCGCGAATGTTCTCAACGATCTCAACACCCTCCCCCCATTTAAGTGTTCATCAACTTAAATGGCAGTCACCGTCTTCAGCTTCTTGGGCAGTAATGTCTCGGACTCGCTTACTTGCAATCTCTTTATTTACAATCTCTCATCTTCCTGGTTGGTCTCACTGTTGGTAAAAACACTTCCGCTTCGGGCTTTAAGCTTGTAATTAGGATTCTCTCCTTCATATTTCCAAGTTACGCACAAGTTGAAAAGGAGGTTCAACAACATATAAAAAAAATACATTTCCGCTTCTCAGCTTCAGTCCGCGAAGTTCTCCATCCTTGCAAATAATCTTGTCCACGACTCGTCCAAGCTTGCACGATGCTTTATCCTTTGCTTCACTTTTCAACATCACTGATCCTCTGTCTGGAATTTTTGCACTGTATGCAGCGGCATCACACTTTCTTTCTCCAAGGGCATACACATACTCTTTTAAAAACCTCTTTTGAAGCTGCTCATTGCTTTTCTGTAAGAATCTCCTTCGCTTTGTTTACTTTCTCTTCACCAATTGCCTGAAAATCTTCCTCTAAGATTTGGGTTGGTTTTCCCCTTAGGAAGGTGTTTGGGGTAAGCACTGGTTGCTCAAACTATTCCCGTTGATTAAGAAGTGGGCGGTTGTTCATGCACTTCTCTACGTCCAGCAAGACATCTTAAAGCTCTGGATAGGTCAGGGGGTTTCGGCCAACCGTTTTTGAAAGAGCTCTCTTAATGTCGACTATTAATGTGTTTGGGAAGGACAGCGATAATTTCCAAGCTTGGATTGATAGATTTCTTGGAGCTATTCTTGACTTTGCAACAAGGAGATTGTTGCAAACTAGTGCACTCGCATGAAATGCTACAATGAAGATAGTTGCCGAAACTGCTGGCTTTCTGGCATCGGCGAAGCCGCGACGGACAGTTCCTTTTACACCTCTGTCTACGAAGCTGCGTGGATACTCTTTCATCCCACTTGAGTTTGTGTAATGAAGTTTCGCTGTATAGGATCTTTCTTGTGATTAGTGCCGGAGAAGGAAGACCCAGCGGGTTATATACACCGTTGACAGCCGATAGTAATTTCCTCTTTGTTAAAGGACCCTCGGGAACCGATTCTAACAGCTTCATGAAGCCAATAGAAAGTTCATTTTCTGTGTTGTTCCAAGGATCTCCCAGTATTTTTGTCTCCTTAGGACTAGTTCCCACCTCTAACTTAAGTCGTACTTGCTTCAGGGGTACATCTTCTTTTAGTCTCTAATGCCCCTCTAACTCTAGTAGGTTACTGTGCCATTTTGTGAAGGTGAAAGACACCTTCCTCCATAATCCGTGTGGCCTCCTCTTTGAACGTAACCAGCTCATCTCTGTGATCTTCACCTGACTGGACATAATCCACATAAGTGTTGTTCAGAAACTTACCGGTGGCAGAGGGAAACGTTTCAGCACACTGACTCACGTGTTTCTGTAAGTGTCGTCCCGAGAATGTAAGGACTAGTTCCTTACCCAAAAATCACTCTTGTGAAACGATGCTCTCTAACTACCCTTGAATCAAGGTTTTGGTACCATAAGAGGCGATGAACATCCCTGTCCTTTGGATCGACGTTAATCTGGAGGAAGGCCTTTTGAACGTCTCCGGTGATACATAGCAACTTCAGGCGATTTTGGAGAAGAATGTCAAAGATAGGCTGTAAAGGGTGTCCCACTTCCAGACAGTCATTCAAAGAAGGTACTTGAGAACTATGATCAATCATACTCTTTCGTCATCTTTGTATACTCTGTCTGGTCTCTGATTACTGGCTGATGGGGAATGTAAAGTTCCTTGCGTAGGTTTTCTACTAGCTCCTCTCATCTAATCCCCACACTTTCCAGTCATCATCTTTTTGTGCTAGGGTTTCTCACTGGACTGAGCTTGTCCATAATGCTGTAAACATAACTTTGAGTAATTTGAAATTTCTTCATTGTGCTAATAAGGTTCTCATACCTTCTCACAGTTCTAGACAGCTGGTTGTAAAACTCATGAATCTCTTTTGTTTTTTTGTTTTTTTTGATGCTCGATATGTTAGGCAGTTTTTCCAAATCCTTCTTTAATGCCTTGAGAACCTTAGTGTCCTTTCCTTACGTAATTTCTAAGGTCTTTTTTTTGCTTTCTCGTAGCCTTCAGCAGTGTGCGGCAACCCAAGAATATGACTTTCTGGTTCGCCTTCCATTAGTTCAAGCAAGTAATTGAATTTACGTATCTCAGAAAGTTTAGAGTTCAGTGTCAACTTCCACAACAAACGGATTCCAGAATCTGAGCTAGTCTTTTTAATCTGTTCTTAATGGTGCGATAGAATGCTTCTGTTACGCAGTTTAACTGCTTGTAGTTTAGTCATTTCCCGTGTGGCCTTTTTTTGCTTCTAAAGCAAGTTCTAGCTCACACTGCTTATGAAACCAGTCTTCCTCTCTCTTGTTTATTTCTTGTTTTTCTAATTCGCGCATTAGAGCACAAGCACATTATTTAGTCGTATTTAGTCGTATTCGGCTTATTCCTTTTTATAAAATCTGCATACTATTATATTGCGGTTGGACTGTGATAAGCACCCGCCCATGTCGCCAAAACGGATCCTAAAAAGAATACAGGATTTTTTAAAGATTGTAGAAATTAAGAACTTCTTTTAAATTTATAGCTTAACAGGTTTTATAAAAAGGGTACCTAACAGGCAAATTTTAGCCTAAGAGATTCTTAAAAACCAGGCTCTTGGTCGCGCGCTTTTACTGTTAGCATGGAATCATGTAACGTATCTAATTTTATACTTTACTTACGATCACAGTGTTAGAATTCTGTTCGGTTACGGAAGTAGCTTTGCTGAGAGTCCCAGACAGCTGAGTTAAATCACCCAACTTCATATCCTCTCCGATACCAGTATTGTCAAGTGCAACAGAAACAAGCTTGTCAACGAACTGAAAAAGGCAAAAATAAATCAATAATTATTACATCTCCAAAGGCCACTCAAGGACGGGTTTTCAGTAAACACCCGCATATATTTGTTATTCTAGATTGAAAACAGTAATTTTTCTAAGCTTATTATACCAATCAATGTCCATGAAATCAAAAATTGGCTAGCTAGTTGGATATCCGACTGGAAACGAAGGGTTTACCTTAAGATGCAAAAATTTAAACTGAGCAATAGGAAGCTGGTACGCTTTGACAGACCAAAAATATAAGTAATAATAGGGCATTAAAAAAGTAAGAATTACCTCTTTGCTTGCCTTGGAATCTTCTTTGCTTTGCTTTTGTTGTACAAAAGCTTGGGCAACACTTGATAAGAAAGACAGTTTCTGGTTAAGGTTGCCACCAGCAGTTATTTCGTCCAGACTTGAGTCTACTATTTCTGTAAGCTGCTTAGCATTCAATTTCTGTTTAGTAACCTGTCAAAGAAAGATTAAAGCACTTTTTCGGTAACTGTCTTGGGTAATAGCCCACGTTCGATATATTAAAATTCTAACATGACTCCGGCACTTTCTGGTCATATTTCTATATCTGATTTTGGTTTTCTTTGCACTCGAGTCTCTTCGAGGAATTGCGAGACAATGAAGTCGTGGAAAATTTGCAATTTTGTCCCTTGATATATCGAACGTGGGCGTTAATTAATTTGAAGTATCGATGGAATTGAATTTTTCCCGCGGTTCATTAACCTTTGAGATATCGGTCATACTCAAAAAGTTGCTTCCCCGTTGGCAACAGCCATTTTCCATGGGTAAAATGTCTAACCCGCACCTAATGTAAAACATGTACTATGAAAAGCAATGGAAGCCATTCACGTGATATTTAGCCTCACTGCAAGAACTTGATAAAAGCAAATTTCAACCCGCAGATGATAGCTTTCACTGGATGGAAACTAGTCGGGGAAATGGAAAATAAATATAAATAACGGAAAGCATTGACGATAGAATTAAGGCCTCGTCCGCGCATACTCTGTCCGGTGGTGTTTCCAAAGGGAGATTTTTCGTCCCGTTTAGTATAGCTTACACACGTACACGGTGAAATAAAACGGTCACAAAAACGCCTTTTTTTTTTCAGAAACGCTCTCTAGAATGAAGATTTTTTAAAACGCTGATGGTGAGGGCTGCCCCGGACGAAATCGAAGCTTTTCGAACATTATCGGCTGACCACTGACTGATCATACTGACTAGCACTGAGGTCGCGGGGGACACCTTGGGCTTATTTTTATGCATTTCTTTATAGCTTATGTATGAAGTATAACGACTGATATCGACAGGTTTACGGGATATTCATAACTGGATAAAAGATGAGCACATAATTCAAAGCGTTTACGAGCACCTGTGGCACGCAGACTGCGAACAAAATGTTTATTCAAAAGTAACAAAAGGGCTCTGAATGAAGCCTTGTTTCAGTGATTTTAATAATGTGGAAATAAAGATAAGGAAATCTTTAGAAATTCAACCAAATTTGTCACCAAAACTCTTTATACGTTTTTTTTTCGTCCCCAAAATCCTTGAAAACATTGCACCTTATCACATACTCGTGCTTTAGTCGGGTAAGTCTCAAAATTTGACTTTTCCGACAATATTATGTCCAAAAATTCAGCGGAGATACAAAACTTCACGAGCTGATACTGCAGAGGTGTAAACTTTGTAGACTATCCTGTGTTATGTATTGAATTCTAAACGAGCGCTTTTATAAAAAGATATATGATTGTTATTTTCAGGGATGACAGATTATTCTTATTTAAACTATTATACTTGCTGGTAAACTTTAAATTGCAAAACCTGCTTAATACAAAACACACTAATGATTTTAACTGATAATTTATTAATAAAATCACTAATAGAGTGTTGTCTTCAATTTGATACAACTGTACATGTGACTTCAAGCATCACTGTAAAGCGCGATCTACCAAATGAAAAAGAAACCTCTTGACGTCCATCATTCCACTATGTCTCCGACAAATTTTAGCTAAATCACTTCTAAAATAACCGAGATATAAGCGTTTTAAAAAATGTAGCACAAGAACTGAAATTTTGCCATGTGAATTTTTTCACGGGTAGATGTCCCACATGACCTATGTGCTGGGATGCTAATGTTTCTGCCATCGTTTTAGTGTTTTTGTGTGAATGGGCGAAAACGATTCGAATACGCTACGTGTGGGCGCGTTATTTTTCTAAAACTGACGGGAAAAATATCTGCGTTTTAACAAATATGCGGATACGTGTAGACAGGGCCGGAAAACACCAACCCCTATCTCTTTTAGTGACGTTTCGACTCACAGTATGGTTTAGGCTTGTTCAATCGGAGCTGCCCTAAGCGCTTGGCTTGAGCCACCCAAGCCGTTAGGTAAAAGGAAAGAACGAGATAACGATCAAACTAGAACAAAATGATATTGATAAAGATAATGGCCTGACTGACATAACAATACCTACCTCGACAGACTCGGGGATATCGTAATGGACAGACGCCCCGAATTTGTCCGTTACCTTCACGGTAAAAGTCAAATTGCCCCTTGGCAAAGCAAAATCGTTGAGATCGGAACTAGAGCCCTGCCCTAAAGGTGTTGGAGGACCTTCTTTATTCTGATTGTAGAAGAATGTGTAGGTTAAAGACTCATCTGGCCCATCTGGATCTTTGAAGTTTCTACATTTTATGGCAAATCCAGGTTGTAGTGGTTCCCCTTTTTTGGGAGATACTTCACATCGGCCTTTTTCTGGAGGCTTGTTAACTTCAACATTGAAAGTGCTTGTGCCCTTTGCTGTACTACGTTCAAACTGTCCACTAAGTGTAACCTGGTATTTCATAGTAGCTATCAAAGAAAAAAACTCGATAAGTGATTATAAACATGCGGAAAGGAAACCGTGGCTGCTTAACCAAAGCCCTAATTTACATCTGTCTCATATGAGCAGAAAATTAAAGGTACCGGGTTAATATCTGAGCAGCCGCCAACAACGTAGCCTCCCACGCAGGCGTTTTTAGGGGAGCTCGTTTTTCATCCCTCCCCACAAATCATTGATTACATTGATGTCACTGATGTCATCGACCAGGAACGTCTGGTATACAAGAACTATAAGAAATTTTCAGAAGTAAACGCTTTCCCAAGAAAATAAGAAAATATCACTCTTCTCACTTCCGGGTAGGTAAATTACGTTACGATGTCTGCTGAGTATACCTCTTAGACTATGTCTTCGCTATAGTCACTATACCCAATACAGTATGAACTCGGAAACAAGTCGTTCACACTGATCGAATATCGTGCCATAGCAGTAGTTCCATCTCAGTGGGTTCCAGCCCTCGCTCGTGCTTATTTAATTCTTTTACGGTCTCAATACTTATTCCCACTGCATCAAAGTCTGGCACAGAACCCATGCGATATGTAACGTTCCACTTTCAAGATCGGCTCTGTGTAGCTTGGCTCCGTTACAGAAATCGCGCCGAAATCACCGTTCTTGTGCGCGAACAGAAGCCCTATCCGGTATGGTTTTTGTGGCGGCTCAAAAGCTGCACGGTATAGTGTGAACATGGCGTCAATTTGGCTGTTTCACCCTTCGTTTGGTTTTCAGCATCGTTGTTGTTAGCCTCCCACGCAGGCGTTTTGAGGGGAGCTCGATCGTTTTTCAATCCTCACCACAAACGCCTGCTCAAGCGAAAACAATGATTACTCATCGATTACTCATTGATGTTATGCATCATCGACTAGTTACGTCTGGTGTATAAGGACTTGTATGGCGATGGCAACGAGAACGTCACTATTAAAAAGCTTTCGCGTTTTTCAAACAACTCGCTTAATCGTAAAAAAAGACCCTGGAACTGAATACTTCGCGGTGGTATGTTTACGTCCTCTATTTACTATTTAAGCAATATACCACACTCTCTATGGGTTTACCGTCGTGATAACCCACGCGGGATGTTGGGAGAACACGAGAAAAGCTTGTAAATCAGGAGCCGAAGGCGAGTGATTTACAAGCTTTTCGAGTAAAATAAAATAGCTTTTAGTAGAATGGAGTCTTTTATGGTTCTAGTACCGTGAGCAAGTCACGTCTTCTCCCTAATGTCATCATAAGCCAATCATGACTCACGATTTAATAGCGTTGAACTTTCTCAAAACTCAGATCAGTCAAACAACAAACAGCAGCACTTCAAAACACGAGTTTTTGCACTCATTACGTGATAACTTATGAAAGTTGTTTTACAGGAAAAGTCAACGCATATTCATGCGAACGTACAATAAAAGAATACGTTCGTGGTTTGTTTACTACAGAAGTAGAAATTTATTGAACATCAGACTGTACGCAGCTGTATTTTGTTGAGTCGATCCGTAAGAATTTCGTGCTTACACACGGAACTGGCAGCTATTGTAATAGAGGACTTCATTCACTTTTTACAAGCCGCAGTGGTTTAAGATCTGTTTCCTGGACTTTATTATGATCAAGAAATGCTGCGGTAACGACGTGGCTGCATTTGCGAAGTTGTCGCATGTAACTTATGTAAGTAGAGCGACCGATGGAAATATGTCAGTGGTGGAGAAAGGTTTCTTTGCCTCAGCCACATATTGGCGTTAATATTTGTCGATTCGTGAAGTCAGGTGGTTTGAGGTAGGTTATGGCATCTATATCACCGAATAATTTGAGCAAATGTTGGAAAAAACCAGCCCGAAACTCTGACACCTTTCATCATCGTTGGCAGCTTGTTTACAACCTACAGCGGCCGATTTTGTACCATATCTTGATCAGAGATCTCTTTTTGGAACAATTTCTTTCATTAAGGAATTTAATTTTGACATAAAATAAATCAAGAATGCTAAAACTATCCGTTTTGTTGCTGGTTGGCAAATGGTTAAGTTTTCCTAGAGACTTTCTACACCAGAAATTCACGCAGTTGTTGTCTTTCTCTGCGATTTGGCATCGTCGTGAAATGTAAAATGTTTTCCAGCTTTGTACTTTATAACTTCTAAAGCAATGGCAGTAGCGAATTGTGACGCTCAGTGATAAAATGTGGAAACCAACGCTTTAATATTAAGAAGGGCTGGGTAAGTAACTTGTTCTGTTTTTTAGCCTTTCTAAAATCGTTGTTTGCAGATCAATAGCCGGTTTTGTTTATGGCTCGTGGTCCGGATGCCTTTTTCTATGGGTTGACCGGTATAATAAACCATAGGCTTTTGGACCAATCAGATCACGCGTACTATCTCAGTTATTTTATAAATTCAGATAGACCATAATGCACGTTGTTTACGTCCCAACATTTCGGCATAACCATTGTCTTGGATTTCTCTTGGGACGACTGTAATACCCCGGAGAAATTGGAAACAATGGTTATGTAAAATTTGTGTGGGGTGGTAGGGGGGGGGGGGGGGGGGGTAAACAAGGTGCATCATGGTCTATGTGAAAATGGTGAATAAACCGTCTCATGAGGGTATTTCACGTTGTACTCGTGCAGTGAGGGCAGAGAAATGTACTTAAAAAGTGTGCTACACGCGTAGAAATGTTGTTTTGGCTTATTAAACCTGCTGCTTTTTTGACGTTCTTGTTGTCGTTGCCGTCGTCGGTGCTAAAGCTTTTTATTCCTTCGTCCACAGTCTCCTTTCTATCACACCCCTTGCGCTTTTTGAGAAAGAGCCATGGACAAAATTAAACTATTCTGATGAAAAGAAAAGCTTAATTTTGTAGGCAAAAGTAAAGATTATCTTAGTGAATCAATTACATTTCACTACCAAAATTACCGTTAAAATAACCCGGGTTTATGACCAAGGTCTCTGACGTCAGATCCGGCACTGCGGAGTAACTCTGCAGGTTCTTTTCCTCTGAACAGCCTGAGGTATCACTGAATGTATCACATATTTGAACGCTCCACCCGTAAATTATCTTTCGGTTATCTTTGGACTTCCCTTTTCCTTTTAATGAAAATTTCTCCGATGGGTTTAATTTTTCCTTGCAGTTTTTAACACACCTGAAATTAAAAGCAAGTAGCGATGAAAATCACATAAAGGGTGATCGCCATTAAGTTAGATATTTGCTGGTTATTCCAGTTGATTTATAATCATTATAGCCTCGTTTTTGCGCTACGATTTCCCAGCAACCTTTGCGCTGCGACTGTGCCTTAAAAGGCGACAATATAGAGCAGTATTTTTAACATTCAACTGACAAACAAGAGAGAATTTACCATCAGCTATCAAAAAATAAATTTTCCAACTGCCAACAGCAAGCAAGCAGAAAAAACGATGAAAGATTCCTTGGTCAGCGTCTTCTTTCCTTTACAAATCACGTTGTAATATTTTGTCACGTCGACTTGATCTCGTACCCAGATGTCTTGTCTACGAAGCCGAAGGCAGGCCAGGTCTGGTTAAGTAAGAAAATTCAGTTTTTTTGATTGGCTAGATTGTGAGCGAATGACGTGAGCCGCTTGTCTCTTGTGCGCGCTATGGCTTGACATGTGCAATTCATTCTTTGTAAAGTCTTCAGATCTGCTCAAATAAGTATTTTCATTGAAGAAGTAGTTTTCCGTGTCAATATAACTTGTAAATCCGTTTTAATCTCATCTTTAAAGACTTTTTAAAACTCTCTCTCGATATCAAAATAAAGAGTTTTGAAAGGGTAAAAAAAAAATTCTCTCGTAGAAGTTGATGCGTACTGCTTTGAGCTTTCAACGCGGGCAATGATGATGAAATTTAACCTAACTTGCTGTCACTTTGAATTTGATGTTACAAAGAAAAACAACAACAAGTTAGTTGGTTCATACTTAAGATATGCGTATAACCACGATTTTTTTTATTGAAAACTTCACGGCTCTATCACATTCGTTCTTTGACACGACTAAAATTGAGGATTTATTTTAAGCATGCGCTCTTTCATCGCCTGTCATATTCCTGACAGGCTATCACGTGTAAAAATCGGATTTGACCAGATCTCGCCTTGGGCTTTGTCAACAAGAGTTTAGCGTCAACCCTCACTAGTATGAAACTGGGGACAAACCCATCAGACTCCCAGTCCAGCTACGCTAGCGCTATACATTTAAACTCATTGGCTTTGATATCCTTCTTGGTCTGATCATGTTCCGTTGCTTTCTATTGTGCTATTTCTTGGGCTAATGTTGGAAAAATGTAGATACAGGATATATAGAGAAGAGAAAAGTGACGTCAACGAAATTCAAATTTGTGAAAATATGGAATTGGTTGGCATATTCAGAAAGAAGAAAATGAAAAAAAACGCCCTTGCCAAAAATAAGCCGGTTAGTGTAAATTTGTGGGGAGATATAAGTACCGTTTAGAAAGTTCATAGTATAAATAAAAATTGATATTATATACTCACTCGATGCTCATAACAGGAGGATCACCAGGAACAAGGGTAATATCTTGATCCTTAAACTGGGACTGTCGACCACTTTTTGCCATGATAAATCTGATAGTATATGTTGAGTTAGGAATCGCCATGCTTGTATTTAACGTTATTATTTTTGTTTCGTTAAAATCCGTAAGTTGACCTGGAGCATATCCGAAACAGCTTCCATTGCTCGAGGGATTTTTTGTCTCAATAGAGGATATATTTTCCGGCAACTTGGAACCATTAAAGCTACAGAACCAAGCAAACTCGAAATTGCTTCCTGGTTCATCTGGGTCCACTGACTTAGAAGCATCAATTTGCATTGTAACGTCATTGCCTACAGTCCTCTTGGAGCCGCCCAAAATACTTGCCGCGAGAGGAGTTGGAATAATTTCAATAGAAAATTTCTTCTCACTGCTGCAAAATCCCTCTGCCCAAGTTATGTTGATCGAAAACCGAAATTCGATCTCTTTGCAAATATTGAAATGCCTCGCGGGATAGTGCAAATCAGCTGATTTTGAGATGAATTCCTCTGGCATCGGATCTTCTTCATGAATGCCGCATCTCTTTGTAATTTTCCACCTGAGTTCGGTAGTACAATTGAAGCAGTGAAACGTGTTCACAGGTTTGATAGTAATCTGCTCTGAGCGTTTGAACTGCTGTTTATAGGATTCAAATCCAGGAACGCTAATTTTGGGTATTTCACATGGTCCTCTTCTCTCTAGCAAGAAAAGAAGACAAGGCTAAATAAACACCTAAGTGGTCCGGACGGAAACAGTTAATTTTGTTTCCTGAGAATCTCAACGGTGGAGGGTAACAGTGCACTCCTACCCTCTGACGTCATAGATTTGCAATGTTACCCGCTCAGAGATTTTGACGGAAAACAGTTTAATTGTTAGATGTCATGTGACTTCGAAGTAACCAATGAGAGCGGGCGCTGTTGGGAAAAAAATTTCCAGCTATATAACAAGATTTATTTCACTCATCTTGGTTTACATATGACACAGGTTGAGCAAAGACAAATAAATACATTTAAATAAGTAAAGAATAACAATTGTAGCATCTAGATAAGGAGCGACTTGGGATCATCCAAAAAGCTAAAGCTAATTTAGTGGACGACCCCCAAAATACAATTAGAACAATAGAATATTTCCTTTTTAGAATTGTATTTCGTCAAGCTATGTTGCTAAGGTAAATGAATACAGTCAACTCCCTTTATAGCGGACACCTTAGGGACCTTGGGCTAGTGTTCTCATTAGCGAGAGTCCCACAGGACGAAATAACGTGTTTCCGTATTTTGTAAACTCGACGGAAACGGGAAGTTGCTTATATCCGTCACGTTTCCGCGCTGCGGAAACATGGTGATCTAGTTTTCCATGGACGGGAGGCGTTTCCGTCATGTTTCCGCGTCGGAAACGAACGATCATGTTTCCGCCACATTTCTGTTATCACATTTCCGTTCTTTCTTGTTTCCGTTACGTTTCAGG
Source organism: Porites lutea (assembly GCF_958299795.1). Taxonomy (NCBI): domain Eukaryota; kingdom Metazoa; phylum Cnidaria; class Anthozoa; order Scleractinia; family Poritidae; genus Porites; species Porites lutea. The sequence goes on from NC_133206.1 coordinate 6,035,660, forward strand.
TGACGCTTTTTTTTCTTTTTTTTTTTAACCCATGTCCAAGACCTCAGGATAAATGTTTCTGAAACTTTTCCTTTGCGTACAATCAAGGTGAATAAAGGTAAATTTACTCTCGAGATTGGGCCATTAAACGGTTCTCGTGCATTACTCGCGCGCGTTGCATTGATGCAAAGACTGTGAAGTGTGCGAGGTTGCCATTGCTTTCGATTCTAAGTGATAAAAATCGCAGAGCTTACTAACAGCTTTCGATATTTGCCAGATTGATGTCAATCAGTACCGGCGTAAAAATAAAATGCTCTTAGACGGAGAAAACAAGAGAGAATGGGGCCTAGAGCAGAGCGGAGTGCTGGTCAGCGGACGTTTCTGTTGCTCATGCTCATTGCAGTCATTCTTTTTGGCGTCCATTTTGAAAGTGATTGCAACGGCTTCAAATTTGCCAGCTTCTGTAGGTTCTAGGAGCGTGGAATCAGTATATTTTTGCTTTCTGATGACACCACAAGACATCTAAGGGTTGTTATGTATATTTAGCGACAGATCGGCCGTCAGCAATCGATCGCTTCCCACGTTCTGACACAGTTGAGCAGAATGTGAGACAAAAACCTCGTGATGCGCAAGTATGATTTAAAAGTTGGAGTGTTTTACCGTGCTAAGGCTATCCAAGGCGGAGGATTGTGACGGAGAATACAGATAGTAAGACGAGGTAAGCTTAACAGTTTTCCATATTTTATTTTTGTGGTCTGTAACATTTGATATAATGCTTGGGAGTCATATTTGTTGACACAAAGCTGTGATTGATAAGTACAGTAATTTCCCAAGCAGGAAACTGCAACATAATGAACCTGAATCCTTTTACTAAACAGGGCAAGGCGCTGCGCTGTGAGGTCTGTGAAATGATTGTAGAAAAATGGTTAGATGGTTCCAGTGATTTTGTTACAAATAGTATATGGTGAGTCCTGGGACTCATCTTGTGAATAGTCAAGAGTCCCTGTCCATAACCAGTGAGTCCCAGTTAGAAAACAAGGAGTCCTTAATTGAAAATGCTTGGTATGGGCCTTTTAACCAGATAGTTAATCTGGAGACAGACACCAAAACTCTTAATTACAGTTTACTGAAATCAAAATATAGTCCTTCTTTATATTTAAAGCACAAAAAGACTAAAGTAAGTATACATCTTTAAACAACAGCTACAGAAATCACACAAAAAGGATATTCTACCAAAAAATCTTCAAATCAATCAATCACCCTTGCATCCTACGGAACGCATGCCATGAAATTATTATTTTTCGTCTTTGGGGAATTTTATGTGTAAGGGACGCAAGACGCAGAGGTAACAAAATCACTGGGGTTCAAAACCATTCCAAATAGTGCACCAGTTTAATTTACTGAGAAAGACCGTAACAAATATTGTTGATCGGTTCATACGTCCAGGAAGCCCCCACACAGAGTTGGGTAAACAGCAGACCAAGTTTGTGTGCTACAGAAATACAAAAACATTTAATCGAAAATCAGGTTGTTGACTTGCAAAGGTTCGATAAGTCATGTATTGACACGTGATTTTGGTTACTCGTGCAAAAATGGTGACAAAATGCTTGACTGAGAACGCTCAAGAAAAAGTTGAAGAAAATTTTTTTCTTTTTCAGTAACTGTGATCCCTAGCCTGTGAAAACATCCATTTCTCCTCGCTCTTCGCGCTAGGGACATTTCTCGCGGAGGAACGTCTGTGACTCAGCGGCAGAAATTCCATACTGATGACGCAAATCAATGTTTACATAATAAATCCGGTAGTCATGGGGTTCCAAATATAAATTTGTCCAGTTTTATGTGTCTTCTGGTTGGTTTTGGTAAAGTGTTGTGTTCATCTGCCAACGAGCTCCAGCAAAACTCAAATACGTCTTCTAGAGAAGACTATATTCCACAAATATTGACTGTTTTGTTAGAGATTCTTCGCGTTTACATTTGACCTTTGTGGCCTTTTGTCTTTTGTCTGTCATTAGTAAACAATAGCTAAAACAATGTAACTACTCCGTGGGCCAATCAGCGCTTCTGACCGGATTCTGGACAGATTTTACGTCATCAGTATGGAATTTCTGTCGCTGAGTCGCAGACGTTCCTCCTCGCAAAATGTCCCTAGCGGCGAAGAGCGTGGAGAAACGGATGTTTTCGCAGGCTATGTGATCCCAGGAATAAGCACTTCTTTGACAAGAGCTCAGTGATTAAAACAACTGGGAAGTGAAGTTACTGTTGAGCAAACTTTTGAAGTTCAGTCACACCAAAGTTGACAACTATGTCTTGAAGTTCACAATTTGATTCCCTAACTTGCTATGTAATTGGCTACCCAATTTCCCAACGAACTCTGCAACGTGGCGTGGTAAATAATGTGAAATTGACTGTAACAGAGTGATCCAGACAACACTAAATATTATGACACAGCCCCTTAAAGTCTTCATTTCAGTGGACAGCAAAACCAGCAGTGGAGTTAAACCAGTAAAACCACTTTTATTTATCCTGTATTACCCTATGCAAGCATCATATTGACCAGGGGGAAGGGGGGTACTCCTTAAATAAGTTCTCTTGAAATCGAAACAATGTTCCCACAACTTGCAAAGCAACCAGCACATTTGTTTACTGATCATTCTTTGAATAACCAAAGATTGGTGGTTTTGAGATACATTGTAAAAACTGAAAAAGGGAAATTGAAGGTGGGACAATTTCTCTTTATTTTTTTATTTTTTATTCTCTTTATTTTTAGTTTGGTTATTCACAAGTGTATTGATAATAATAATGCCGCTTTTCAGACAGCATATTACAGCATAAGGACACATTATTGCCAATATAGACAAAGTGAACAACAGTTTACTACACAACTGTGACACAGGCACTTTAAAGTCATTTCAATTATAATTCAAGGAATTGCAGGAGCTTTCAGGAATAGTTTTGCTTTGTTTACTAGGTTTATTGAATTTTAACTCTGAATTTAAGTTGTTGAACTGACTGTAATAAACAGAGTGAAATGCTGAGAAGTTAATTTGTTTATTCAAAATTATAAGCTTGTATTTATAAGCTCTATAGAATAGTAGACTTAGTTCAACTAAATTTGACACTTTCTCCAGTGTTTTTTATCAGCATCATAACTATAGTAATCCGATATCCACACTCATAGCTCAGTGTACATTGTTGTCAGTTAAGACGTTACATGGTTGCGGTGACTGTCACTTGTTTTTTAGTTTCCCTTGCAACTTGAATACCAAGAAACAATATTATTACAACATGTGAGAAAAACAAGGAGGCATGATATTTTTGTCAATTACTGATTTATAACTGTCGGTTTGCCTCTCACTGCTAAAATATTTACTTTAGGAAATACATGTACATGTATATCCAGCATATCACAATGAATGTTTGGCTTTCAAACTAAATCAAACTCTTTCGCATGAAAGAGTTTGATGCAGCTCAGCCATTCAACAAAACCCACTCACAAGAAAAAATTGAATAGATCATTTGATTTTTAATTTGAAGTCAGTCAAACATTGAGTTGGGTTATCGAACAAAGTGGAACCCACATAAGGAATACTCAAAAGGAACAAAATCAAACGTTTCAGTTCCAAACAATTGATGGCAAGTGTTTTAATTATTGATCTAGTGTGAAAGCAGTCAATTCGTTGTAAGGTCCTGCTTCTTTTGTTATTTCCATTTCAGAGTTAAATTCTAAAATAAACATTTTCTGTGAAAATGTCAATACATTTATTTTGTTTACCTAGGAAAAAGTCTTTAAATCTGCAAGTTGAAATCATTTCCTTGGCTTGTTGAGTTGACTCAGTTTTCACATTTTTTTTTCCAATATAATAATATTATTTTGGTTTGTTTCGATTTTGTTCAGGCATCAAACTCTCAAAAAAGCTGGTTTGATATTTTTTGATAGCCAAACTGTTTTGTTCGGAGGAGTTTGATGGGAATTTTGTTTTGTGCAATACATTGTACACCAGAAGTATACATTTACTGCAATAAATTATCTGTTGCCCACCAGGGTGATCGCTTTACAAGTTGTGAGAACATCATTTCTTGCTCCCAGACCTTGTTACTTTCCTCTGCCTTCCCTGGTATTGACCCTGTATGTGTAGATGATAATGTGGAACCTGAGGGAGGTTGTGCCCTTGAAAAGTAGGCTTTTTGTTACTGGTACTGGGAATCATAGACAGCCTCTGTTTACATGTACATGTAACCCCTGGTCCACAGTCTTAAAGTTGCAGGTTACAGGCAACATAATGTACTAGCTATTACTATGAAACACAACTGTATGTATGTAAATGTAATGTGATGAAGCAGGGTTGTCAGAGAGTTTAAAAGTAGATGGCTGAGTTGTCAAAGTAAGCGGTCAGTAAATTGTATGTATACATGTATTACTCATTTCGTATGTTTTAATCTCATTAGTAAAGTTATCTTACTGCTAAAAGGTTTTCCATCCCCCCACCTCCCCCCCCCCCCCCCTTGATAGCCTGGGGAATAGCCTCTGTGTTTTACTTAAAAAGCACTTTGTTTTGTTTTTCATACAACAGGCAGATCACCTTGGTATGTGATGTTGGTGCGGAACGTTCTCTCAAAGCAAGCAGGCTGGATCATGGAACTTAATTTCAGTCTCAAGTTACTGTGCTTTATGCTTAGTCAAGTTCTGATATGTTAATCTTGAAATACTACTTCCATGCTAAAGACAAAAAATGTCCAATTGCTACCTCAAGTAGGCAAGATAAAGCGGACCTTGCATTCTAATTGGCCACCCAAGCAGGCAAGATGAGCCCATTTTTCCCACTTGGGATTTCGCGCGTTGGTCAAGCAAGTAAAAGTTCTCTTCTTGGCCATGTAATAATTCATTATTTTATTGACCAAGCTTGTTCGTTCAAGATGGCTGAATATTGGCCTCATTCAGTTTTGCATTTTTATTGACCAAGACCAGGCTGTGCTCTGTGGCCCGTGGTGCCTGCATCTGTAACTTTTGTTCTCGGGCGACTAGAAAATCTTTGCTTTTTCACAGAAATCATTTGCTGGGCACACCGGATTTCATAAGTTCAGAGTGCTGGGCTGCCTTCAATTTTTCTTAGTCACAGCCTTGCAAGAGGAAGGCAGGGTGTATAAAGGCACAAATATTCAGTCATCTTAACCTCACACACAGTCAATAAAGCATAATTATTTATTACAATTTTATATTTGAATCCGTGAGCGGGCAAGATAAAGCAAATCCTGTGTTCTAAATGGCTGCTCAAGTGGGCAAACCAATCAAGCTTGTTTGGTGAAGATAGCTGGGTACTGGCCTCGCAAAAAAGAGCTTGGCGAATATCCAGCCATCTTGACCGAATGTTGGTCAATAACACATAATCATTTTTAACAATAATAATTATTAGAACTTTGTGAACATCTTTTCCAGAAAGGCATTTTATATTACTTTAAAAGGGCTAGCTTGTGCTATGTTTTGTTCTTTGAGAGGCTTAAATGTGTCTTGGCGTAAATTAAGTTCCAAAAAATTAATAATGGTGCAGTTTTAATTGAGGCATTGGGACTGTTTCCCATCACCTCTTGCTATGTATGACAAAGATGATCATGGATTGAAACTTGGCCAACTTTTTCAAGCTTAAAATAATGCTATGACTGCATAAATCACCAAGAATTGTTATGGTTTGTGCTTCCTGATGAAATTGGCTTGATGCATGTATCTTCTTCATAACTCTACAAGTATTTTTTTGCATTTGAATCTTTGCACTGGTCATAGAAAATTGTGTAGTTTAGACCACCATGTCAGAAGAGTAAGAATATTTCCTGACACAATATCATATTATCCTGAAGCAGAATGGTCATATAATTAAGTGGTATATGATCATACAGGTTAGTATAGTACTAAGTGGGACTGTTGACAGGAACTGATGTTTAGACAATGCCCATGAAAATGATGATCACCTTGTTGTCAAAACGTTAGTCGCTCTCAACAACAGTCCTACTCAGGACTACAATGTACATTCACCCGACAAATCATATTCCACTTTGTTGAAATATTATAGACAACCAAAACTATCACTAGCCATAAGCTGCACATGAAAGTGTTTATCACTATCTGCTATAAAGGATATTAATTTGTTAACAGATTTGACATTTTAATCTTTACCAAAAAAAAACACTACGTTGTCCTACAGAAAATGTCTTTTGGGTTTCTTAAAGGAAGTCTCTTAATATTCTTGTTCATTGCTAGTGTGAATAGGCACTCACACTTAAAATGTAATTTAACTTAAGCAATGTAATAAATAAATACTATAAGAAGACCTGATTGTCAATTTAGGAAGCAAGGAGAATAAAGAAAGTACTTGGAAAGATTGCTTTGGTATTATTTTGTACAATAAAAATGTCGAGAGAATGGGTTTTTGTTACTATAGATGGCGGGAAAACCACCCCAGCATGGTGAAAAGCGCTTTTTCCACGATGGAGATAACTTGAAAACACCAGTTTCCGACTCGTAAACTCGTGTTTCCGCAATAGTTACATCCGATTACGTTGACGGAAACATGAAATTGACTTGTTTCCGGAACGTTTTCGCGTGTTTCCGCAAGGATGCCACGCATTTATGCTTCGGAAACACGTGTTTCCTTAGACGGAAATTTGACGGAAACGTCTAAAAAAGTGGTACGATTCCGCCGAAACCGCAGCGACGGAAACACGGGTAAACGTAATGTATCCGCTAACGGAAACATGTGATTACCGTCATGTTTCCGCAACAGTTTTACGTGTTTACGTTAAGTTTCCATTTACGGATTCTTGTAATTTCGTCCTGTGTCCGTTATAGCGGGAGTTTATTTCAGTCAAACAACTTCTTTATTTTTGTCTGGGATTTAGTGGCCTGCGCCACCGTACGAGACTAACAGACTGGTTAAGTGCGTCTGCGAAACAGCGCCGAAAGCCTTGGTCTAGGCCCCCACCCGCCTGTGTACCAGGATTTGAGTACGCGCTATGATTGGCCTGTTAAAAAAGCCATTGTCGATTTCCCGATCAGGTTGAAAGGAAATTCGACACGCACTTCAGGTAATTTGTTGAGTCTGTTGGAGGCCCAGAACAAGAATGTCGTGGCTGCTTCACAGACGTTACTAACCGAGGTTAGATTACGTCTGCTACGCAGACTAGGGATTTAGCTGCTGTCCGTGTTATGGGGGTGTCCGCTATAGAGGGGTGTCCGCAAGGCGAAAGTTGACTGTATTTAATCAGTATAACAACTAATTATAGGGTTTTGAGGCCGATGTGGTGGGTCGAATACAAACTAGGAAGACGCCTAGTAACCCCGCCTTTATCAATATCTTTTCAAAGATCATGTTTAACAGACGCATACTATTTGCTCTGCTGAACCTTAGATGCTCTCCCCTGAAATCGCCGTACTTCGTAGTGAATGAGGAAGCTCAATAATAGCGGAGCTCTTGCGCGCGAAGCGCGCAGCGGAGCATCATGGTTAAAAAAATGTGGCAAACTACCCATCCGAGAAAATTTGGTAAACACGTGACCGTACACCGGTCGACCGACCGCCCTCCCTACCGTCCGTCCGCACTACAGGCATACCAATGTAAAATAATTCAATGAACAGGTATGGCAACCCAAATGCAACTCAAGGTTTTATTTGGAAAGAGATCGCGTGGCCGCCGGACTTTTAGAAAGAAAAAACAACTACAAAGTCGTGTCTTTTTCGACGTTATTTTTGATGTTTACACTCACGTGAATAACAGAGAAAGAGCTAGAGCGAGTGATTGAAAACAAAAGAGACGAACTTTGTAGGAAGAAAAACATGAAAATTCAAAGCGGTTGTGAGACAATGAGAAATGCTAGCGGCCAGCAAGGTGAAAATGAGAGGCAGTGGAAAATAAAAGCGAACATGAACACAGGAGACAAAATATTGGGTAAGCAAATTCGACAATTCCTCCAGAAAAATGATGTGTAACTAGGAAGTTTGACGTTTTACCCCTACAAAACAGCGTTGTAGTTGTGCAAAACAACGGCAAAGAAAGAGAAAAAGCGTGCTGCACGTGCAAATTTGTTTTTTTGCTAATTAGAAAAAAAAAGTGTGCTGCACATGCAATTTGTTTTTTTGCTAATTAGATCTATTGATCTTGATGCCATTTTCATTACCCTCCCCGTTAAGCATTACACGATTTAATTTTTCTTGTTTACAAGAATTATTAACCAGAGCTTCGCTTTTAGCCCTGGCTAAATCTATATATTACCCTACCTTGAAAAAAATAAAAAAGATGCCCGAAGCGTGCCACAGCCGCAGCATTTTAATCTATATCCAGAACTTGTGCAATTCACAAAATTTGGAAGGGTGTTGGATATAATGAATACCTTCAAAAAGATAGTAGGAGTGTCGACAAAAGTGAAGAAAGGGACCTCTCCCAAGAAAGTAATTAAAGTCTCTCACGAAACAGATTCTTCTCAAGAACAGACAGAAGAGATTGAACACTTACACTTAGATCCTCTTTGATTAGTGAGATTCAGAAAACGTGACTAGCGTTAAGGCCAAGAATTCCCTCCTTCATGTCTACAGAAAAGAGCTCAGAAAGGTACTCTTAAAGTATATTCAGTAGATTCGTGCTATGAAAAAGATTCTACCAGCCATGTCAACCAAGCTATTTCCGAAGACGAGGCCTAATTCCTACTTTACATTGCAATATAGCATTTCAACTTTGTTAAACTTTGTTGTGTTGGCTCTCATTAAACGTATTAGAAATTATGCCCAGCGTCTTATTCTTACGAGAATTTTACTAAGTGGTAGAGCTTGTTCTATTAAATTTGTGTATTCAGTGTTCGACTGAATTTCTCAAAATAAGAACCTGTTTCAAATTTATAGGCTAAAACAGGTTCTTATGCAGCCTAGCAGGTTCTTAAAATGTAGGTTCTTATACGCGGATTTTTACTGTATTTGAATCAGATTTATTTTCGCTCTGTTTCCTTGTACTTTATAAAATTACTGGAAACCGTTTTTATTATATAATATCTAAGAGCCAGTGTCTCTTTCAACACTCTTTTCTAGTCTGCCTTTTGAGTCCTTATTTTTCTTGGCAGGTATTTTAACCATATATTTAATTTCCTTAGGTACACATGACTGCTTAGGATTTCTAAAGCTACGTACAAACGGCGGGTTAACTCCCAAAATTGTTGGGCGAACAATGTGGGAGTTGTTGCGTCCGTGTTGGCAGTGGTGTGCAAACGGATGCAACATTTCCCCAGCCTCGTTCCCAGTCGTCGTCTGCGATTTCGGATGTGACGTCACCTGTCAAGCTTGTCGAAAACGCACTCGGTTCCAAGCCTCCTTTGATAACTCGGATAGCGCGAACTGGCCTGGGTACGAGGCTGAAGATCTTGAAAACCGTGTGTAAAGCGAGTGCGTGACCCTAACAATGGTGAAAGAACTGTGCAAACGGATCCAATATTGTTACGCTTCGCTTCGGCAATCACAGAACAAAAGAAATGTTCGGAGTAGTTGGCTCAAAAGCTTAACCACTTACAAGTGTAACTATTGTTTTCATACTCTAAATCACTGGCTACATTTGTAAACTGCACCTGTAAAAGTTTTATTAAACTGACCCCGATTTCAAACTTTGCGCAACAACAACACCCAAAAACAAACAACAAGGTGTGCAAATGGACGCCACATGAATCATCCAGCAATGTTGCGTCCGTTTGCACTTGGCTTAACTGATCTTGGGTGCGCCTTCAAGAAGGTTTCTGTACGTTTTGGTTGCTATTTAGTTCCATTTTAGTTATATCCTTGGCCTTCATTAGTCATGCTCCTTGTCAAATGTATTGTTGTGTTTTGGCATACTTGAGAAAGTGCTAAGACTCAAGTACAGTCGAACCTCTACACAACGGCCGCCTTTGGTCCTTATCCGAAAAGAGTGTAGAAAGTCCAACTGTTTGCAAATGTCATAACAAAGGCAGCACTTTCTTCTCAGTTATTTGAAGACCCTGAGATTTGGTCCGGCTGGGGTTCGAACCCATGACCTCTCGCTCGGCACACCGGCGCTCTCTACTAAACTGAGCCATAGACATGTATGTAAGCAAAATGTTATATATATAAGCAAAATATTTGGCGCTTTTCACTCTATCAACACTGACGGAATTTCGGAAAAGGTTATACCAGTAGAGAGATTTAGGGTGGGTTTCCGCTTTCGCGTAACTTTTGCGTGTGTTTGCAAGCACGAAATTTTTACCCGCGTAAATAAAATCGAGGCAGGATATAAAGTGTTGAGCTTATACGTGAAGTTGAGCGAGGTTCAACTTTTGCTTTTACGTGCGACCATTCAAGATCATTCAAGCATTGCCTCTATTTTATTTGAGAACGTGAATTTTACGCGCCCATGCGACAATGGAAATCCACCCTTAGCCATAAAACTTGGCTTGACTTTGGAAAGGGTTTTTTTAAATTTCTTTTACAGTTTTCGATCTTTTTGCATGCGAGTTATACTTTAGGAAAAATTGCTTACCAGATTCTTTAACAAAATCAATAAACGAAAAGTCACACGAAAAAACAGCTTAATGCGTGACTCTCATTTATTCTTCGGGCGTGAAACTTCAGGTTTTTCTTTTTAGTGTAGGGATGAGTTCGTTCTGAACAGGTTACAATTTATGTTCAGAAACGGTTCAAAATGTTTTTACAGTTTCTTTTGCGCATGGACTTGTATCTTAAGGGATATTGCTACTCGGCAAACAAACAATACATGAAAAGTTCACAAATCTCATTCAAAACACCAACTCAAGCATTCACCGCTTGTGACTAATTACTTTGCAGGCGTAATCCTTTCATTAGCGTAAAGAAGCGTTTGTCATGAAAACTTTGTGATTTTTCTTGGAATCGGTTTAAAACGTTTTTACAACGAAAAAATGTTCGGGCGCGATGTTCATTGCGCACGCCAATACTAACAAGAAATAATGAAAAACAATGATCACAAAAATCTCACTTTCGCAAAGTTCCGCTTACGGAACTAACCAAGCATTTCCATGTTCACGTTTCTCGAAGTGTTCATTAGGCTGAACTAAAGAGTGAAATCGTTTTATCTGTTGTAGAACTCACTTGTTCATTTTCTTTTGGAGAGATAATTCTTGGCTTCACACTAGAAGCTAAGTTAGTTTCAAGTACTAAGCACTTGATTCAAGTGCACTTGAAAATCTGTAGAAAAAATGGCTTCACACTTGTTGAGAAAGTATATTACTTGAAGCACAAGTTGTCTCTCACCTTTCGCAGTAAAATCATTTATGCATATCACAAACGTGATTGCTCGCGACAAAAGCTGAAACTATGAGGCCTTTGCTATAGAAAAGAGTTTTTCATGCGTAGTTTCGTATTTATTTTTTCGTTACTTTTAACTCAATTGCAAAGGGTTTAACTGTAAAATATATGCTTTCGTGATTCGTTTTTTACGAGTACTTAAGAGCTGCAGAAAGAAACAAAAAACAATCGAGGTCTTTCTCAGCATTTCTCTAGAATGGCTGAACGTCGCGCTTTTTGGCAAGAAATCGCCACAGGGCCTGGGCTTGGCCTCTTGCGCAATGCTTTTTGCTAACAGAGACATAAATGTTTATTTGTCCGTTAATTGGAATCCTGGAACCGCTGCACGTGCACATCTTGCACATGGCATTTATTTAACAAATCGACCACAATTTTCCATGGTTTAAACTCTTATAGACCATAGAAATGACGTCATAAAATGTTCAAAATTCAAGTGGAAACACGAGCCGCAGGCGGGTGGTTTCACTGCAAAGTTTGCGCGCATAAGAAGTCGAATAATTTTCACTGCAAAGTTTGCGCGCATTAAAAGTCGAATAATTTTCGGCGGGTCCAAAATACAGGTCACTTTTCCACAAGTCAGAGTACAGGTCAGTACAGGTCACCATGACGAAATAAACAGCGTTAAAAGTGTCCCCTAGCCTTACTCTCTTAACAAAATGCTAGTATTAGACTGAGGGGAATCTGTGTGGTTTTGTAATTTATCAATGGAACAGTGACCTGTTATCTTGACCTGTGGAATGTGACCGGCACCTTAGACCTGGTAAATAATTTTTCAGTTTAAAAAAGGTGTGGATAAGAAGATTGCACCTTTGTGATTCACACCACTTGGTCGCGCAAAGAATAGACGGTTTGAGAACTCCGGTACTCAGTGCCACTTTAGTCTTCACAAACAGAACGCTCAGTAGAAACGCATATGGGAGTGTTAATATGTCCCTGTTATAATAAGATTCCCTCACATTGCGATCTGATCCAAAACGAAACGGTTTCCCTTTTCGACCCCCCAAAATGTCACTCGTAAATCGATACTCCCTTAGTTATTTAGTTTACTGAAAAGCCATAAGAACGGCCAAGATTTTTCATTCATGTGAGAATTGTATTGGGCAGATCAAAGAAAAAAAGTTCACCCCAATGTTTTACTTGATAAGCGTCTAACTTTTCCTTTGTACCCAAGTAAAAATAGCAACCCGTCAGAGCAAAAGACCACTCTCCACCCCGCTAATATTATAACTTTGTCACGCCCAAAATTTCACGTGTTTGGTGTGGTTTCGGCAGCAACACCTAGATAAAAGCCTATTGTTTCGAGGAATTGGACCATTTCTTAACACGTTTTTTTGAAATTCTCGAGCACCACATTAAACTGTCTTTCGCCCATTGTCCTTGAATATTCCTGAAAATATGTATTATTATTGCCGAAAGGTGCTGTACGAGTTTTGACGAACAAATGCTTGATTGTAAAAAATACAGCGTCGGAACCAACAAGGTTTCATCAATGCGAATGATACCCGTTACCATTAGAACGAGGAAATACTTAGCATAGTAAAGCAGCCAAACACATAAAAATCTCTTGCCTTCCTCGGGATTCATCACTAAACCGTTCGTGGCCTTGATGAATTCTCTGGATAGGCAAATAAAGAAATATAGAATATGCAGAACAAGAATTTATTAAAAAATCAGGTCTCGTTTATCATCTGCTTGCACTCTGGAAATTTACTTTCCCCTGTTATACATCACAATTACACAAAAATAACATATTTTTCTTTTAAAAAGGCTTACCCACCCTAATTCCCAAGAGTCGCTTTCATTTTCTTCACTTTATTTTTTTTCAAATTGTATTCAGACCGTATTTTCTTCCAGCTCTGACGCCAGCACTTACTATCAAACTGAAACTCCTAGTTATAACATCATAGTAGCTGGGAGAAATTTAGAAGCTAGTATAAATCATCACAGTTCTTCAAATTTTTAGTGAAACATTGACAAATTCCTAAGACTTATTTTTTTTATGGATAAAAACACTTTAACTTACCTATAGGATGAGCGAACAAGACTTTTGCTAACTGCAAAAAACGTTAAATATTAAGTTAGTGGCCTCGGGGATATCTATCAAAGACATGTCCAATTCACTCTAAGGAAACTCATGTGACAAGCTTACAGTGATGAAGTAAAGAAGCACGAGTGATGCAAAATACATTGCCCCTCACGTTCAGTGTTCTTTGGTGTGTCTGATAGGTGAGCAAAATAAGCTTGATTATAAAAGTTTGTGACAGTAGTATATTTCTTATATACCCCCTTAACAAGTCATATTTTAAACCCATTTGATTGGCTACCAGGGTATTTGCCTGAACTTCCGACATCACTACGCAGTTAGGTCCTCAGTGACGTCTGAATCGATGAGCCGTTAATGCCCTCCAGTGACGTCACTACTCCTTGCAAAAATGGAAACAAGATTTTTAACTGGCAAACAAAGATTTTACCTAAAGTTTAAGTTCAACTGCTTTTGAGTTTACTGCGCGAAGTACTCTGAACGAATCTGTTGCATGTACACTAGAGGTTCTTCAACGGCATCAACTAACTATATACTTCACAAGTGAATGGTTTTCAATAGCGCGTAGTATTTTTTTGATCTGACAACCATTGTTATTCATACCTATGCTTAAAACAATAGCTCGCTGCCTTTAACCTTGGGCTCATCGTTTTGCATTTATTTGAGGCGTATGCACGAAGCAAAGCGTGTTCAAGTGGCGTGTGGCACGCAAACTGCGAAACAAAATGATTATTCAAAAGCAAAAAGCGGGCTCTGAATCAAACCTTGAGTCAGTGATTTTTAATCATATGGAATTAAAAATAAGGAGATCTTGAGAAGTTTCAACCAAATTTTATACCAAAACTCTTTGTACGTCTTTTTTGTCGCCTCAAAAATCCTGGAAGACATTGCAGCTTATAAAACAAATTAAAACACGATTACCATATATAATTGCAATTTTGTTGCTTGGAACTCGGGCTTTGGTCGGTACACATTAGGGAGTCTCAAACCTTGACTTTTCCGACAGTTTTGTGTCCGAGAATTCAGCGCAGACTGAACAAACGCATGCTAGAGACAACCATGCAAGTGCGTTATACTAAGGTGGAATTCATTGAAACAACGGGAAAACAACGTGTTTCGCTTGAGTTCTGATGTTGAACGGTTGGACGTGGTTAGATTAATCTTCCACTTAGCTACGTGACGGACGCAATAACTGCCGACATTATTGCCTCAACAATGTTGGAAGTTGTTGCGTCCGTTTGCACGTACAGCAATGCTCAGTCCCTGGCCATGCTATTCCGTTGTATCATAAATGGGGAATAATTCAGAAGACCGACTGGTGTATTTCGCATTCCTCTTGTTTTGCGCTATGTTAGAAAATTTTTGAACCATAAATAATTCAAGAATTATCGCCGGCGGCTATATGATGACTAAGGGCCTGTTTTCATGGAGGTGGGTGACCGAAGATAGGTGAGGTAACATGTGGCGGGTCACCCCACCTATCATGTAAACGTGATCAAATTAAAATGAGAGATTATATGGACAGGCGGGTTACCCACCAAAGCGGGTTACCTCACCTACCTCCGGTCCCCCACCTCCATGTAAATAGGCCCTAAAGCCCCTTGCAAACGGACATAACATTGTTGGAAGTTACATGTTGCGTCCGTTTACACACCCTGTCGGCATGTTGTTCGGAGTCGTTTAGTCTAGAGCATTGCATGACTCCGGCCAGAGCGGCTGCACAGGAGACTAAATACGTGATCAAATTCATGTACCTACAACGGAACCTGATATGCATCATCGAACTTTTAAAAGGGACTGTGTCTTGATTTATATGAGCACACAAGAACTTCGTAAGAATTGCCACATTAACGCTACAAGATTTCTTTCCGGAGTGCACCGAACCTGACGAAGGTCCGTTGTTTAAATTCTTGGCAATATTTTTGGGCCAATCCGCACCAGCAGACAAATTTTCTCAAACTCGTGTTGTCACCCAACCAGAACGCCTCATATTGGTCAGGTGGATGAGTTTAGAAACCCAATGAAAAACAAGTTGAAAACGACACGTGTTAGGAAACGATTTCAAACCCGTATGTAAAATGTTTCTCTATCTGCAAATTCATAGCAAGACCAACGCATGAAGATGAAAAACAATATTTAATCACAGAGTTGCAATACAGTTTAGAGCATGCTTATTTACTGCTAACGACTGAAATGAAACAGTTTCAAAGTACCAAAATGAATCAGTAATGACAAGTGCCACATAAAGCAACACACCGTGCAGTTTTGTTCGAATCGAGAGGATTAAAATCCAACTTGCACATTCTTTTCCTTGATGAGACGACGTATTCCACACTCAATCTGGTATAACGTTTTGGTCGGATATCTTTCCTTTGACGGTTTTACAACTTCTTGGATAAACTTTGTCAGCTATTAATTAAGGCTTAAAGCATCCATTTGAACTAACAAAACTTCCAAGGCCTAAACTTTGTGCAGATCATAATGTTTAAAGAGACCGCGAAATTTGAGGCTTTTAAAAAGTAAAAATCTTTAAAACAATAGTTAAAATCCAAAGGCTTAGAGTGATTTTACTTGAACCGTGAAATAGGTACTAGAATACAACGCACTATATCAAATGTATAAATTCTATTGTCTTCTTTTGTTTACCTCTCGCTATTTTGCACGATTAAATTTTTGTTAGTATCTGTGTCACGGTTCAACTAAAATCACTGTAGTATTGTCCTGACCTTTGTTTTCTTTGAACAATAGGTGCATGCATAATTAACGTATAGGGGTTAGTACCAAAACCTTGCCCTTTTCTCTGCCTTCTGTATTGCGAAGCAACGTGTTTGTCCAGAAGTCACAAACAGCTAAAGCCCCGCGCAAATGGACGCAACATTGTCGGATGTTACATGTTGCATCCGTTTGCACACCCTGTTGCATGATGTTGCGTGTTGTTGGGAGTTGTTGCGCAAGTTTGAAACCCGTCAAACCGGTTTAGCAACGAACAAACGGACGCAACAACTCCCAAAATTGTTGGGCCAACAATATCGAGAGTTGTAGTATCCGTTTGCACAAAGCTTAAGACCCTGTTTACATGGAGTGGGGGACCCCGGTCTACTGGGGTAGGTTTCTTTTGTTTTGTGTCCTCCAGAGCGTGAAAACAAAAGAAACCAACCCCACTAGACCGGGGTCCCCCACTCCATGTAAACAGGCCCTAAGGAAGCTACTATGTCATTGAAGGCAAATGAAATAATATCACGCACCAATGCAACAAGAACCAAGAAGGTGACAGGTTCACATTCCACGCCTCAAATAAAATGTGTCTGAATTCAGAAAACTTATTAAAATGATAATTTCCGCTAATTTTCTTTGTTGGATAAGTAATTTCAAAAACTCGTGCTTCGGGTTTCATCAGGTTTCCAAACGCTCGAAAACAATAAAACCATTCGGCCGAGATTTCGGAATTTTTTTTACATATGCCGGGCCACTACTCGGCCTGCGGCCTCGTGGTTTCAAATGTTTTCTCGCGTTTGGAAACCTAGGGCGCGATCCATTCAACAAAAATTCAGACCGGTCCGACCGGGAAAAGTGGTCCACCTCAAAAGGTGGACTCGTTTTTTCGAAACTTTTCTAGTTGGACCGAACCGATCCACTGCGTTTTGGACCGAAATTTCCGGGAATTTTGGTTGAATGGATCGAGCCTCTAATGAAACTCGCGCACTCGCTTTTGATATTAGGCTCCGTGCAAACGGGCGCAACAACTCCCAACATTGTTACGCCAACAATGTTGGGAGTTGTTGCGTGCTTGTTGGCAGTGGTGCGCAAACGGACGCAACAACACCCAACAATGTTGGGACCTGCAGTGCATCGTGGGAAGGATACAACCCATAAGTCTTTGTAAACCACGCGTAATGAGCGTGCGTGTCCTCAACAATGTTGGAAGAGCTGTGCAAACGGATCCAACATTGTTGCGCTACGCTTCGGCGATCACGGAACAAAAGAAATGTTGGGAGTTGTTGGCTGAAAAGTTTGACCGGTTTCAAACTTTGCGCGACAACACGCAACAACATCCAAAAACATGCAACAGGGTTTGCAAACGGACGCAACATGTAACATCCAACAATGTTTGGAGTTGCTGGCCAACAATGTTGTGTCCGTTTGCACGGGGCTTTAATAGTACTTGGGACATCTAAACAAAAAATTGCATAGTGACAATTTAGTGACAAGTTTTTTTTTGTAAAAATTTATCCGCACTGGAAACTATTTACTCTTAACAGGTCGTCACATCTGTCGTGACTTAATGGAGAGAATGACGGCTTTAAACAAACGACTGACAAGAAAAACATATTTTCGTTTATATAGTCGATTTTGCCCAGTTTTTAACCCGGACAAATTTTGTCCTTGGCGCCTTTGAATTTGTAAAATCGCGACAAACCTAGCCTGCGAATAGCAGACGCATTTCCAGTAGTCGCATGCGTCTGCTGTTCGTAGGCTACGACAATCCATTCGTATTTGTTAAGCGTTGGTGATGATAGAATAATTGTCTAAATACAAAAAACAGCTTTTTTGCAAGTGCGGATAGATCCTTATGCATACGTTGCTCTTGGGAAACGTTTTCATCTTTGCCTGCTAAAAAACCACAAAAATTCGAAACTGCAACCGGAAAAGAAAACTTTCAGTCCAACCGAGGAGGGTCGCATTAGTGGGAGTTAATTGTCATTGAGAACTGAAGAAGGCCAGATACCAAAAAACATTTTCTCTTTTTCGACCGACCATTTTGTCGAAGGGTCGTTTTCCTCCTTTCCCAGTTTCAGGAGGATGGGACAGATAAAGAAGACAAAGTGCTTGGCTGCAGAGAAAGCATTTGGCTCGCAGAACAATCCTGTGAAGTGCTTGCCTGTGTAGACGGGAGCTGGTTCGCCCGCGGCCGCAGTAGAGATAGTCTCCCTCGCAGCCGTGTTTTTGGATGTCACGCAACGCTCACATCCAAAAAACAGCTGCGAGGGAGACTACAGTAGACGGTTCCCGTAAAAATCTCAAAATGGTGAGGGATTATAAGCGTGTGAGTCCTTGCCTGTAGAGAGCTTTCGAAAAAACCTTAAAATGGCAAAGGATAGTAGTAGCCTCGTACGTCGACAAAAGCTCGAAGGTCTGAAAATTCGGCCACGATGAATTGTAAATTTAACAAGCGCTGGCAGTTACCGCTGTGATTCCTGTTGTTTAGCTCGAGTTTTTCAAAATCTGCCTGCCCCACCCGAACACTACGGTGTCTTTGATGTTTTTAGCGATTTTCGAAGTTTTTTCCAATCTGAACTTGGGGTAGCCTCCCACGCAGGCGTTTTTAGGGGAGCTCGTATTTCTTCCCTCCCCACAAACGCGTGCTCAACCGAGAACAACATTCCTTTCCCACGCTTAGCCAATCACGCTGTACTTTCCAAATTCTGGAAAGTTGACCTTGACCGCAAGGTAACCCGATAATTACGTGATCTGCATGAGACTTCGAGAAACCTTTATGACCTCTAATAAATGTTAGACTCAGAGCGACAAAAGTAAGATTTACTCAGTCAGATTTTAGAATTCTCCGTGCACTGCATAACCTTAGCGACGGAAAGAAAAGAAGAAAAACGGTAACTCTAGGGTCACGTTCTGGGTCACGTTTTTTCACTATCACGAGCTTATGAGTCATGTTTAGCCTGTCAACACTTTATTTAAAAACCGTTGATTGGTCACTTACCACGCAAATGTAACAATGGAAAAGGAATGTTGTCCTCGTTTGAGCAGGCGTTTGTGGGGAGGGAAGAAATACGAGCTCCCCTAAAAACGCCTGCGCGGGAGGCTAAACTTGGGGTCGCACTTAGCAATGTCCACTGATCAGGGGCGTAACCAGCTTTTTGACCAGTTGTAGACCTGTCTGACCTTTACTTATCCTGGAAATTGCACGCAGGTCTAGTACGCACTGACGTCACCAAAACTTTGAAATCCTAGGTCTGGTTTTTACGAGTCAGAGTCGAGTCGAAGTCGTAAGAACGCTTATGACCTAGTGAAAATCAGAAATCGGAGTCGTAAGCAGAGTCATAAACGCGACGGAATCGGTGTCAGAAGAATCAGAACGTTTCCATTTCTTCCGACTCCGCTTACGACTCCGTCGCTTACGTTTCGCTTATGATCTAGTGAAAACCAGATTGCCGGAGTCGGAAGCAGAAGCGGAAGGATAAACCAGTCACAACGCACGTTCCCACGCTTTGTGATTGGTTTAGTTCTTCCCCTTCCCCTTCCGACTCCGACAATCTGGTTTTCACCAGACCATAAGCGGAACGTAAGCGACGGAGTCGTAAGCTGAATCAGAACGCTGTTTTTACTAGATCATAAGCTCTACGCTTCTGATTACGACCCCGACTCCAACTCCGACTTCTTCGCTAGTGAAAACCAGCCTTTAGGCTTTTTAGCTCACCCTAACAACCCATAATTTATTACAAGCGGTAGAGTGATCAAACCAAAAATTTGTAGGCCCGGGCCTACAGGCCTATGGGCTGGCTACGCCCCTGCCGTACAGCTTTTCCGCTGCTGTGACTCGTGTCAGAGGTGTCAGAGGTCGACTTGAGGCAAGTCCACGTCCAGTTCTAAAGATATAAAACGCGATAAAGCATCACAAAGTTTAGTTAAACGTTACCGTTTATTATGATTTCATCGCATTCGTTTCCGTAAACACTGACTACCACGCGTCTGCTTGATTTTGTCCGCCGTAAGGAGGTTCAATTAACACATGCTTCATGAAGCTTCCAAAAAGGCTCCTCACTGTCCTCAGTCACATCGCATGTCTCATGGGTTTCTTTCTTACATAGTCTTTATTGTTGCTGTTACATTTCTGCTTTATATTCGTTTCACGACTATCTGAGCTCGTATGGAAACTGGGTTCCTTCTAAAGGTACCCGGAATAAGCTGGAAGGAGAACTTCCCCTGGAAAGAAGAAGCCTTCAACCGGTAAGAAGTGCTTCCTTTCTCTCGGTACTCCGGCCAACGGCAATGAGAGCATCGCCAAAAACTCACGATTTAGCCCAAATCGAAATTCAACGAGAACAATATATCATTGATCTGTAATACTGAGAAGTTTTGAGTAGTATCGAACTCGGCTAACCACGATGCACAGTTTTTAAAGGTTCTCTTACTCTCGGGATCGACGGTAACGAGGTATGTGGATTATATGATGATCCCAGATCCCAAACTTTGGATTATTTTGATCCGTTGATCCCAAAAAACGACAATGATCCCATTGGAAACAAAATTGATCCCATCCCAGATGGAGTGATCCCCGTTAGTTTACTGACCATTTCGAAGGGATTTTAGCGAGGTGTAGCCCTTGAACAATCATACGGTGTATAAAAATGATTTTATTGCTCTTGTGAATGAAAAAACATTTTCGTATAAAAGCTAAGCACTTCGAGGGCTAATATCAAATCGGAAATGACCCTTTCCAGTAACAGCCTGTCTCGTGTTGCTTTTAATTTTGTGATTATGTATTTTAACTATTCCCCCTTTTTTATCTTCAGTTCTGGGCCTGCAGTAACTGGCTCACGCTGTTGCGGAATCCCTGCCACTTTTTCTTTGTTACTTTGTTTGATTACCGAATGTATTTATATTATGTTGACGAAGCTAATAACATAAATAAATAAAACAATTGAAATCGCTAAATAGCACACAAGAAAGTAGGTCTCATACTTTCACCACTCGTGCTCGAACGGGAGTGTGGTTGTAACATGACAGGCTCACCGTGGCGCATCGTCAGAACTCATCCTTATCTGGTGTTCGTGTGGCACTAAGGCAGAAATTTTTGAGCTATCAATTAGCCGCCCCTATTAATTTTATCGGGACCAACACGGCCGGGAAACTGGACTCCTTTCGACTCGATTATTCTCCGTAACTTTTCCGTAAGTGACGAACGCGGATCCGTAAAAGTTTTTACACATGAATTAATCTACTTGTCGAAATTTTAACCAATCTGAGACTCGTTTGGTCCTGGAGTAAGACCAAAAGTCAAACACAATAAACATCAATCTAGAATTTTACAAATGCAATTCCTTTGGTTGTCTCTAAACTGGTTAATTTTACGCCGAGACAAATATGTCTGTATCTTCCTTCCCCTTCCGTTCTAGGTCTCCCTTCCCCCACACCCAGAGTTTTTACGGACGGACGTATCATAACCAAATTTTATCGCATCGATGGGTTTCCAATTAAGCAATAAGGGCTATCAAAGAGCCTGCGAAAAATTACCATCGAAGTCGGTTGAAATGTGGAACCAGCGTACCTAAAAAAACAACAAGCGGACCATGCTGACCGGACATCCTTGCCCTGACTACGGTGCATTCATAGGTAATGGTTGTGTTTAAGTATTTTTTTCTCGCGATTTTTTCATCTTATATTTTATCTGTCGACTCGGAGAGCATTTTGGCTCAACATACCAGCGGACCTCAAAATCAACAAACGGACCAAGCACGCTGGAAATCAAATATTCTCTTTTCACTCTCGGTTTTATCGGCTTATATGTTCGACTGGGAGTGCATTTTCGCTCAACAGACAAACACTCGCGAGGTCTGGTGAAAATATCCCTTGGGCATGTGCCAATTATAAAATTAAAGCAGGGGCAGGCAAGTGTAGGGGAGGGGAGAAAAGCGTGAAAGGAAAATCTCTCCCCTACCCCCCTCCTTTCCCCTCTCCTTTCGACGCCTGCCACGTGGCTTTGCAAAGTGGCTACTTGTGGCTTTTAGTCTTGTATGTGCCTGGCAAAAGAGGAAGGAGGCAATGGAGGTACTTCTAGAGCCGCGAAATTTTCTTCATTTACCTATGAAATAGACAAGTAAGTTAAGACTGGAATGCGATATGTCACGTTAGATTTATAAGTCTTCATGTAAAGTGGCAGGAGGAAGGCGCCTTGAGTGTAAAAAATTGACATCCAGTCTTCTAAATAGCAAGGAAAACTACTTAGAAGCGAGAAATTATAATAATGGTTAATTTCGATAAAGGTCAAATTTATGACTGAGAAATGTAATAAACACCAACCTTTGGGTCTGTGAAATATCCTAATGATAATAACGTCCTTTGTTTACCCTCTGGGCAGTATCTATGGCCAATGCTAGAGTGAAACCGAGTAAGCGCCAGAAGCAAATGATCTAACTAAAACTTAACAGGGTAATGAATCCCACCTGGCCAGAGGCAACCAGCTGGCAAAGACCCTGGGAACGAGCTTGACCAGCTGGCTTTTGACATACGTGGAAATTAAACAATCGTAAGCGTATGAAGGTTACATTCCTTTTAGCCAAACTTTTTTCGGATTTGGACAATCCAGATTGTGTGGATTTTCGTGCTAGCCGGAACAAAAATCTGAAATAAGATTGATCCATACAGCAGCAGCCTGCCGCTCCGATCTTCTTCTCAATTTTTACTTCTTTCTGCTAAAAGCATCTTCTCGTGGAGAAACGGAAAGAAAATTAGCTCTTTAACTAGTGGTGGTTCATACTGGAACTCATCAACTTAAAATTATATGGAATTTGATTCAAGAAAATTCAGAAGACAATTACGAATTCTCAAGCGCTGAGAAGCGCGTTCTAAACACAAACAGACATTGGACAGTACAGTTTTACAGTGAAAAAATCTAAGCGTTTTCACTTCCTAACGGATTTAGAGTAACAGTGGAACTTCAGTTAAATATATTACAATCCTCTAGCGGCATAGAACATCGGAGGGAATATAAATAGCTTTTGCCTGAACTAACCTTGACCAGCTGTGTTTACTGATGAACGAGCAAGTTTTTGCGATCGAAAAGCACTTTCATTAAATGGAACAAAGATCTGAAACCAGATTGAGATCAGACCAATCTGAACGATCCACGTTCAGAGGTAGATCGTTCGGATTGCAATCTCAGATTGGTTTGGTCCTTAATGGAACAAAAAATCGAATTTTCGATCGCAAAATCTGGATTTAGATTGGCTAAGGAATGCAACCTTCGAAATGTGGTTGTAACTTACAGTGTGTAAATATTGCATGATTTTCAAACTTACAAAGTTGGCAGCAAAGTATCAGCTGGTATTCTTGCGATGCCTTCGTTCGTTAAACTATGAGATAGACACGTGAAAAAACCATGGAAACAGCTGATTGACGTCCAAGTTAACTTAGGTTTCGACCGAAAGAAAAAAATCATTCAAGGGCACCCGTTTTTGGTAACCGCTGTAATAATCAAATCTGCCCTTCAGAAATGCGTTGTATGCTTTTATTTATCAAAATTTGAGGCATGTGCACATCCTCTAAGCTAATGATTTTCCCGTTACTAGATGCGATTAATCGATACCGCAGCATATTTGAAATAAATTGATCGAATAAACATAACAATTTTAAGGCTACTTGGCTATATACAAGCGTTGTCGAGGACTTCAACTCTGGACCGCCAAAGCTCGAAAACAGTCCCGTTCAGTAGTCGGGACAAGTAGCTTTTTTGCTGGGCAAGTAACTTTTAAAGCTCCCTTGCCAAGCGGCCAAGATTCCAGCAAGTCATTCGCCATCTGAACCACTGACTTAGACAAGCAAGTAGTTGCCTCAGCAGGCCAAATGTGAGAGCTTCCCAAAGGGCTTGCTGAAATACAGTTTATTTCGAGCAATTGGGACTATCGTGAATAACTTCAGCTAGCGCGCGGTCAGGGCGGACTTGAACTCAGGGCCTTCGATTGCAAGTTCGAGATCCTAACCACTGGGCCATGCTGCCTTCTCAAACAGGGGTGATATTTTGTTTCAGCTGTAATTACGAACTTTCTACAAGAACAATTCCGATGCTAAAATCACATTTGCCAGATAAACCAGATAATACTAGTTTGACATTGTTAATTTAGGGGCATTCTGGTTGTTTTTTTGGGGAAAAATGGTGTTGATTTGGAAAGGAAGTAGATGAAGGTAGAAAAGGTATACACATAAACCGCTAATGGGCTCAGAGGCATGGGCATCTTGTGTGGTGGTGGACTATCTGGTATCAAAAATTTTTACTTATTATTCACTTCACATTTTAATTTTTAACAACCCCCCAAATCCATTATTTTTCTTTTTTTTTAATTTTACCAACCCCCCAAATCCATTATTTCTCTCTCTCTCTCTCTCTCTCTCTCTCTCTCTCTCTCTCTCTCTCTCTCTCTCTCTCTCTTTTTTTTTTAATCTTACCCCCCCCCCGCTTATAGATCTAAAACATTCGAAAAATCATCCTTAGATTCTGCAATACAATTACTGAACCAAGGACTTAGCTGATTCACCACTTGTAAATAATAATTGTTTTTTGCTGCTTTTTGTCTCTTTTGTCTGTTTTGTTTTGCTTGCTTTTTATCCTAATTATATTTTAGTATGATTACGCCGTTTACTTTTAATTCTTTTACAATATACGTCTCTTTAATCTTTAACTAAGATTTTTTTTTAAATATAATTTTACGTTTATTGACAAAACATATATTACAGTTGCAAAATTTAAAACCAAAAGAAAAAAAAAAGTATATATCGATATTACAGATTGAATCAAAATTACATAAAGACGAGAAAGAATAGTACAGCAGTTGTAATAATACGCACAATAACGATAGACCTGCTAATTAACAGATTATTCCGGTAAGATGGATACTTACTAACTAATTGAAGGAGGGGGTTTTTCGAAATCGTATCTCCAACTGATTTTAGCCTTAGATTCATCCAAAGATAAATCCTTAGGAGCTAACCTATTTATGTACAAGTAATATTTAGCAAACAAAAGAGTAAAATTGAGCTTTTTGACAATTGCCGAAGAGCTTTGATTCTTTCTGTCATTATTAAGAACAAAAATTAATTCACTTGAGGATGGCGCAAAGGAGGTGGCATTCTCGACTTTGAACCATTTGATTACTTCTGAAAAAAACCACTTGGTCCAGTGGCAGTTACAAAAAGTATGAATTATTGAATCATTTTGTCTGCAGTAAGGACAAAGCTCATTTTCTGCAATATCATACGTGAACAGTTCTCTTTTTGTGACGACAATTCTGTGCAAGAGTTTAAAGTAGAATTCTCTTAGTTTGTTGTCTCTGCAAATATTTTTCACACGGGAGAAATTGCAAGTATTGTTTCAGGTAGGAGGTCTCTTTCCCATTTCATGTTAGCGTTTATTTCATGTTGATCCTTACTAATCAAGAGCCAGTAGTAATTTTTATTTTTCATTTTAAGTAAATATAATGAAAGGTCCGCTGAGAGCTGGAAGGAGCTTTCGGACAAAATACTAGTTTTATCAAGGTGGCATCTCCGTGCGTCATCCATCAGATCCTTAGGAATCGCAGAAACAACTTGCATGTATTGTAAGAAATTACCGTTCAGTTGAAATTTCCTATAAAATTCCGAGTAAGAAAGTACCTTACCATCATCTCCTAAGAGATCTTGAACAAGAAAGACATTTTTATTCATCCAACTTCTATAAAAGAATGGACGGCCGCCAATTAAAATATCTTTATTGTTGAATAATACAAACCGGCAAAACTGCGTATTATAAGAAAATTTTAAGTTCTAAGAAATGTAGTAATATCAACTTATAGAAGTAAGGGAGACTCATTTTATCAAGAAAGTTCTTGTCATAATTACAACGTAGCAGGAAGTTCAAGCCACCGTATTTATCGAAAAAGTGGTTGGGAATGACCTTCCATAATTCGTCGTCATGCACAGGTATACTTTGTAAGAACCTGGATATCCATGCCAGCTTAAGTGATTTGGCCATGGTCTCTATGCTTGGAGCACGTAGACCACCTTTGTTATAGTCTTGGACCATAATTTTGCGTTTGATTTTGTCTCTTCGGTTTTTCCAGATAAATTTAAAGATGCTTGAATTAACAGCTTGAACCAATTGAGTTGGAAAATCGAGTGTTGAAAGTGGGTGAACTAGCTGTGAGATGCCAAGAGATTTCGTTATAAGACACTTACCAAAAATAGTGAGGTTCCTAGAATTCCATATGCCAAGAATAGTGTCAAGTTTTTGCATCTTTCCTTTAAAATTGAATTCCTCGTTTTGTTTCTCATCGTATGAAATATAGGTTCCAAGGACTCTAAGCGGTTCTTTGGGCCACTTAAAGTTAAAGGGTTCGTCCTTGCGATTTCTTTATGACCCTAACGAAAGCGCTTTGGTTTTTGACGGGTTTAGCTTAAGGCCAGATAGATTTCCAAAGGAATTAAGAACCGTGATAGCTCGATTGACCGAATTGCAATCATTGCATAAAAGAGTTGTATCGTCGGCAAACTGGCTTAGTTTCAGCTCTTTTTGAAAGACTGTTATTCCTTTTATTGTTTTGTCTTGTCTGATTTTGCACGCTAAAATTTCCGCCCCTACGATGAATAAATAAGGGGACAAAGGGCAGCCTTGCCTCACTCCCCTCGACAGTTTAAAGAAATTTGTGCAAAATCCATTGTTAAGAACAGCGCTCTCCGAATTATTATAGAAAGTCGAGACCCATTGTTGTATACTGTCTCCAAGATCTTTTGATGAAGCTCCATTCGATAGTATCAAAAGCTTTACAAAAATCAAGCTGTACAAGAATACCTGGAATATTTTGTATTTTTGTTTGTTCTACTTCGTCGTTGACCAATCTAATATTTTGCCCAATGTATCGACCTTTCAGAAAGCCTGTTTGGTCAGGGCTTATTAAGAAATCCAAAACCTTTTCAAATCTCGTGGCTATGACTTTTGATGCAATTTTATAGTCAACATTTAGTAACATTTTTGTAATATATTGAATGTCTCTATGTATATATTTAAAGCGGTAGGCTAAGTCAGTCGGAGTAGCAAATGATTTGCTACTCGCTCGGAGTAGCAAGATTTGCTACTCCGAGTTTCATGCTTCTTGCGAAGCAATCATCAGGCAACTGGCAAAAGTTACGTTTACATTTAAAGATATAAAAATTTAAAAATAAGAAACAATTCTTACAGCGTGACATGATTGGACGACGGGTGTAATGAAAGGTCGTGTTCATTCAATTAAACAAACACGGTATTTAACAGGAATTTCTTAGAATGTCTGTAGGTCGATGTAAGTTCTTTTAT